>NC_031768.1:16755646-16827589 GCF_001522545.3 Parus major
TAATTTTCTTAGTTATTGGTTTTAAACCACGACACCATACCAGTCAAATCCAAGCAAATTTGATCTTGTTTGATGTAAGCCTCCTTCCTGATTCTCTCTCCAGCTCCAGGCACTTCTCTTCTGTGTCTCAAGTCATGCTGGAAATAACTTACAAAGCAAAATCCTGGCTAAGGACCCCAAATGTCTTCTGGTCAATGAACATATCCCCCAAAGACTTGCCTTACATCTAAAATGGAATATAAAGGATTCTACAACTATACAAAGGATTCTACAATTATAGCAGCTAACAAAAAATCCATCCAAAATAAATCAGGGGATTATCATCAAGCTGGATATAAAACAATGAACAAAAGCTAATGAACAGAAGACTCACTGTGTCAAGTCTAAAATTAGACTGCATTGACATCTGCACTGTCACGGGTTTGTGGAATACTCAAAGACATATTATTGTTGTAAGCATCATATATATCTTTATCAATTTGATAATTAGCACTAGTTCAGTACATTGCTAGTTCAATGGGTAAGTGACAGGATAATTTCATACAGGAACAAATGATAGATTTGGTATTAAGAGGGACAATTAGTGCAAATTGTAACACTGAAAAAAAAGTGAACAGCAAGTCTTCTGAAGCTCCTGAAAGAAATGGTACAAACAGAAGGGACAGCATTACTTCTGTCACTGTCCCCTGACACAGGTGCTCAGTCCTGAAGCCAACTCCCACAGTCACCTGTACAGCCAAAACCAGCCTTGTTGGCAATACAAGATGTGGCAAAATGCCAGCATAGGAAAAGAGATGGGAACATGGAGGTGGGAATGGAAGGAGAGAGTTTAGATGATCTGAAACTCATGACATGGAATCACACCTTAAACTGCTTAAAATAAGCAGGGTCATTTTGAGAGAAATGAGTTTAGGAAAGATCGTATGAGTGGCAATCCCAGCAGAGATGAGGAGGCAGGACAGACTCTGGAAGACAGAAAGCTTCTGCCAAGTTGGACTTGGCTACAGTTTCCACCAGTGCTTCCACCATGTAGCACTGGTCTCACATGCCTTATCAGGGCACCTGAAACTGCATATAGCAGAGTGATTCTGCCCAGGAGACATAATGAAAAAACTCCAAGTTACAGTCTGAAGAAATTCAGCCAAGTAAAAGAGAGAAGGGAGAAAAGTAGTGGAACAATTGCCCTTGTATCACTGTATGAAATTATAAACTGTAAATGAGCAGTAAAATCTGGCAAAAAACCACAAACCAAAACAAACAAGAAAAGAAACCAACCAGGAGTGAAAAAGAAAAAAAAAAAAATCTGAAGCTGAAGCTTTGAGACATTATGCCATCAAAACACAGACATTTCTTGAACCATCTGGGTGGTTTGATTTCAATCAACTATGTATTTGCAAAATGTGTGGTTTGATCCATATGCAGAAATATTGCACTGAGCTGGGAAGTGACAAATCATAACACAGGTCTGGTGTAACTCCTTCAGAAATTCATTCTGGAGCTCCTGTTACCATAACGATGCTAATAAACTGGAAGTTGCACAAATGAAGAGAAATAAAAGTTGGTTGCTGGCTCAAATTATGATTTAGGAGGTCTCAAAGCCCCTGATGTGTACATGCACTCAGAGAATCACCAAATACATGATGCTGAATTCAATGAGCAAAGTGCTGATTAGGAAAGAGATTGTTTATGAAAGTTTTCTGAAAAACAAGGAATTTTAGACCATGGAATAACCTCACAGGAAAGAAGCAGAACTGCAAAGCTTGGCAACTGCTGAGGACAAAGTAACATCCTGGTGTAAGGGCAGACTCTCTGAGGTAACAGATCCAAGCACAACTGTTCCTGTTCTTGATGAAAGGCAGGTTAACATAAGAACGGGACAGCTGCTCAACGAACATTAAATGTGACAGGAACAAGCCCCTACAACAGCAGCTCTCATTTTCTACATGACCTCTAATACTGCAATTGCCTGATCCATTCAGCTTGGTTGCACAAATGCCTCCTTGTCCCCATGACACTTCATTCTTACAATTACAACCTCTTCTATAAAATCAGGAATATATCTGCAGTTTTCCTCAAGTACAATTTATATAGCATTCCTTGAAATGCCATAAAATGGGCTTTTCTTTCAGACCATGCACATTTTTACACAAAAGCATCTCCAGCCCCAGTTTCTGCTGCCATAGCCGTTTCGTAGTCAGAAGAATGTGCGCTAATTTAAAGTGTCAATAATAGAAAGTAATAAAAGCGTGACACATCCTGAGGCGCTGTGAGCTGCTCCTGACGGAGAGCCGCTTTGGGAGCACGACCCTCTCCCGGGTTCTGCCGGTCACTGTCTCACCATTATCGGATCAGCCCGGTCAGCTTTGCTGTTCATTTACTGCTGGGGGGTGGTGGTGAGCAGCGACGATGCTGAGAGCTTTAGGTGTTTGAAACATTTTTTTTACAATTAGGTTCTCCGAGTACGGCTTGCAGAAACACCGCTCTGCTTCTTCCAACTAACTAATGTGTTTTCAGCCCATCTCCATTAGAATTTTAACACCAAACCAATCCACAACAAAACCAAAACCAGCCAACCAACCAAACCCCCAATCCGATCTGTTTCAGCACGCAGTCTCTGTAGATGCACATGAATGATAATTTTAAAACCAAGCATTAATGTAACACAACACCGCTAAGTCCGCGTCGGCGGCTGGTCCTGCCAATCTAATTGCAGCTCGTAATCAGGGTGACTTTAAGGGAAAAACTCCCCATTGCAGGGACAATCCCCTCACAGGGTCGGTCTCTTCAGAAGGACAATCCCTTCACAGACTCAATCCCCTCAGAAGGATAATTCCCTCACAGGCTGGGTCCCCTCAGAAGGACAATTCTCCCACAGGCTGGGTCCCCTCAGAAGGACAATTCTCCCACAGGCTGGGTTCCCTCAGAAGGACAATTCCTTCACAGGCTGGGTCCCCTCAGAAGGACAACCCTCCCACAGGCTGGGTCCCCTCAGAAGGACAATTCTCCCACAGGCTGGGTCCCCTCACAGGCAGCCCAGCCGCTCCCGCCCGGCGCGCGCCCCCACAGCCTCCGCCCCCCTCCCTCCCCGCCCCCTTGGCGCGCACGTGCTGGAAGCAAACACCGCGCGGCGCATGCGCGGCTCGGCCGCCCCTCCCTTACTCCCTCCCGGCTCGGAGCTGGCGGGGCCGGGGGAGGAGCCTCAGTCTCCGGGCGCCTGATTGACTGATGTCATTTCCCCGGCTCCGTGCCGCCCCAGCCCATTGGCTACTCACGGACCGCTATCTGCACCGCGCCGTCTGGTTGGCTGTTACCGCGCAGGCCATTGCCCTATCGCAATTCGGGCCACGCGGATTAGGGCATCTAAACCCCGCCTCTTGCTCCAGCCCCTCCTGCCGCCATCACCAGCTCCGCCTTCCCCGCCCTTTCCTGCCTCCCATTGGTCCAGAACCGCTTCGCTCCTCCCTGTCTCCCGCGCGCTGAGCTCTCCGATTGGGTGACGGCCGAGCTCGCTCCGGTCCCCCCTCCGCGGCAGCTGATAAAGTTTTGTTCGGAGGCGCTCGGGCCCCTCCCTCTCCAGCTCGGCCCCGCCCCTTCTCGGTCCCGGCCCCGCCCCTGACCTGCCCGAGGGGGGCGGCCGTTGAGGCGCGCGCGCGCTCGCGGCGGCGGCATCTCCCGTCCCCTCCCGACCCCTCCCTCAGTCCCGCTCGGCGGCCGCGGCGGCAGCACTGTTGGTGCCGGTCTGGGCAGCGGTGCCTTCTTCTCCGCCTCAGCTCCGCTATCTCCCGGGCACGGTGAGCACAGCCGCGCGGAGCCGGGCTCGTCTCTTGAGCCGCCCGCTCCGCGAGGGGGGAGCCGGGGCGGTGCTGGGGCCGGTGGGGAGGCGAGGCGGGATGTTGGGCGGCTGCGGGGTTCTGTCCGCGCCCTGGCACCGCGGAGTCGCTGCGGGCGCGGCCGCCGCTCGTCGCGGCTGGCGCTGGTCACGCTTGTCAGCCGGGACCAGGCTGGGCTTTCGCATCGTATTTCATGTCTGTCATATTGCCTGGGAAACTTCCTCAGCCCTATACAACTTCGAGCGAAAAGGCAAAAGAAAAAAAGCCCAAGCCGTTTCATTTAATGTTACAGCTGCTGGAAAACACAGCCCGGCAAGTTCCTCTTAAAATATAATTGCAACATCACTCCTTTAGAGGAAGCGAGACCTGGAACATAGGACCGCAGGGAAAGCACTTAATCTCGCCTTTTGTGTAACGTGGGAAAAGACTGGGCTTTTCTGTGCCGTAGGACTCTCCGCTGGGAGGTCTGATGCCTTTTAAAGTATTCCGAGGCTTTTCAGAAAGATTTTAAGTGCAAATTGCTCCTGTAAGGCTCTAATTCGCTGAATTGGAAATGAGGTTGGGTATTGGAAGAGTCTGCTGTGCTGATTTTCTGTCATTTTGGGTAGAAAACGCAAATAAGCCATACTGGTGCTGGACGTGGCTGAAATTGGGGTATATTCGCTCGCTAGCCGATGGTTCTGACACCGCTTTCTGAAACTTGTGTGCGCTTTCTTCTGCCTATGGCTTGACTGACCTTGCTCAGCAGAATCCTTTGTATCATTGCTACTTCCAAGTCTTGTGTAACATCTGCCAGTGCTATAGAAATACATAATGTAGTATAGGTTTTGGATGTCCGTCTTGCTTCCTATTTGTTTTTTCTCAGAGATCTTTTCGAAACTCGGAGACTGAGATTAATGCTTTTCTTTTTTCCCCTCCTTTCAATTCAACAGATGCAGTTTATGTTGCTTTTTAGTCGCCAGGGGAAACTGAGACTCCAGAAGTGGTATGTCCCATTATCTGACAAAGAAAAGAAGAAAATCACAAGGGAACTTGTTCAAACAGTATTAGCCCGCAAACCGAAAATGTGCAGCTTTCTGGAATGGAGAGACCTGAAGATTGTCTACAAAAGGTGGTTCTGTCTCACTAACCTCGTAATTACCATACATTACAAACCGTGTATTAAGCAGCAAGAAAATAATGAAGGTTGTTTTTGTTTTGTTGTTGGTTTTTTTTTTTTTTCCCTTCTCTCTGCTGGTTACAGAGAAGACTGACTTTTCCCTTGAATCTAATTTGATAACCAAGCAGGAGTTATTCATGTGTGGAAAATCACTCATGCATTTAGAAATGTACTGAAGAAATGAGCTTTCCTCTTATTTTCATAAGGAGTGGCAGTACTTCTTGGTACTCTGTTTAGTACCAAGTAGTACATACATGCTTCATATTGGTACACATTTCAGATTTCGTAAGTGATAAAAATTTTATAAACATTTACCTCAAGCGGTGGCTTCAAAAATCACCTGAAAATGTAACTTGCTTTTAAATGCTCATAGAAATAAGGAAGTAATTTTTTGAAGTATTTGGTGATTTTTTGTTGTTGTTGCTTTTTTGTTTGGTTGTTTTTTGTTTGTTTTGTGTTTTTGATTTTTTTTCCTGTAAGTACCAAAAGGGATTTTTCATAATTGAAAACATCATGACCAGCTTTCTTTCGATGGAAGTAATGTATAATTTTCTTCACAATAATTTCATTTTCCAGTTGTTTCCTAACCTTTCTAGGAGTATTTGGCTAGCATTTTTTAGCTTTGCGCTGATCTTTAGAATGTATCACAGTGTAGTGGTGTGACCATAATTCTTCTCCAGAAATAACAGTAATCCTCCTCCTGATGTGGTAGGCTGCATCTCTTCCAGCTAAAGGTGGTGCTAGAAAAGGCTTGAGTTATCTCTCTTCCCTAGTTAGTTGTAAACCTGAGAAGGTTGATGCATTCCTGTTTTCTCATGGAGATGGTAGATAGTTTGTGCCCCACAGTAAATATTGTTTGTATTCCCTGTAGATAGGACAGAAAGGACTGGACGAGAAATGAGGAGTTTGTAACTCTTCTCCAGGATAACAAATGGGTAGTATTAAATATGTTTAGATGTTTTAAGTGCTGCTCTCATACATACATTGTTTTGTGTAAAGACATGCATGTGAGTATTGCTGGTCTGCCTAATGCATGTAGCTCTTCAGCGTGAGGAGGAAAGAGGAGGCACAATGCATGAGGCTGTGCTGATAGCATACACAGTTTCTTCTGCCTCTCGATTTCCTAACAAAACTCCTTGAATGTGTATGTGGACAAGTTTGCTTAAACACTTGCTGTGCTTCCTTCTGTATTAATGCCTGCAAGTGCCTTTTCAGCTGGGCATTCATGGGACACTAAATCAGAAAAATGAGGCATTAGTAGGCCAGTATGTTTCCTTCCTTACCCAGGCTTGAACAGCAGTAGCTGTTCTGGGGATGATTCCATACAGCTGCTTTTCCTCCCTGTTTGTTGCTGTTAACAACTACTTGCCATGTCCTTTTGTGTCTAGGGAGCTGGTGGAAATTTGGGTGGGATTGTGAATTGCTGAACGTTGTGGTGCTGTTGCATTTCAGTGGTGTGTTGTGGGTCCTGTGGTCAAGGAGAATGAAGAAATTTGCTGGGAGATGTCTACCTTGGGCTAAAAATGGTCTAAATACTGCAGTCTGTCTGCTGGACTGCTGGTGTGCACAGCTGACTGCAGTAGCTTATTTCACTCTCTGCAGACCAGTCTGGCACAGAGAGCCTATGAAACTGCTAAAGATGAGCTTGTACCAAGCTAATGAACATCTCAACTTTTTTTTGACTGAATCATCACCAGAAGGACTAGGTATTAGAGGTGATAGTTTAAACGTCTGTATCTGGTAACACGGATAGCTCTTAGGTCTGTAGGACTTGTTCCCATCATTGCACCATAATTAAGGATGATGAGCACCAACTACTATGGTTTCTTTGTAAAGGGTGACTTTTTGTAGTTGAAAGGCTAGTGTCTAAAAGAGAAATACACCAGAAGGAACTCTGTGGCTTGTGAAATTGCAAAAGGTGCTCCCAATTCCTCTTAAGCATCTCTAGAGGATCTCTGCTAAGATTTGTTCTTGTCTGATCTATTGCTGAGAAGGATCTGAACCTGCTGGTGCAAATATTTTTTAATATAAGTTATAAAATATGTGCCTATTGCTATTTTGAGTCTTAAATTATTGGAATTTAAGTGCTGTTTTTTGTTTTTGCTGTTTGCTGTTTTTGTGTTTATTGTTCACATGTAGGAGAACTGAACCTCAATATTATGAATATGAAATACTATGAATATGAAAGATATTGCAGCTCAAAGAATGATTGACAGTATCATAAGTATATTCAGGGGTCTCATCATACCTTTTTGCAGGAACAGAATGAACTCAAATGCAGAAGTTGGCAAGACAGTAGGTTTAGCTCCCTTATGATACTTAACAGTTATTAAGACTGTTGGACTATTTTGATTAGCCTCTTTAACTCTGTAGCATTTAATCTTTATAGGATGTTTCCTGAATCTTCAAGGAAATAGATCTTAAAATTAATCTAAATGTAGTTGATGTTGCTTTTATTTTCCTCTGGTTTCATACATGCAGCATTTATAATGCTTGCAACATAGGCTCAGTCATTGCCTTGTAAAGTTTTTTTCTTTCAGCACTACAAAACACAGACGGAAAGGTTCCCAGCTTTTGTCATGGTGCATGAATTGGCTTATATGTATTCTGTAGCTGTTTTGGAAGATAAACTTCTGGTGTCTATCAGCCTGAAAAACTAAAAAGAGGATGTGAGCTTCTAACTTCAAGAAGAATAGAGATTTGAAGTGACTTGCTGGGAAAATAAAAAATTAAATATCGGAAGCCAACAACAATTGTACTTTATGAAAATAGAGGGGGAGTCATCTGCAGACAGCTGATTAGAAACTTAAACACAGCTTATGTGTTTGCTCTTCACATTTTGTCATTTAAAAAGTAACAGTAGTTTTGGAGCATATATGGTAGAAGTTCATGCAGTTTTCCCCCTGTGGCAGAAAAAATGTGTTAAATGTTAAAATTTATAATTTTGCTAAAGAAGGAACTTAGCATGTGATTATTTTTTTTTCTTTGAAGACTTCTTCTCTATTTTATGTTCTGTTAATATGAGTTATTTTCATTGTGTAGTATATTGCAGTCAAAATCAGAACTTGGAGAAAAACTTACTTTATATAGATTTTATTTTGTTAGCATTTAGATAACTGCATTCATGGGACTTAGTTATTGTTAGTTACTTATTTGATTAAGGAATTAATTTGTGGCTTTGCTTTTATGTGTCAGTGTGGAACTGTATTTGGAATGTGATATTATGAAACTACCATAGCTTTTGCTGCTCTTGATGTGGCAGTTATCTTTTGCGTTTGCACAACATAAGCATAATCTGAGGTTATGTTAAAGACTTACAACAGAACAAGTTTTAAAACTTTCTACCCTCCCTCCGCTGAAAGAAGCAATGAAAGAGCCCATTGTTGCAGGTATTGTGCCTCTTAAAGTATTGTGAACTGAAGGTACAGCCATGTGGCCAGTGGCCCAGCTTGGCATCATCCCTCTTTTTCCTTACGTATAACTTAGCAACCAGTTGTACCTCTTAAAAAGTGTTACTGTGGTGTTGATTAGGTAGCTTTGTAAAACTGGCTGAATACAATGATTACAGTGAATTAGATACTTGGGCTTTATAATTTTAATTAGATCAGATTTTTGTACAGGGTTCTAGCTTGTGTGGCATTAGGAGGACCTCAGTATGAAGAAGCAACAGCTTTTTCTTCGAGAATTAGCAGTATCAAATTCTTGTTCATTTTGAAACTGCTGGGGGCTATAGGCTTGCTGAAATTAGAAACTGGAAAAGTGCTTCACTTTAGGAGACTCTGTCCTGGAGCCTCAGAAGTTCATCTTTTATTAAAGAAATGTGTAACGTTGTGGGACAAGAAAAAAACCTTTTGGCAGACACAGCTTATTGGTGATTCCAGTTTCCATTGGGTCAGGTATCAGCCACAACAAACCACAGATTCTTGGGCTCATTAAGCACTTGTCTGCCTTCTTGTTATTTAGTTCAGTTCTGCTTGCTCCAAACTTTGTAAGCTTTAAACTTCCACAGTTAGGATCTACATGCACAGTGACTTAGGTGCTGGCAGACTTACGGCTTGTTTGCAGGCTTACCTGCTGACAAACTTGCAGGGATGACTTCAAGCACGTGTTCTCTCATCTAGGAGAGCACCACTGAACTGGTAGGGTTTGCAAGTTGTGCTCTGCCCACAGTGACCTGATCTCTCAGCAGAATTACTGAACCTGGCTGGGAGAGTAGAAGAGAACTACAGAAACATTGCCTTCCTGTTTTGAGTCTTCCCACTGCTGAGTTACTGCAGCTCTTGAGGAGAAGATGCATGGATTTGTTTCCTATAAAAAAAAAAAAATCCAGAGGCCATGTGTCTGAAGGCAGGAATTTGCATAAGTATTTATACCTGCTGTGTTACCTTTTTGTTCTTTAATCCTGTAATGTATTTTCAGGTGATTTTGTCCAGTTTTTAGTCTCTCTGATTTTGGTCCCCTTTCTGATAACTGGAGGGTATTTATTATAAAATATTTTTCTAAATAAGGGCAAGCAGTTGAGTCTGAAGATTATTTTAATAATATTTAGTGAGATAAAAAATATCCGGACAGCAACAGGAATAAAAAAGGCAGAATGTTTCTTACAGACTGCACTTTATTTACTTTTGGGTATGTGCTTTTCTATCAGGGTTTGCCTTTACATTGGGTGCATCTGAAGGGTTTCTGTCAGGCTTATTAGGAAGAAGCTGTTTCTGCAGAGCAGAAATCTTTTTGAACCCGAGTAATCTACTTGTCTTTGTGTGGATACTGTTCATGTAAACTTCTACACTTGGCAAAACTTCCAGTGTCTGTTGTGGATTATAAGTGAACACTTCTTTTCTGAAGCCCTTCCTGCAGGGGAAAAAAATTAAAATAATGCCTTTGAGAATTTGGATCTGAAACATTCTTTGTAGTATGCTTATGCCCTTTGGTATGACTTGTTTATACTCTTCTGCCATTTGCCATTCAGGATTATTAAATCTTCATTTTTCTTTTGTTGAGTAGTGATCCATTAGTCATGGTTGCTACTTAAAAAATAAATACCCAGATATTGTCTGCATATAATAATAGATACCCAGGCCTCTGTTTGGTACCACTGAGTGGTTTTTGTTTCTTGGTCTTACTTCTCTAGAACTGCAGTTGGCAGAGCTTGAATGTGCAGTCTGCTCACTAGCTGCCAAATATGATCTGTTGAAAGTATCTTTTAAATGAGGACACTGAGAGCAGACCATTTTCTCAGAAAGTATTTTATATTGGTCTCCCTCTTTCCTGTCCCCCCTTCCTTTTCCATAAAATAGTTTGTGCATCAAGAGAGACTCTTAAGTACTAGGGGAGCAGAGAGGGACTGTCCCATGTGGGTAAAATTTGAGTCAAATTTGATTTGATAAGGTCTGCTGGTACATGGTTCAACTTGTGTTTAAGCATTGTAAGGAAACAGTATAACTGCACTTCATCATAATCAGTGCTGCTCATCTGAAGGTGATGAAAGGCTTTGTTTAGATGGATTTGGCCTGAGTGCTGGTGATTAGTGTAAATGTCAAATAATGTGTCAATGCTCTTTTTTGCTACAGTGAAATATGATAGTGTGGAGCTTGACTTACAAATTCCTCAGTAGGTTTGAAAGCATGTTTTTTTCTTTTTAATATTTCTTTCCAATACTTGTAAAAACAGTTTAGGCTCCTAATACCGATTCAATATTGCAAGCTGCTACAATGACTGTAAATGTCCTTGAAAAATTAGTGAGGCATAAACAGAGCAATGTAAAATCAAAAGAACTGTGCTCAGATAGGACTTCTGATGAGCTGATGAATCCCCATGGTGAATAGATGAGAGGGAATGAAGGTGTCCTTCAGTAGATGTGTCTTCCTCTCTTCTGCCATCATGTTTTGTGGCAGGATAGGCAGCAATATTTTAGAGTAGTTTAAAGATTTTTGTATAAAAGCTATTCCGATTAATCTTTCATGTTGAAGCAGTAGCAATTTGATTTGGAGTAGAGTGGGAGAAGGGGAGACGTTTTTAGATCATAAATGGTACTGGAATAGGTGTCTAGGAGACAAATTTCAACATAGCTGAAAATACAGCAAGGATTTTTCAGAACTTCTAGCCAAAAAGTCTGACAAGTCCCAGCTGATAAAATCTGTGTAATGTTTCAAAGATTCATGGATTTCTCTCTATGGGGAAACAACTATGTACCTTAGGCATTCGCATCTGAATGACTTCTTTCTCAGTAGGGCTGGCTACTCAGGAGTGCTTTATGTGGCCAGTTGTCTCCTCTAAAGAGGCAAACAAAAGCTGTTTCTGGTTCATGTAAATTTGCAGTTACAACAGGTGGTACTTGAAATCTGGTTTGTGCCATGTGAGACTGAAAGGCATATGGTTTTGACATGTTTGAAAAGACTAAATGAGGTTTTCAGCTTTCATTCCTGCTTTGTTTGTTTTTTTTTTTTTTTTAATCAGCTCTCTTTAACATGACTTGAGCAAATTTATGATAGAGCACAGTAGAATTGGATGGTCTTTTTGTTAAAGTGGAACTTGATCATATCTGAAGTGACAATTTTCCTGTCTTCCAAGATGGAAGTGGATTGTTATAAACCAACTGTTTGATAGCCTCTCATCAGTCTGATGCCAGGACAGTTGGTAGGGATTGAGTTGTTGACTTAGTGGTAATTGGGGTGGATGATATTGGTGTTGGAGTTCTTTGAATTTTTTTAAATCTCTATAAAGACTAAACTTGAATTCCTAATTCAGTTTATCTTTCTTGAGGCATTTTCTGTGGTTGTTAATATCTATTTATAGCTTACATGATGAAAGTTTAACATTGGATCAGTTGATTAATATACTGGTGTATGGATGTTACAGAGAGAAGAGAAAGTATCTCACCTCAGAACTCTCCCATTACACTACAAAGTAAAATAGATTTAGTTTTCCAACTGCCTCTTTGGCTGTTTCAGTTCTGTCAGCTTGTACATGTGTGTGTCTTCTGGTCTTTCAGCCATTCTTTGGTAGGACTTGGTTGGTTGTGATTTGGATTACCAATATGCTGAACTTGAGTATGAAGGACTGCTGAGAACATGCTACTGCTCAAGTGCGTTCATTTTGCTTATGCTTGAATGCTAACATCAGGATTATTTTGTTATTACAGATATGCAAGCCTCTATTTCTGCTGTGCTATTGAAGATCAGGACAATGAACTAATAACTCTGGAAATAATTCATCGCTATGTAGAACTTCTTGACAAGTATTTTGGAAGTGTGAGTTAGTTTCTCTGTACTTTGTAATTTTGTTTTATGCCCACAGCACTTTTACAGGAACATAACCAACTAGTACTTGAAAAGGTGCATTTAATATATTTTGTCTGGCTTGCTTGGCCAAACTAAACTGATGGTTGCCTCTATTAAAATACAATATTTAATTCTTGATTTGGAGAAGAACTGTTATCAATCTGGTGTTAATTACCCGTATTTGTTTCATTTCATAGTAGCCTTACTTGGGGTCAGATAAAACCTTACTCTTAGCAAGAAGCTTCTCTTCTCCCTGGCACTGCTCTAGTGTGAGCACTTCTTACATCTTGCTTCCAGAGGAGGCAGTTGGTTTTGAGGTGGCAGGAATGGTAAGGAAAGAAAGAGACATGTGCTTACAGCAAACACAAACATCTGTAGTAATGTACATGAGCTCTCCTAGAAAAACTGGTTCTCGTCCTGCCTTTCTTCGTAGTTCTTCTGACTATGAAATACACAGACTGACCGAGAAATTTGAGATTGTTTTCATATCTTTCTGTAAGATTGCATACTGCAGGCAACAAGATAACTTTTATAGGGAGTATTCTCTTGCACCTTGAAGAGCTGTCTTACAGACTGCTGTGAATTGAAGCCTTTTTAACAGTGAAAGCTTTTTTTAGAGGTTGCTGTAGTTGTTTTTAACTCAAGCAAAAAAATATATTTTTTTTTTCCAAGGTGTGATTTTTTTATTGTTGTCCCAGTCCTTACAAGCCTTAGGCTTGATTTGGTAAAGTTTGGTTAAGCTGTGAGCAAGTGAAATTTTGTGAGAAGATATACGTCAAGTGTGAGTATCCTCCCACTTTGCAATAATGCTTGATGTTCTTTTTAGGTATGTGAACTTGATATCATCTTCAATTTTGAAAAAGCCTACTTCATTCTGGATGAGTTCCTTTTAGGAGGGGAAGTTCAGGAGACTTCCAAGAAAAATGTTCTTAAAGCCATCGAACAAGCAGATCTTTTGCAGGAGGTAAGCAAATCCAACTTCTCTGGCCAAAGTGTCAGCATGGTAGGCTGTGACTCAAAAACCTCCTGTTCCTCTAAACTTCTAGGAGGTATTTTTTAGCATGCTTAGTATGTAGTTTTAGCTAGTCATCCTAAGTGTGCAATAGGATGGTGTTAGCTGCTGTTTTTGTTTGGTTTGGCATGTTTATGTTGTAACCTACTGTGACTTTGTGTTCTGCTAGTAAATGCAAGTGGCTGTTTAGTGTTTATACTTAGATAATTGTAGGTCAAGCTAATTTAACTTAGTGTTGTTCATGTCTTTCATTCCTTCTTTTTATTTATTAACCATTAGTTTTTTTGTCATACCTGATGCATGTTCACTTCTTTACTGTTTCATTGCTGAAATCCAGAAGCTAGACTCTCTTCTTTGAAACTCGTTCAGGTATAGTTCTAATTAGTTCTTAGACCTGCTTTTCTGCTGTAGGCTGCTTACTGTGGAACATTTCCAAGCTGACAAAGCAGTAATAGTAGTGCCATAGAAACATAGAGAATAAAGTATAAGAACACTGTTTTTTTACTTTGAATGCTTTTGTTAATTTGCTATTATTGTTGAAGAATGGCAGATTGCATGTCTACCATTTTTTTAAAAAACATTTGATGTGAAGGGGTTCAGTGGTATAGAAAAATTTAATGTCATTTCTCCATATTTCTCCATCCTATTCTGGTTATTTTGGATTTATTTTATTTTGTTTGGTTTTTCTTCTTACTGAAATGTACACTGTTAAGGTCCTTGAATATCTAAATGGGAATAAAAAATTCTGGTGTACTGGGGGAATCATCAGTCTTGTGTGTAAGTCAGTGGAACATATGGTTTAACATGGATGGTTCACCTTTTTTTTTTTTTTTTTAAAGTGTACTGATATTTACTGCCTAGATTCTACATAGATCCAAGTTGCTCTGTTTTCCCCCCTCTGTGAATCATCAATTTGTTATTTTCTCCTATGAATTAATTTTTAAATTCTCTTACAAGCCTTCTGTGCTCCACGTGGTATTCTTTTGTTGGATATAATATTAGTAGGATGGGGAAAAACACGTGGTGTTCTTTACCCTGGTAGCTGTTTTTGTAATCCTTTCAGAGTACAGGCAGATCCACTGCACATTAAAGTTCTTATCATGAACAAGGTCAGCCATTACACACAGATTTGCTACCCTATTTTTCTAGAAAGGAAATACATACACTTATTTACTTCTTATGTTCTGGTTCAATTTAAGTCGTCCTTTACTCTTTGTAGAAATTACCTTAACCAAAGTCCTGTTGTAGTTTACAAAGACGGGAGAAAAATAATGTTTATTATCTTAAAATCTTTTGTGCTTTATATAAAAACAGATATAACAGATTAGTTATATATTCCAATTTGTCTCCTGCAAATGTAGTTAATTGTGCATAAAGCAGAATAACTGTATTCTTATTGTTACTGTTTTTGAACTTTATTTTCACTATTTTCTAGGGCTGTTCTAAAGAAATAATGTGTTTTATTCCTAGGAATTGATTAGTATTTTTCTTTCTAAGCTACGAACATTCTCTTTTTACAGAGAATATAATTTCACGTTAATATATCTTCAAGTTAAAAATCTTACACAAAGGGAAATACCACTTTTTCAATGTGAGACTTTTCCCTAGCCCTGATAGCTTTACTCTGATTATTCTTTCCCCATCTTTAGGAATTTTTCAGTTGTCAGTGTTTATTAAATAATTGCGATTAACTTGAAGTGTAGCAGTTTATCAGTGCACCACTGGAGTCCTATGGCCAGCTTTTATGTTTTTCATTCTTAGTTATATTGACTTGAGTGTTGGTTAGGTATAAAGGTACTCCCTAAATAAGCATTTTAGTTTATAAACCCTGAAAAAGTCTGGGTTCATATTTAAATTGAGCTTCTAATAAATTTGGACTCTTTTCTTTGGAAGTTGGGTTTTGTATCAACTTTTACTATGTAAATGCTGGGTTTGAGGAAGAGAGTTGTTAAAATAAGTTTCTGACATACGGATAATTTTTGGTACTTAGAGTTAATATCTTCTTCCCAGAATACTTCAAAACTACCAGAGTGAATCATAGTGTGATTACAAATGCAAAACATATTTCTGTCAGGGTTGTCACGTGTTTGTTTTTGACCATGTCAGATTTTAATTATGGGCAACAAAGTGATTATTTTTATTTGGCCCTGAATACTCAAACTGCCAAACTTGTATATATGTACATACACACACACATATATACGTAGCTGAATACACAATATTATTAATGGAATACAACATTATACAACATTACTAATTAATAATGCTACATGCATTGCTCTATGAAGTACCTTAAAGATGAAGAAATGTACAGAACACTTCTACAAAAGAAAATCATAACAGATACATTGACTGTTTGTGTAATGTTAAGAGGAGATACTCTAAGGCACAAATTACTTAGTAGTGAATTAGTTCTTAATAGCCTTGCATACTTGTATTTTCTGTGGAAGTTTTCCAGGATGTACTTCTGTGTCTGAGCACCTACTTCAGTTTGTCATAAAACTCTTGCTGCTATGAGGTCCCTTTACTAACTGCTCCTTTGTGGGATTGAAACATCCTAACTTGTTAACCCCTCCCACTTTCACATTCCTGTTAGTTCTTCAGGAATGTACTTAGTTTGAGTATTCATTCCCTATCCCCTCCCCCATATTTATTACCACCTGATAGCTTATCAATAGTCAGTCAGCAATGCTGGCAGTGGTACCCACATGAGAGGTAGTAAAAGGTAATTAACTCCAGTGCTTCCATTCTTCCCTGTCACTCTATTGTAGAAATTCTTCTGTTCAAAAGAATGCTGTTACATGTCGCTGATCATTTTATATCTTGTTTGCTAGAGAGATTTTAATACTGAACTAGTGATTACAAAGGCGTGCACTGCTGAAAAGGAGGTTCTAAGCAAGAACAACTCAATTACACTGAAAGAAATTGGTAGATGCCATGTGTTGTTGCATGAATAAAATATATACATATGATGTGTGGAACAGCTAAAAGATAAGCTTGTGCATCATTTTGTGACACTTGAATTTTTTAAGGCATGGAACTACCAATGATAGATGTTCTATACAAAAGAGAGGATTTGATTTATTTCTTTCAAAAGTCTAATTGCCCTGGGTTTTTTTTATGGCTTGAGTAATTCAGTATGGTGCTTGGGAGTTTACTGTTTTAAAATGCTAAAATCAAGGAGTTAATAATTCTAATACTTCAACTGAGCAGTCACATATATATTTTAAAGCAAATCTGTACAGACTTGCTGATCTTTGTTTGAAGTAGGAAAAATTTCCTAAACATTGGCTATGAGTAAAAATGTTTTTTGTTGATTATCCTATGTAAATTTTAGAAAAGTATTTTGGAAATTAGTCTCACTTTGTCCACCACTATTCTTTTGTAGGGTTTTTGTGGATTTTTTTAATATTTGATTGCAGAACATCTATCTAAATAAAAAGGCCAGTGAGTCTTTCTGCAAATCACACTTGCTTGTTTGGGTCACTACTTAAGTAATGATCAAAAACCTAAAAACTATGTGAACCTTTTTTTTTCTTAGGTTCTTGCAGTTTGGCCTCAGGCAGTATTTACTAGTCCTTCCACATGAAGAAAAAGAGATAAGCTATCAATTAACCTTCTTTTCTTCACTATTTCAAACCCTTGCCTCATCCTGTATCCAGAGGGGTGCCGACGGTTCATGTTGGCTGATTTGCCTTAGATGCTAAGGGCTGCTGCACAGATTTAAGCTTTTGGTTTTAGAACGAGCATCTTTGGAAATTAAACTCTGGTGAATTTCCTCTATATGCCATGAGAATTTTCTTAATGAAGATGAAATGTGCTTATTGGAAACCATAGGTTTGAAGGTATGCATAATAATAGGTATTGGGATGTTCTTGCGATAGGCCAAAACTCCTTCATTTTGTCATTAGCACTGGCAAAAGAAAATTCTTCTTTTTAAGCCTCAAGTGGGTGGGAGTATAAGGGATTTTGTCTGGTTTAGGGAACAGCCTTTGTAAGCAGCTCTTTATTACCATTTTCCTGAGAAACTTACCACAATGAATGCAATTAATTCAGTCTTCACTTAATGTTCTTTCTTAAATATGTACTGTCGAAATAGACTGCCTTCCTAACCTGGCAGTGGCGTTATTTGCCTTGGCTGTACCTGTGGTCCCCTGAATGTGAAAAAAGAATGAATAATGGAATCTTTATTATGGAGATCCAACTGCCTTGAATGCCATCTGCTCTTCACATATAACTTCATATAACTTCTAAGTTTCAGGTGGTCAGCTTTGTTGGTCAGTTGGTCACTGCAATTTTAAGACATGTATCTGCTCGATTTCAGGCACAGATAATGTTCTATTGCATTTTAGAAGATATATGTATGGGAACCTATGAGAGTTACTGTGCATGAGAAATGATAGATTGTTAGTTCATTATCTAGGGATTAGGAAATAGCTATGATTTTTATGGATTTGGAATCCCTCTCAACTCACAGAAGAACAAGCTGTAGTGTTTTGGTAGCTGATGCTTTTGTAAAATCTGTTTCAGAAGTCAGTCTCTGGAGATGTATTTATAGAAGAAAGGGCTTCTAGTGCTATTAGAGTGTTTGCCACTCTCTATGATATTCAAAAAGTCACAACAAATGCAGTCCCAGGTGACTGGGAAAGAGGGAAGCTTTGTACCCATTTTTAAAAAGGGTAGAAAGTAGGACTCTGGAAACCACCAACCTGTCATCCTGACTGCTGTCTATACCTGGAAAGATCATGGAACAGATCCTCCGGAGCTGTGCTAGGGCATGTAGGGCACCCCTTCTATGGGTTGGCCTTCTGTAATGGAGCAGCTTCATCAGTTTTCCAGGGGAGGGCTACAGATGTTGTTTATCTGGGCACAGTTCCCCATAACATTGTTCTCTTTAAATTCAAGAGGGGTGGATTTGATGGGTGGACAGTTATAGCCAAAAGATAGTGATCAATGCTTGGTGTCCTGATGAATTTCCGTGGTGTTCCTTAGGCATCTGTAGTGGGACCAGTGTGGTTTAAAGTCTTGGCTAATGACATAGAGGAATTGAGTGTACCCTCAATAAATTTGCAGGAGACACCAAGCTGAATGGTGCAGTTGGCACATGTGAAGGATGGGATACCATCCAGAGGTACCTGGACAAACCTGGAGACATGGGCCCGTAGGAATGTCACAGAGTTCCACAAGATCAAGTACAAGATGCTGCACCTGGTGAAGGCAATCCCTGGTATCTGTATAGGCTGGAGGGTGAACAGGTCAAGAGCAGCTGAGAGGGGGTGCTGGTGGATGAGAGGCTGGACATGACCTGGCAATGTGTGTTTGCAGCCCAGAAAGCCAGTTCTACCCAGGGCTGCATCTGTAAGTGTCCCAGCAGGTCGAGGGAGGGGATTCTGCCCTTTTACCCTGCTCTGGTGAGACCCCACCTGGGCTGCTGCATGCAGCTCTTTGGAACAAACCTCTAAATACTGTGAATTTATTGCAGCAGACAGCTCTGTAAACCTTGATATTTCTGTTTTTTTAATAGATACTTTTAAACTGTCCTTTTTGCACTGTGGACTAGGCTTTCCTGTAAATACTTAGAAAATCATAGTCTCATGTTTAAAGCAATAGGAAGTATTCCAGAAAATGAGTAGTAGAACCTGCATTACTTTTTCCCAGGTAGTAGTGGGGGAAGAGGAGGTTAACACTTCCAGATTTAAGTATCTTCTTGAAAAAGTGGGATTGAGTATCCAGGAGGTTAGTATATCATGCTTTGACCTCTTCCCATGCTCAGTTGGGGGTATTTTTGGTTGTTGTTTAAGTGTGTATGCATCTAAGATGTGACTAATTCTATTACATCAAAGAAATCAAAATTAGAAGATCTTAAGACTCAACAAGTTGCGGAAGGAGTCTTTCATAAAAGTTTTAAATATACATTCATTAAGCTTTGCAAATTGAAACATCAGAAAGTTTCAATTAAAAATAAGATAAATTAGCATTAGCAGTCCTTGCTGTCTTGTAACTATTCAGTACCCTCTCTGATGTGAATTCCAGTACTGATCAGTTTGCAAACTGTGAACTTGATCATTTATTGATAGAAGCCTTTTATTGATCATTTACTGATGTAATACTGTTGAGGGTATACTAACAGCACACTGAACTCTTTGTAGATTATAATTTTAATACAGGTGTATTTATTCTGGGCATTGAACTGATAGAGTCTTTTCCAGAGACACTCTCCTGTCCTCAGCAATAGAAGCAATGTGTCAGGGTGGTGCAATGAAAATTTTAGCACTGCTGCTTGTACCATAGCTGTTTCCAGGAGTTCAGTCATGTGCTGCTGGTCAATTAACATACTAAATGAACAGTTGGGGAAGTCTGCTTGAGAGTAAGGAATATCTTATTTTCAAAATCAGGTGCTCTTTCTGAGCACTCACATTAATCTGCCTTTTAATAGAACAAGTTCATTGAATGCGGCAGAATATTGAAAAGAGCAGTGTTAATGTTTGGATCTTGAGACTGTGAGGAGAAAATTCCATTTTTACTCTGTTGTCTGAGATATGTCATGTTGCAGTGCTACTACCCTTTCCTAGAATTTTCACTTCCTGTGAGATGGTCTTAGAGTGCCAGAGAATATTAGGTGAAAAGGATTCGAATGTCCCCAGGAGGCATCCTGTTGTGTTTAGCTTTAGATTCTCATTTCTTTGTGGTCTTTTCTGTGTGTTGTACAGATGTTGGGGCACATTGCTGGTTATGTGTTTTATTTTTAAGGGAAAAGCTGTATTTTTTTTTCTGTGCTGTCTAGCAACAGTAGTAGTTCTGATGATGGATATCAAGATACAATAAAAATGTGTATATTAAATTTTAGGATAATAATTTGATATTAAAAGGCAAAAAAAAAAAGTCGGAGAAGACCTGTTGTTCACAACTCTTTGAGAATTCTAAGTATGTTTGATTAATAGATGAATTGATTAAAGTGAAAATGTTGAACTTTTTGCACGACATAAAAGTGACTACTCAGCAAGTAACAATGGTGACTTAATAAATATGAATTTTGAGTTAAATTATTTAAATTACTTCAGGAATGATAGGTTGAATAAAACTTTCCTTCATGAAACAAGTCTTATTTTAATATTAATGTTAATAACAATACTGTGTGGCAGTTAATTACTGAATGAAATATGTATAAATTTGGTATCATCCTATCCTATTAAGCTCTGAATCTGTTCCAATAATGAACTGCTTTTAAGTCTCTTTAAAAAAGTAAAACCTTTGAATTAATATTCCTTCATGTACAACTGAAGCTTTCTAAAGAACTCTGTACAACCTCTTTTAAGGTACCGGTATCCTTTACCTGCTTAAGAAATGAAAAATAAACTTTAGAGGTTTTTTTAGGGCATCTACTTGAAGTCTTTGAACAGATGTTTTCTTCTGATGCATTTCTATTTGCTTTCTTAACAGTGGACTTTCAGGAAAACGTATTAAAATTGTATTAACCTAAACAAGAACAATAGCTGAAACAAATTTAAGTGAAATAACTGAATTTACTTTTGTATATTGTTTAGAATATTTTTATGTCTTATTTTAAATGTAAATAATCTGTACATAATTGGGTGGATGTTGGGTTTTTATTTGCGCTTTTTTTAAAATTCAGTAGTTGATACTACATTTTCACTGCTGCTTGATTTTGTTTGTAGAGCCAGAATGAAGACTGGGGAGGTTTGTCTGAGGATATCTTATGATTAAGAGCAGTCTAAGGCATTAGCCCTTTTGACCCCATCTAAATGATTGGTAACTACCAAGTTTACCATTTTGGTGGCATGGATTAAATGGGTGCTATGCAAAGAGTGCTGCACGTGTAATTAAGTCCTTGCAAGGGTAAACAGAAATTGGGTGATGGGCTTAACTTTCTGCAACACTTGCATGATGGTCTTTGAAGAGTGCTTTTGAGTGTTTCCTTTTCTTTTCCTTTTATGTACTAACCGCATCAACTTGAAATGTCTGACTTCTACTGGCTTTCTTTGGTGTTGATAATTAAGTGAGATAATGCAAGTTAGAGAAATGGATACCAAAGCTAATAACTAAACAGATGTTTGGCTTTGTTTACTTACAATCAGCCCATATAAACATGTATTTATTGGAAAATGAGCTGTTTACATCTGCTATGCAAAGAAAATGGGCCCTAAAAAGACTGGGCGCTGCTGCAATTGACTGTATATCAAAATGCCGGATGCTGCATGACAGAACAAAGCTTATTTGCATATATAGTGCATTGCAACATATTTTTGTCCAAAGCATAAGTGGAATACGTTGTGGCAGTCCTTCTAATAAAGGTAAGATTTTAATTTGCATAAAGCAAGTTTAAAACATACATGAAAATTATTTGCTGCAGAAAACTTACTTGGTATAATGATAAACAAGTAGTTCAGTAAACAATTTGCTTTTGTAATGTGGAACTGTGATAATAGAACTAATTTCATATGCAGGATATATCAGGATTTATATATATAAATATCAGGATTTAGTTTCCAGATAAAAGAAAATAATGGTAGCAGGCAAAAATATTTATAACATGTTCAAAACTAAATTCACATTTGGTGTATGGGTATTTTTACCACTTAGGAGGTTCCTAGTATATGATACAGCCATTGATCTGTGTTGGGAAGAGGGGGAGCAGCCAATAATCTGCTTACATATTAGACCTGAAGAATTAGGGCAGCCAACAAGTTATTTGTTGAAAACAATTATTTATGAGATTGGACATACTCTAAAACAACTGTAAGAAAAACCTAAGTTCTCATTTCCCCCCCAGTTCTATTGCTTTTTCTATGCTCTTCATGATAACAAGTTCACATACAAAGAGTGTGATTCTCATGGTGAAGTTAGAATTGAAACTGTGCTTGTAAAACTTCTCTTGCAATTAGAACTTGAAAAAGCTACCTATATTGTTTGGGGCCTGTGCTATGAACAGAGCTTAGGAGTCCTAATCTTTTTTTTTGTTGTTGTTTGTCTCAGATGGCTACAAAGATCAATTCTGGCACGTACAAGCTCAGGCAATTCTGTATGACTCAAATTTATTTGCCTGCAGTGTGTCCCTGGGTGAATTCTGTGTATGGGCATAGTTTAGTTGAAAAAATGTGCTTTGTCCCCATAAAATTAAACACAGTGGCATTATCTGATGCCCATGGAATGCTACTTCTTGCCGTGTACTGTTCCCTGGAAGGAGTGAAGGAATAGTTGCTGTGTTCAGACCCTAATTTACAAGGTTGTCATGGTTCCTCAGAATATGGAGAAATAGAAATGGCATCTGCTGAGTTCAGTGGAGAGGGACAGATAGATGGTTGTACATTGTAAGAGATGGCGAATAGTTTGCCTGCAATAAGGAGCTGCAGCTTGTAAATAGGAATGAAGATCATCAGGGTTAAAGAAAGATCTCCTGAGGTAAAGGAGGCTGCCTTCGCGCAAGGGGAGGAGTTTGACACATAGCTTTGGTGTTCGGATTAACCTGATGTTTAATTGGTTATACAACTTCAAATTAACTTAATCCTTGTTACTCTTAAAGGCATAACCAAGCCCAGAATGAGTAGAACTTGTTTTTTGTTGGCTGTTTTAGAGAGATTTTCTTGTAAACTAGGGTATTGAGTGCTATGTGTTCCATGTGGCAGTTTTAATGAGCCACATACTCAGAATTAGTTGGTTCCATAGAGAATGGGGTGAAATTTGTGGTAAGCCTTGCATAATATTTAAAAACCAGGTGAAATCTTTATATGCATTCAAATTGTGCTGTGTAGAAATTCTCCTTTCTACTGAGAGCATTTTACAGTGGTAAAGTCATGGTCTTGAGTAAGGACGCAGTTTGCTCATCACCCAAACTCATGCTGGCAGTGACTCTTGTTGAGGAAACCGGGTCTGTTCCTACTGCCACCTTTGTGTTGTGTCCATCCACTTGCCCTGTGGTTCTTGGGCTCCTAGCTTGTTACCCAAAACTTGAGCTCATGCAGGGCTAGCATGAGGGAAATGCCAGGAGAAAGAAAGCAGAGACATTGAAAAGGGAAGTAAAAAGCAGCTGCTTTTGGCAAGTCAGGACTTTTGCTAAAGCTGATGGTGCTGCTTTTTATTACATCCTATTTTCGTTTTTTTTAAATCACTGTATCTAAGTGCCTTAAAAAGCCAGTGTTCGACACATCTTGTCCTGATTCACTGTGTGCTGTGAACCCCCAAGTCAGCTTGCCTAGGTAGGTTCTAATTTACTTGTCATATGCTGCACCCCTGCTGTTGGCCTGAGTCATAGGAGTATAGCAAGGAGCTTCAGCAGCAGCATTGACTTTCGGAGTTTCCAGCTGTCCTTTCTGTCCCTCTTTCCTCTGCCAGAAAAACTATTTATACAGCCATTCTAGAACTGGATTTTAGATCCATTTTAAATGATCCAATTCAGATTTCTCATTTTAAAAAATATATAGTCAGCAGCTTTTCTTTTCCATGTTTGCAACTTGTGCCTGCAAACATTTGTCTAAACAATTGTAAGAACGCAAAGTGCTGCAGGACCAGGAAAGAAGAGGGATGCTTAAATGCCATTGCCATGGAAGCTGAATAATATTGGACGTGACATGGTTTGTTGCAGCAGTATATTCTGGTCATCCCTTCAAAGATAACAGCCCTGCAGTTTAAGAAATGCTTCCTTAAGCATAGGGGAATAAGCGATGCAAACCTGTATCTGCAGTGCTGGAAGAAAACCTTAATGAATCCTTGTGTGCATAGTTGGGCAGTTTGCCAAACATACAGACACTGTCGGATTATCTGACGGAGAAGTCAGTGAATTTTAATAATTTTGTCTCTAACTTCACCGTACAAAGCATTCAGCCGTAATATGTGCTTAAAGCACTTGTGTTTTTGTGGTGGTGAGGTGGAGCCTCTGATGGATTCTTAGAACCATTCTTACTGTTAAAGGCTGGGGCTCTCGATTGTTCCTGGCTCGCTGCATAGCAACTGATTGGCACATGTGAAGCAGAGCCTCCCAGAGCGATTATCACCTCTGAGCTGGCAGATCAGAGCAGCAGCTAAGAGGCAGGAAGCACCTACTATTATCGGGTTATAGTGCACAAAGCTTCAAGTGATCTTTGTACTGCTTTTGGGAAAGAGGCAGGCAGGCCAGTGCTGCTATACTCTTCTGCTCTGGTCTGTTGAAGTGATGAGACTTGAAGTCTCTGCATATGCTCGGATGTTCTGCTGAATTAACATTTGCAGGACAACTTGCTGTTTCATACTCTAGTTGAGAATTCTGTAGACTGGTTTGCACTGATCTGGAAGATTTTTTGTTTGTTTTCTCTATATAGAAAGCTGCAGACAAGATCTTGACCAGGAGTTGTCATTGATGAAACGTGCTTCTTTTTATTTGATTCCTTGTGCTTTTTGGGGGTTTTGTTCTTTTTTTGTAAGAGCATTATAGCTAATACTTAGAAGATACTCGAGACCTCAAAAGTGTTTCTGTGTTCTCTGAGAAAACACTTGGCTCTTCTTTGAAAGTACAAATAGAATTTTTAATAAAAATGCCCTAGTTGGAAATACCAAGGCCAGGCTAGGTGGGCCCAGAGCAACCTGGCCTGTTGGAAGGTGTCTCTGCCCATGGCACAAGGGTTGGAACTAAATGATCTAAAATACCCCTTCCAACCCAAACCTGTCTATGTAACAGAAGTTTCTGAACAGTTAGGTAACCAAAGGTTGGGAAACAGTTTCCTGTTTTGAAAGCCTTGAAGAGGCAAGTGAACAGCAGCAATTTCCTAAAGCAGCTGTTCATTAGAAATATTTCCTAATAGCGATTCAGAAGTAGAGTGTAAAAGTAATTGCTTTTGAAGCATTGCTAAGGAAGTGCTTGTTAAATGTGAATCTCTACCAACTGCAAAAAATTCATCTTTCTAAACAGAAACCCTCTTCCTCTGCTCTTGATTTCCCCATAACCTGCTTCTGTAAAATTCTTCCCAAACTTTCTTACACTCCATGGACCCACATCTTCTGTTTTGTTTGAGCTAGTGTTTTGTTAGTTGCTGAGTGAGGAAAAAAGCCAGGTCTTTATCAAAAGACAGCAGTTGTAGTTTTTGTGTGCAGTTTAACATGGCTTGACTTCCCAGGCTTTGTGCTGGTTTTGATGGGAAAGAAGTTAAAATTTGATAACCTAAGCAAACCTTCCCTGAAAAAGAAGTTGTTCTAAGTATTGATGAAGTCTGTGTCACTGCCATGGGATGTCACCAGTAAAATGGCAGCCCTGCAACACACTGAACTTTGAGACAGTTTGGCATAGACATAAATAATTTCTCTTTGTTGCCTGAGGAAATAACACAGTTTTCTTGTCCATTACAGACACAGAATACCTTAAATTGCAGCAAGAAAATAATTCAGGGTAGATGTTAGGCAAATTTTCCAGTGCAGATGATAATGTAGCATTTAAGTAAGATTGCCTGGGGTACAATGTAAAGGCATCACTGGATGCCTGTAATAGATGAAATATTTCTCAGGAAAGTTAGAGGTATGCTGTTTGGGGGACTGAATTAAATAAAGTCCCTTCTAATTTTATTTTGGTTCTGATTTTTAATTAGTTTGGGTCATGACAGGGTTGGCTGAGAAAATGTCATTTGGGTTGGACTGGCTAAATAGTTCTGTTTACTCAGATCAACTCTACCATTTTTCTAATTTAAAAAATCTCCAATGACTCAGGCTGACAATTTCAGAAAGTATTATTAGCTTTCTAAAATGAGTTGTAAACACAGATGTCGTTTTGTAAAAGATTAATTCTATTAACTTTAAAATATTGCAATTCCACAATGTGCAGCTTGTGTTATAGAGCTGTTACTTTTCTGGCAATGCTAGGATCTAAGACCTGTATTAAAGTCAGATAAACAGTTTACATCCAGAGTTTGAAGCGATGATTTTTCAGAGGTGTTATTTCATGTTAGTTTGTCCTTACATTGTGCTGTAAGGATGCCGTTGCCTCTTCCCTAGTTTCTAGATTCACTGATTTATAAACTCATTAGATCTAGATTATTTTGGACAACATCTGAGCCTGTGAAGCATGTCCTTGAGGTCTGCACATTCCCACCAAAGGAAGGCAAGGTATTGCTATTGATTGTGCAGTTTGACTAGAGTTCCTTCCCCATATTGTCTTCTCTGGTATTCACACCAGCAGGTCAGCTGCTCTGGAGACAGTGTAGTGGGGAACACAAAAAAAAGTCAGTCGTAGTTGAAACGTGTGAGTTGCTGTAGTTCTGTGATGGCAAACAGAGAAACAAAAAACAAATGTTTTTTTGTCAGAACTTCATTTTCCTTTCAGTTGTTTGTCAGACTGCCCACAGTGCCAGGCCTTCTGTGTGGCATGGTCCTGGATGTCCGTGGTGGGATACAGAGGCCTCACTGGAACACCACTGTTTTCCTTCTCAATATTGCTGTGTTATCACTTTGTATCTTCATTACTGTTGTCTTGCATTTAATCCTTTAGATTCATCTCTACAAGGTCAGTTTATTGCTAGTCTAGTTGCAGGTGATGTTCACATGTTCTGTAAACTAAAATGCTACCAGGAGTGAAATAACCACTTTCTTCCTATTGTTAATCTGACAATCTATCTTGCTTTATCAGTAAACCATAAATTTCTGTGAAGATGGGGCACTAATCCCACAAGAGTAATGTGAGTCAGTCATCTAATTTTGTGTACCATGATTTCAACATCAAAGACAGTGAATTCTTCAAGGTGTAAACCATTGAAAATACAGACAGGGTGGTGAGTACCCCAGGGCTGTGTGGGACTCTGCAAGCTGGGAAAGCACATGAAATGAGCACTTCCATGGCCTTATTCGTTTATGTCTACAGTTCTGTAGAAGGGGACATGGTCAGTGTTTCCAGGCCAAAGAGAGTGCTTAAGAATGTGTACACACAATCCTTGAATACAACAGTGGGTTGCAATCAGCTTTGTAAGACTGCCAGAAAACACTTCTTTCTGACCAGAGAGCTAATGTAAAATTAAGGAGAAATCTGTTAGGAGATTTGACAGGCATTTCAGTGAAGACACAAACTTTGATTGCTCCACATTTCCAATGGTGAACACTGGAACACATGAGTTTTTTTCAAGGAAGAGGGGAATCATGTGTATGCATGTATCTCCCAGATAAAAACTGGGCACTTTAGACTATTACAGTATGCCTGTTCTTCAATTGTCTTCATGAACAGTCAGCAGTGTAAGTAAAGCAGAAGTTTTGCCTAGGGACCGTTCTAGGAATATTTGTCCGTGGAGGCTCCAGGAATTCTAAAGTTAGTACTTTCTTCTTTTTAGTCAAAACTCCTACTCCCTAATAACATACACTTATTACCATGCTATGCCTTTTCCAGTTAGGAATATGCCTTAGCATTTTGTTTTTAATGTGGACTGCTGCTTTTTATTTACGCCATGCGAGAGCTGTTAAGTGTTGAAATTTATAATTCTTTATTATATACCAAATTCTTCTGAGTTTAAAAATTATAGCATGCATCATATAACTTATTTGTAACTGTCACAGAGTTACAGGTGCTATTATTTTGTGAACTACTGGATTTATAGTTAGCTTGGTCAGAATAATTTAAACTACTGTGACATGATCTTCAGATTACTGATACTGAAAAACAGTATAAAAACTGTAGAGCTTCTAGAATATTCTGTGCTTTTCTTTTGTAATTTGAGAACAAAATTTAAAACCATGCTAGCTTGGACATGCAAATAAACTGAGATGGCACAGAGGAGACAGTTTTAGAAGTCCATGGGAACTCTCTCAGTTCTGTTTTAAAACTCCTGTTATTCTTGGAAGTGAGATACTGAAATAGATTGAAGATTGCAATTGGTACAGGATCAAAGATGGAAACTGACATGCGGAGGGTTGAGTTTTGTGTTTTCATCCCAGAAAAAGTTTAATCGGCATATATGGGGCTGATGCTCCTAAATTTGTTACTCCATTGTTAAAATTGAGTGTTGCTTTCTTTCTAGCTTATCTTTCAGCAAATTGAATACTAATGTTCATGCCAGTCATACAAGAGTGTATTGAGTTCAGCAGCATAATCCAAAAGCAAAAAATCTTTCCCTGCTTTTAGAGGCTTAGTCTCAGAGGCCTCAATTTTTCTAAACAGACCCTCTTTTCTACAAAATATAATTTCTGTCACCAGTAATGCCACCGTTGTACTACCCTGGCATGGTGCATTCACAGCCATGTTCTGGAGGCCTGGTACCTCTAAATGTGTGTTTTATTAGAGCAGATGTGGTGGGTGGTGTCAGATGCCACTTAGCCCAGTGCCTGTCTCTGACAGAAGCCAACAGTCCATGCCTGATGCAGAGACAAAGAACAGATAGGGTGGTCCATCCCTGGAGCTTCAAACTTTTTTTGGCTACAAAGAAACCCTTAGCTTATGTAATAAAGTGTTTATGGTGTAAAGTTGTTCTGTCTGGTGTTGGACACAGCATGCAAGTATGGGTGGGTAAAATGATGATTCTCCCCACTACCCTCACCCCCTGGAAATCTAGTGTAGTGAAAAAGACAATATTGTATTTCTGTATCAAATGTCCTTTTAATGTCAGAGATACAATAGCAAGATAATATTTTTGTTTTCTTGCATATCTGTCCACCTTTCTATTATGTATAAGAATGTGTACATTTCTTTTGTAGCCACGTCATGAATACTTTAATGTACCAGTGTACTAAATGGCTTCATTCATCATGCATGCAGAATTTCAGAGGAGATAGACCTGTACTCATGACAGACTCATGACAGAACATTATCATCAGCTTGCTGAATCCAGTCATCCTGAATCTAATAGAATGCCACAACCATTCTCTGCTGTTGTACTTTCCTCTTTCCCCTCTGTTTTACAGTGTTGTCTCTTCACATGTCTCATTTCAACAAAACTTGTGCTTGTTGGCATATGGTTTAACTTTTTTATTGTGTGTAAGCTTGAAGTCTTATGCTTGAAAGTTCTGTAGCATTTTCTGAGCTAAACATCTATATACTGCAACACCTATAGTATAACACTGGCACCCACGTTTATCTTTTAAATAGGTTGTGGTAGTATTTAAACATACACATAAAGTCTGTAGGTGAAGTTAAGACCTACAGAGAAAGTAGTGAAGTATCATGTGAAATGTGTATACACACAAGTACTGAATGATGCTGAATGAAATTCTACCTAGACCATGCATCTTAAAGGTGCAAATAACACTATCCCTTTCTTAAGACTGGCACAATAGTGTGACTGACCTTACAAAAAGGAGAGAGGCAGAATTGATTATATCAAAAAGAATGATGTGTAAATCTGAAGTTAAAACACTTGTATTTAAATGTGCAGAATGCTCTTATGAGTAATTTCACAGTTACTGCCACTGAAAGAGAGAACAATATCATTGCTTTCCAAATGAATTATGGAATCATAGAATCATTAAGGTTGGAAAAGACCTCTAAGCTTATTGAGTCCAACCATTAATGGTTAGGATTGGAAAGTCCATTAACAGTATACTTGAAATGTGCCTTCTTAAACTGGCATTTCCAGTTTAAAATGCAGGCTGCCTTGTGTATTGGAGCACTGATTCTGAAAATTGTTTCCATGAATTATCAAGGAGGTGGTTACTAAAAAGAACCACGAACAAGCCAGCTCCATGTACTATATGTGGTAATGCACTACCTTCCAAATGTTAAACTGACATAAAAATGGGAGATTTAGGGTGTTAGACAAAAGATTTGGATTGGATTTGCAGCATTCTGAAATCTTAGAAAACAAGAACGTAGGAGTGGTTTTCCATTTCCAAGTTTGCCTTTTTTCTGTAAGCCATTAACAATGTGTTTGGATGTCTGGTTAATGCTGCTTTAGCCTGCATTATTTCATGCCTGTTGGCTTAAAATGCTGTGCATTGAGCTGTAATGAGATGCTGTTTTTCTTGTTATCTGTATACAGCTGCTTGCTTCTAAATGACTAGGTAATGAATTAGCTTTTCTGGCATGTTTGAAATAAAGTATTGCATGCACTTTTGTCTCATGTGAATGAATTTTTTTCCTCATCAGTGTTCTGATATTTCAAATTTGTGTTGTTTCCCTTGGGTGATTCTGAGCTGCAGGTAGTGTGTAACACTGCAGAATTCCATAAGAATTGGATTGAATGTTTGACACTTAGTAAAACAAATAATGTGAACAAAATATAATTAATTCTATTTGTTTCTTAAATGTAATAATTATTGAAGTTATTCCTCTAGCAAAATACATTAGCCTATAAGGTGTTCCTGAGATCATATTGTTGATGAGCACATAAGAAGGCACATCTGTCTCAAGGTTGCTGCCTCAGTAATTAAAAAATTAAAAAAGAAATTAAAATATGTCTGAGTTCTATGGGTGATGTATCTGTGGACAAGTAGCTAATGTCCTTGAAACAGGTTGCTTTTAATGGTTAGCCAGTGACCTTGATTTACTTGAAGAAACTTAGTGTTTAAGTATATGCCTGCTGAAAATGATCTCAGACTTTGAATTGGCAGTGAAAACAGAAATAGTAAACTGCTCTAAAAACAGTGGCAGCATCGCTCTGTATTTCTTCATAGCTATAAAGAACTTTATTTTCAGGTAACTTTGTAAATATCCTGTTGCACTCTTGAGTAACTCTTAAGTGCCTGCTGCTGTCTAATAAATTTCAAATTGAAAAGTGAATTTATTTCAAATGTTTGAAGACCCTGAAATGCTTGAGAAGTTGTATTATTGTAGAATGCTCTTGAGTGCTGGTGACATAGTGAGTTAACAGTATAGGATTTCTTGAGTAAAATGCTTTGGTGGATATGGGAGGGGTGTGTCTTCTAAAATGAAGGCAATGAAGTAATCTGGGAATATAAAAAAAAAGTTATATTAAAAATGCTACACAGCCATTTCTTCATTCAGGTGCCTCCTTTTGGGGATTTGTTAAAATACACATGTAAATCTTTAATCCTGCCATCCTGTCGCTTTGTCAAGGTCACTGCAGTTCTAGGAATATTTAAATACTGCATCAGTGGAGGGAAGAAAAACAAGCCAACACTACGTCTTTAATACACCAAGTATCTTGTTTTCATATTTAACTTACCTTTTTATTGCAATTTTTATTTGCTGCTGGATTTTAGAAGCCATCTGAAAATGCTGAGATGGCCTGTTCCAAGCTGACTAATTTTTGAATGAAGTTGCCTTAAAGTATCATAGCCTGTTCTTTCACTGCTGAATCACCTTATACATGACCTGAATGATGATAGTAAACTTGATCATTTTGTGCCACATAGTCAAGGTTGATAGAATGTTTTGATGTTATTTGCAAGGTTTGAGGTATTTAATTTTGTGTTTTACCGACATTATTTTTCTAATAAATATTTGCAAAGCAGTTGAAAAAGAATTTGTTGGCTGCTTTAACTGTTATCTGCCTTTTTTTTCTGCTGCATGACATGTCTTGTTTTAGGATGCTAAAGTAAGTTTATTCATACTCTTGATATTAAAGCTTTTGTTTTGATACAGACACAGTATCCCTCCCCTTTTATTTAGGAAGACATTATTAATAGTTATGGAAAGGCTCAGCCTAATGTTTCTAATTTAAACCATTTCTTTTCAGATGTTATGGAAGTAATGAATACAAAACTGATGATAATGCATTGGAATTTGGTATTGAACAACTTTCCCTGAATCTAAGGGAAGCTTTCTAAGATTAGAATTAACCTAAAACGTTATGCCTTTTGTAGAATAATAAAATTCCTGTCCTGAATAATCCTCCCTCTTTGAAAGGAATCAGTTTGACACCAGGCATACCAAGGTACCATGACCTGGTTTTATGCATTAAGCATGTTATCACTATAAAAAAACAAAACAAACCAAAACTCTTTTATAAGGATCTTAAGGGATACTGTATCTTAGTTGCATCAGTAGTTTCATTCACCCATTTATTTGTTACTCCCAAACAGATTTTTGAGGCCCTTGAGACAATTTACCACAAAATTGACTGACTCCATTGCAAGATCCTTCCCCATCCCTCCCCAGTTCCTACCTCTGTTACTCGGTTCTGATTTGTACCCTGCTGCTACATCTGAATTGTTTTATTTTTATTATGCTTAAAGGCAATAAAATCTACCAGCTATTCCTGTGAACCATGGCAATCCAATTAACAGCTCTGTGATAAGTGCAGCTAATACCATGTTTACAAACTGCAGTGCTTCCATGTTTTCGTGTCTTTTCAGCTTTCTTTCAATTCAGCATCTTCCATACTAACTCATGTACAGCGCCGCTCAGTAGAAACTGTTCATTTACTACTGTCTCACATTTTCCCTCCATAGGAAGCAGAGACCCCACGTAGTGTACTTGAAGAAATTGGATTGACATAAATCTTCTCTTCAGCTGATGCCATCTCAGTGTTTCATACTGTAAATGTTCACTGCCTTCATTGTAATGTTTAGCTAATGGTGTAAGATGCTGTTTGTCAGTATTACTGTTTTGCTAAGCTGCTTCATTCAGGCCTACAAGAAAAATACTTTTTTTTTTTTGAAAAGGGAACAAGAAACCTAAGTTCAAAATTTATAAATGAAAGGAAATCAGATTTAAATTGACTCAATGCTTCCCTTCACTGCATTTATAGGAAAATTGCATTTGACTTCGATAAGTCTACTTTTTTTTATAAGCAAACTTGACTTCAGGAAATAAATATATTACTATGACATCAGCATAGCCTACCTAAATGAAAAGAAACTACATGGACAACTCCAAATATGAAATGTTACGGTGTACAAATTGTGTTTATGCAACCAAAGAATTTGTTCATCTACATTTTAGTCACCACTTGTGATAATTCTGCTTATTTCAGTTGTTGCATAAAGATTGGAAATAGCTGTTTACTACTGAATTTGTCATTATACCAAAGAATCCTGCCAGGATCTGCATATCAATCTGGTAAAAAACTGTTAAGGTGATAACTGCTTTTCTAAGAAAACTGATCAACTCACTAGACATGAAGGTGTATTTTAGTGTAGCTACCTTGAGCAAAACTGTGCAAGTTATTATACTCCAAAGGGAATGCAGGGAGGAGAAAAGGAAAACCAGCCCGGACTGAATAAGGAAACTGTTTTTAGGTCTGATATTGGCTTGACCATGAACACAAGAAAGGAGGTCAGCTTTCTAACTGAATAGAGAGATGCATAATGGAAATGGAACACTTTCAAAGATGGGAAGGAAGAAGCTTTATAGAAGGGACCTTTTATCGTTGTCTTTCAAAGTCTACCAATTAATTTGTACTTATTGGTGTTTTATAGTTACGCTTTATTGGGTGTGTAGGTACCTTTAGGACACATAAGTGTCAAAGTCATTTAACTGCTTTTCTTGATCAACACGTTAAACATTTGACACATCCCTTACAGTACTCCTGCATGATGTACAATTGAACCAACTAATTTGCAGTGAGAGCCCTTAAACATTAGATTTGTATAGTATATTCACTACAAATCATGTAAACTGATATCCAGTAATATTTTGACAGTGAGCAGACTCTCAGTAATTATGAACTGAGCCTGTTTCACTTGCAGAAATGTGATCCATGTGTGGTTTTGAGGAGACAGTGGGAGTTTACACCTGGGAGTAGCCAAGTTCTGTTGCCTGTCCCCATGGAGAGGGGTTGTCCCCTCCCTCTCCACCCAGACACCTTCCCCTAGGAGTTCTAGCTTGTTCACCTGAGTAGTGCCATGTTTTCACAAAGCTTAGCTCCGGCAGTGCTGCTGGCAGCAGCACTTGTGTGGCCAGCTGCAGAGGGGTTTCAATAGTACCCAGCCAAAAGGAAAGTGCAGCGTTGCCACTTCTGAGGTCCCTGATGCACAGCCCAGCATCAGTCCTTGAGGCAGCAGAGCGGCCAGCTGGGGCTGGGCTGTGTGTGCCGCTCCTGTGGCCGTAGCTGGGTGGTGCCTGTGAACTCAAGCCATTAGAACTTGTCCACCGATGCCCATTCTAGGACTTAGACCCAGATTCCAGATGACCAGAGACTGTTTCTGTCCCAGGGCATTTCTCCAGAGCACAGCAGGCAAGGATAGATGAGGGTAGAGGGGTAGCAAAAGGACCCTGTGTGTGAGATTGAAGTGGTAAAATGGATTTAAGTCAAAGCAAAAGCAATTTTATATGTATTAAACATGTTTTTAAAGTTTACACTGTCACTTGTATGTGCTTGGCTGGATTAAGCTTCGTTGTGATTGTGACAAACTGTTTGACTTCTGTCTGTCACATTGGTTTAGTTGTAATAAATGTCCATTTTTACACCATTGCTGTGTCTATATGTAATTAGTGCCTGTATTCACAGAGGAAAGAAGAGGCTACTCAGTGCTGGCTTAAAAAAAGGGAAATTTTATTACAGTGCTTAACCTGTTCTTGAGCACTTCATTAAAAAATGTTGAGGATACTGTGTCCAAGTTGTTATTTACATCCATTTAAATTGCAGAGAAAGCAATAAATTAGCAAGTTTTTGGAAAGCTTGCCACATTAAACATAAAATTTATTTAACTGGATGTTAAATTGATGGGGTAGTACCACTTCATTTGAAAATTAAACCACTTGTTGAGAGAGATTTCTGGATAATACAGACTGAATATTCAGTTCTTTTCGCAGAATTCTGAGCAAGTCAGTGCAATGTTTACCATCCTGGTCTCAACCAAAAATATGTCAGATGAATCTGTTCTCCACCTTTCTAAAAGAACTGAACTGCTTGATATTATCAGCAAAAGCATGAGGAAAAATGAACATCTTCAGGCATTGAAATTAATTTGAAATTAAATTCTGATTTTTGAATTTCCCATATTGTGGGGAGGGGTTGGGCTAAAGAATAAGTAGGAATTTCTGGATTGTTCAGGCAAGTTGATTGTTGTCTTGAGTGTCTTCAACTTTGCTGATTTAAAAGTCTTTAACTCAAAGAGGCGTTCCTAAAGATCTGCAGTTCCTCTTGGGGTAAGGCCACAATGATGGTCACCCTGTGGCTGCCTCTGTCAAGTTCCCAGGTACCATGGGTTAGGTTTGTCCAGTTTGCTTTGCAGTCTGTCCCATGGCTCAACAAAGTGCTACCTGTCCATGTCACACCAGTTTTGGTTTCCAGCCACAGATACTGAGTTCACCTGATACATCAGTGCTGAGCAGGAGTATATGTGGAATAACTGGGGTTTATTTTAATTACATGCTTACAGTGAAAGCAAAATGAGCTGCACTCTTTGGATGATATAAGAAAGTAAATTAAGCTTTTAAGTTATTAGCTGTCATAAACTTTCATCTTTTACTTTTTGTAAGAAGTGCTAATCCAGGACAGGAAGCAATATCATCTTTTAGCAGGCTCTTGCATGTCTTTAGTAAAAAAAACCAAGTTATTTAGTGCACAGGAATGTCACTGGTAAACTGGAGGGCAGTTTCCAATACACTGAACGTACTAATGCAAAACTGGGTGTAAAACGGCCATGCTGCCATCACAGGGCATAAAAGTGGGAGAAGAGTCACCTGGGGTGCACTTTGGACAATGTGCCCTATACACAAGGGCTGGGGCCAGAGAGGGAAAGCCTTGTTGGGCGTCCATAAGAAATGCCTTGCATTCAACACAAACACATGCCACCCTTGTCAACCTCTGCTGGGGGTCTGCAGGGAAAGAAATCCCACAGAAGCGGCTGCCAGCTACAGCTGCAAGGGGGCAAGCCCAGTTCCCTGATGCCTTAATTCTGCTGGGCAGCAACAGTGCCTGTGCCTACAGGGGTTCCCACTGCCTTGCCACTCTTCCCCTTGTGCTGCTGAACAAGGCAGTGCTGCTGCCTGGCTGGGCTGTTCCTCCTCCACTGAAGGGCAGAAGCAGCCCCTGCTCCCCATCCTGACTGGAGTGGGGTGTCTGGCAGGCCCTGGCTCTGCCACCCTGAACCTCCAGAATTACTCCAAAGCACCTCCATGATCCCTGCAGAATTCACAACTGAATAAATGGATTTTGAAAGCTGCTGCTTTTAAGTAGTCATTAAAATAAAACTTGGTTCATTTTAATCCACTTTATAAGGTCCTTTTCTGTGGAATATGCAGAATAACATACAATGGGAATAGGCTGTTCCTTACAAATTTAAATCCTTTCTGTGTTCTTCTGGGGCTTTTTCCCTTTGGGAAAGAAAATAATTAAGCTTAACATTAAAAAAACTTCTAGTCTGTTTTTCTCTCCAGAATAAAATAGCGCACTCAGATAATAGTAAGGAAACACAAAACCATGCATATAACACTACTTAAGGTTATGAAGCAGAGAAGCAATACTGAAAAATACCAACTCCCAAGTTAGAAAACTGGTGGAATCCCAGATTTCATGCTAACAAATGCATAACCTAAATGTCAGATGTACAGCACTCAAATTCTGTGTAATAAACCGATGGTGTGTGAAAGTGAAGGGCAATCACAGCTACCAGTCCTACACTGCACAGGTACAGCCAGCACATTTGGGTCCAGACCTCAATAGAAACTGAAGTTTCAGCCATTGCAGAAGCAGAACTAAAGTATATTTAAATTTTTACATGCATTTCTGAGCAAGTTTGGGTTTTTGTTTTTTTTTTTTTTTTTTAATACAGCCACTCAGCTTCCCAAATGCTGTTGCAAAAAACTGTGGAGAGACAGGGAGCCTAATTACCCATGGAATTCTCACATGGTTGTTACTGGGCACTTAGTTTCTAATCTCATGGAGGCCTGGTTTGCTTGTTTCACCTGACTGGTCACAAGTTCCTACCACCCCCTCCACCGCTTTTACTTGAGCTGGAAAGCTGATTTTGCTGGGATAATGCTCTGTGACATCTGGCCGTGTGACTTGGGGTGCACAGTGTCTGCACAGGCACAAGCCAGCTCTCCCCCCAGAGAGCTGCAGGAAGCAGGGTAGCCCCAGGGAATGGAGGATGGAACCAGCCTGCTGGTGGCGAACTGAACCAGAGTTTGCCACATGCGGTGCAAGTGACCCAGCGAGACAATTGAGCATCTATAAAAAACCAGAAACCTCAGGAAAAATTTGTCTCCAAGGTGTGGTGAGAAAAAGGTGCATTATAAGAAACTGGCAGTAACAAATTTCTCAAATGGAATTAAAAACTTAGTGCTGTCTATCCTTTGAAATATGCCTTTAAAAAAAGTTATTTCAAAAGTTATGCTAATTAATTACAATTCCTACATCTGTTAATAACTAAAACATTTAATCAAATTAACTAAGCTACAGCTTTGCCTACAGTTATGACAATATATAGTGAAAATCGGGTTTGAACTGAACGTCACTTTTGTTGTATTACTCCATATTGGACAAGTCACACATGAAGAAAGAAGGAAAAACATATCATCAGCATGCTAGGTGCACTATGCATTTAGAAAAGCAAAAATATACATATATCCTGTCCAGAAACAATGTTCACTCGATCTTAACTATCCTGGGGAAAAACATTCTTGCTGTGAGGAATGCTGTTGGTAAAGTTCAGATACTCAGATTTTCTAAGGGAGTTTATGTTACATTGCTGGGAGTTGTAACAAATTCCTATTTGGGAGCACTTCATGCCTGCTTCAGGCTTCTAACCCATGGGGTCTGATGGGTTCTCTAAAGGCAGGAGCCCAGTTCTTTGGAGAGGCTAAAGACGGGGAGGTACCTCTACAGACCATTAGGGCACCTCACCTTTGGTGCCACAAGCTCTCTCCAAGTGTCTGAGGACACTGAGGTGCCCAAGTTAAAACCCGAAGATAAGTCAAGTAAAATACAGTACATCTAACAGCACAAATCTTTTAAATAAAAGTGAAAAAATACTGGTAAGGATTTATTTAACTGCAGGTACTTCGCTAATGTAGCTGTCATTTCAAGGTTTTTGTCCCAATACTTTCATTTTTATGTACCCTACTCTTCACCTTGGCCATAGGAAAGCAAGGGAGTAGGGTGCCTTAAACTATCTGTAAAATAAACCTAAAAAGGCTCTAAGTCAAGTCCTCCTCTCCCAAAACCATAAAGTATTCTTTAATGTATACACCCTTCAGTTTCTTCATCTACTCTGCAGCCATCTTGATTGAGCCTTCCAATCACATCTTTGGTTCCCAGATGGACACTTTCCACCTCTCCTGCACAAGTCAGGCAGCTTGTTTTTACCTAGAAATGGTGTGCAACCAAGAGGTATGCCAAGTATTTCTAACCTCACTCAAGGATTACAGTTTCATGGTCTCCCCTCTTTCTTGGGGATTAAGGTACTGAATAAACTGATTGTTTCTCTGTGTACTTTCTACTTGGTTTTAGTCTACTGCAATCCCTACAAGCAGTCAGCTCAGCAGCTCAGTCAGGGCAGAGAAAAATCCAACACTCATGACCAAAAAGCTCCTACTGGGAAAGTATTGTACAGTCAAACAGTGATGTCTTTGAGATCCCTTTTCTCCAATTCATAAAACAATTATATTTTTTTTTTGTCTAGAAAGCAGTATCCAATAAACAGATGAAAAATACAAATGGCAGTCATCTACACAGCCCTGGATCTGCAGTGTGCCAGGGTGTGAATTTACTGCAGACTGGCTGTTCTGTACTAACTCCTTACAGGAACAGTAAACACTTAACATACACGTAACAGAAATAAGCATATACCAAAGAGGCTTCACTTCTCTATTTATACTCAGTGTGCATCCAGGTGTTGCAGCAGTTCAGAGAGACAAGTAGCTAGAGTACTTGACATTCACACCTCTATAGGACTTAAAACTTTAATTTTCTCAAGCTTCGCACACAGTAAACTACGTTCCTTTATTAGGAAGAAACATTTTAATGTGCAAGAACACTTTATTTGAAATTCAAATATATCTGGTGCCCTATTGGGAAGATTTCTTTGTCAGCTCTATTTTTATCAATTAGTGATTTCTGAAAGTAATTCTCACTTTGTTTTGGGAGTTTCACTATTTTTTCCTCTGCTGCTTGATCTCTTTTTACCCCTGCTCCTGGATCGAGAGGAACTCCTGCTCCTGCTGCGTGTCCGACTGTGACTCCTGCTGCGACTGCGGCCTCTCCTCTTCCTGCCCCTGCTGTGCGACCTCCTCCTCTCTCGACTTCTCGACCTCCCCGACCGGCGCCGCCTCTTGTTTTTGCGGCGATTCTTTTTTCTCTCAGATTCTCCGTTTCTGCGGTAGGAATGGTCAGGGCTCGGGCTGCCCCTTCTCCTGGACCGGCTGTAGTAGTCGTCACGATGGCTCGATCTGTTTCTCCTCTCAGAGTTTTTAGACGACTGATGAGTCCGTTCAGGAGAAATCCGTATGTCTCTATTGGCCTCCCAAAACTCATTGTTTGGATTTTTGAATACATGAAGAAAGTTGCAGTGTTTCCCTCTTGGACACTTCTGTCTTTCAAATAAGCCTGCAACAGATTAGGGTTTGCTTTTTAATGAACCAGACCTGTTCAATCTGTTTCTTCATTATGTACCAATTGGAAGAAATGTAATAAACTGAATTTTGCTTCTCCAAACAGAAGAACATGCATCTGACCACCTATCAATTTAACTCACACAATATTAATTTTCATTGTGTACTTTTCTTAGAATTAGCTTTTTAACAGCTATGAAAATTTGGTTTTAGCTTAGAACAAACTTAACTTTTCATTTAATTTCATTAAATTTTATTTACCTTAATGTAAGAAGGTAAATCTAGATAAGTCACATGTTATATTTACTCCTCAGACCTGTTGATAGTCCAGAAACTGCTGTTGCTTCTCAATAGATAAATTAGTACTTCCTGGACTTTCACCTTAAGATTATTATTCCCAAAGCTAGAATCCAAACCTTTTTTCTAGGCCATGGTAAATCCACTAGAACAATTCAGACACTTACGTGACATGGTGTAATACTCCCTTTCTTTCCTGGATCTACACAAGCAAGTTAGCACATTTGTTTTCCAAACAGAAATGAATACAACATTAGGCAGATCTGAAAGCAACAGCCTAATCCCTCTTTTTCACTTCCATGAGTAAGTAAGTACCCTTTCACATATTTTCTTTCCCAAGACTCACCACATATGGCAGTTTTCCACCTCGTCACAGGACAGAATTCACAATGAAGCTGTCTGCCTGCATACCATCGTCCACTGAACAGAGCCAGAGCTGCCTGACAGTCCTTCTCCCTTCAAAAAGTAAAAGTAACAGATGGCATTACCATCACATAATCATTTCAGACACTCCTTACCAATTTTGGGCTCCCACTACAGTATGAAAATGAACTGCATGGATGATACCAACACTTCTTATTTATTACTCAGCTCCAGAGTTTGGTTCTAACACTTGGTAAGACTGTGAGTACTTACGACTGGTACTGGACATACACATTTCCTCGCAGGTGAGGCTCATAGTTGCAACTGACCTGTGGGGATGGAAACATGAAGTTAGGGCAGTGGGAGGTTTATGCTGTACAGCAGCTCACACATTCTGAGATGGGCAATTCTTATTTATGACAGTTCATCCATATCAACCTAGAGATAACGTTCTTCTCAACACTTAGTGTTAACCAAAAAAAAAAAAAAGAAAAAAGGAAAAAATAGAAAAAATAAAAGAAAGCCTTTCTGGCTTATGTTTAACTGTTTCCAGCATTATGCTTTGAGTAACTCTGGGACATTGGCTTCACCTAGTCCACAAAAAAGCTTGTACTCCATTGTCTTGCACTTGTCTGGGCCAGCCCTACTGTGCAACAGCCAAATCCTGCTCTGACAATTAGTAGTATCCTCAAGTGGAAATGTGGGATTCATTACAGTAAGAGACTCTAGAGCAATGCATCTTCACTGCATCCCTGTGAAATGGGATTGAGAAGCTGAAGATGCCATTTTACACTGTAGAGTTCTGAAAAACCTTTTTTTGTAACGATTTAGCATTCAAAGTATATCTAAAGCTCTCAAAAATACACAAATTACCTCTGAAAATTGAAATGCTGCTAGTTACAAATAATTCTGAGACAAGCAGGTCCAAGCAGGTGGAACCCAGTTCTCCAGGGCAAACTGTGGTTCCAGCCTCTGTTGCTTGCAGGCCTCTTCCTAAATCCACAGCAAGCGAGGTTTAGCGGCTCCTCTCATCCCTGAACCCTGACTGACCCTCGGGGAATACCTCTTTGTATGGTGGAGCAGCAAAGGGCCACAATAACAAGCACTTGCATAATTAAGTATTTCAGGATAAGAAGTCAAACTAGAGATAAACAGTGTCAATACAAGAACAAGTGAGAATGATTTTACCATAGACATTTTTGGGTAGGAAAAGAACCATAGTGTTTTAGGGTAGTGTTTTATCAGGATCTTCCAGGTTCTGGAGCAGCTTCCCAGAAAAAAACAGCCAGAATAAAACCTTGGGCTACACTGGAAGTCAGCTGAAAGAGAGGTGTGTATAATCTGATTCTAAATGGTCAGAGTCTCAGCTCACTCACAGTTAAGATCCCTGCAAGCCAGCATGTCATTCTGAAGAATCTCTAATGTAGAGAAAATGTGCATGAGAATCATCTTGCTGTTGCACAATTGCCTCAGAAGCCAAGGAATGCCACACTAACAGTCACAGGGACCCAAGCAGGTGCAGCTTAGCATACCTGCACAGAAGGACAGTACAAAGCCAAGGACCTGATGCTGCTGCTAAGGCTTTTCAATCCATGCTCCATAGGGAATCTGCATCCTGTCTTCTAGTAGAGGACAACCGGCTGTTATTCCATGAGTCAAAATATGGAGGGGATGCTCCACTCCTCCAAACAAGTGAAGGTTTCTTACCTATAAAGCTCATTATACAACTACTGGAAACTCACTCTTTCTACTTTCCTCTTGCTTGAAATGCTAATGCCATCTCAGTCCTGAGGCAGCTGTCAGTAGATGAACACAAAAGAAGAAAAGGCACTATGTGCCTCCTGGTGACTGCAGGAAACCACTCAGGAATGGCAAGCGGAAAGGGAAACTGCAGTAGATTCTGATACAAGGAGATTGCACATCCAAGCTGCGTATTTTGGGGCAACATGGGACTGTTAACACACATCAGTCATCTCTGAGGTCTCCATTTACAGATCCCTCTTTATCCCCATAAGAAGTAACAATATAAATGGGAAAAAATCAGTACAAAACACTGAGCAAACCAAATGCACAAAAAAGATGGATGATGAATCTCAAGACCATTTACGTAACTTACATTTCTATAATTCTTCCTACTGAAATACCTGCAATATTTTCAGTTCATTGTAATCTGATTTTATTTTATTCAGCCAGTCCTGAAATTACATTGTTTAGGTGTACACTCCAAATACATTTCATACCCCCACTATTTCATTCCTCAGGCCCCAATACAGTAGCTCAGATATTTTTATATTGTCTGCCATTCTTAATGGATCCTCTAAGGCTTAGCACAGGATAAGAAAATAAAGGACTATGAGATAAGTGGACTGTTGAGGAGCGTGCAATATAGAAGTACAAGCTTTGTAACACTTCAGGGGAATGGGAGGAAAGATTCACCCAGAGTAAGATGGTGCTCTGTAAGAACAGTGACAAGTTTCCAGGTGACATGAGAGATGCACAGTTTGTTGTAAGGACACTGCATAGTTCCCTACTGTACACAGGGTTTACCTGGGGCATACTGACCAGATTTCTCTTAAGGCTCATAAACCCCACTTAGATGCATACCTTGAATTGAACCACCTTCCCCACATTCTGAAATTCGGGGAGCACATCCTCATAGAACTCCAGGAACTGCTGGTAGGTCTCCTCATCACTGTACTCCAGACTGGCATCCGTGTCATAGTCGTCTCTCCGGCACTGCTCCATGCCAAAAGTGATGAACATCCCTCGCACCAGCAGTGTCTTGCTAGATGTAGGGTAGTTATGCTTGCGAGAACATCTGGACAGGTGCAGTGAAGAAAGAAAAGTGGAAAGATTGGCACTTTCAGCAGAAGATACACTTGTTGAAGCTTCAAATATCTGTCATTTTCAGTTACATTTATTATAAAAGAAATTCCATTAGAGGAAGATCAAGATATTTCAATTACTAAACCAGATCTTTCGGAGTGAGTTTGTACATAACCTTAAGGCTTCCTTAATGCCATTAACAAACACATTCTTGCTTAAGAAAGCAGAACTACAAAAACTATAGATACCAGTGTCACAATGAGGGCTGAATTTCTTTAAGGCTACTAGGGTTAATGTGTTCCCGTTTTCTGAAGGGCTTAAAATATTGTCAGGAGTCTTTCTATAACGAGATTTTAAAGCAAGTCCCTGCTCTTCTTTTTGCAAACTGAACAACTTTTATTGAAGTTGTTCTTACCATATGGGGGTGGAAAGCAGGAATAAGGGAAAACCAGCACATTTACACCTGCACCTGGATGCATACAAGACTGGTATTTTTGCACTTCTAACAAAAAAAAACCAAAACAACAAAACAACCCCAAAACAAACAAAACCAACCAACCAAACAAAAAAAAGTAAACCAAAAATGAACAAAACCTCCCAAACCCCTAAAAAAAAATCCACACCAAAAAAACCCCAAACAGAAAAAGAATTCTTCTAAATCAGTTCAATCTTAATCTGCATCTTCTTGGCAGCCATAAAAGTATTAGATCTCCCTCACCATTCATCATATTCAGGCTACCTTGCTAATGCTGAAATACAATTCTCCCCTAGACACCTTTAGATTCAGTAAGAACACAGATGTTCTCCATGTTTATTTCACTGTGCTTTATGATTCCCATTCAATATGTCCCCAAGCAACTGGGTCATGCACTCTCCAACACATTCCTCCTTTTCATGACATGATGAGAAAAACATCCAGACTAGTCTAGTCTCTTTATGTCACTGGACAGCACAGATGAACTGCAAGGGAGGTCAGGTCTCAAAATGGACAATTACAACCCAGACTTCAGCTAGGAAGTTTTTCTACACCAGTCAGTCAGAAATGGACCCTCACCTTCTGGTTGACCCCTTACTTCAAAATGCAAACAACAACAACAACAACAACCAAATAAAAACAAACAAACAAAAAATCCAATCTCCAAACCCAAAACTAAACCAGGAGACCATTAATTTGATGATTATTGTTTTTTTACATTTTAGAAGCTGCCTCCTTTTGCTGTTCAATTTCAATAATAGAACAAAAAATATTAAACCCACCTATTATTATCTGTACACAAAATTATATATTCACATGACAGAAAAAAAGGAACCCCACAATAAATGAATGACCCAAGAATCCCATATTACTGCAAAATGTTAGGGTTTGAATTACTGGTGAAATTGGTAAACTCAGTTAGTTTTAGCTTCTGTAGGACATAATGAGTTTTGACAAGATTCAACAGTTACTTGTTGATAACACTGGCTTTTAATTTTTCACATCTTCCAACCCATCCTTCCAGTCCTACCCTAGCTGTACCAGTCCTTCAACTTGCAGACAGCACCAGACATTAAAATGACCAGATTATGAAGGAAGCAGGTATGTTAGGAAAAAAAAGGAAGATGAAAGAGAGGTAGCTGAGATCAACAGGGATGAAAGAGGAAGGGCAGAATATGATGTTTCTCAGTACTTATTTTCCAAGGGTTATTCATAGTTCAAATGCAAAGTTCAAAGCAAAACTGAATTTTATGCAATCCATAAATAATCCATGGAGGTTATCTCCATTAAAGACCACTGAAACAAAAAAACCCTGCAAAGATACAAAGACCAAGACAACTGAAAAAAAATGCTGTCTGCAGTGACATATGCTGGTGAAATTTTTATTATGAAATTCAACACATATTTCAGAATAGAAAAAAAAGAAGATGTGAACTCGAAGCTTCCATATAGTTGAATTATCTTATAATTATCCACAATATACATAACAGTGGAACAAATTACTCTCGGGATAAAGAAAACTACAATAGCTAAACCACACATGTTTCACTGATACAAGTTAGAAAATAACCTCTTAAGTTTTTACTGAGGGTTCATGTAATAAATATGAAAGTCCTTCCCTGCTAAGCTGTTGTTTCTCCTTAGCACAAAAAAAATAAATTAAAAACAAAAAAAAATCAGGCAGTTTCAAGCCAGAAGCTGTATTTGGGCCATCATTGTTCCTGGTCACCAATAAGCATGTAGTCCATAAATTCATTTATACTTCTGGCTTCCTCTATGTCCTCTGGGAACAAATTTGCCATTTGTTTCATGTAAGAAAGTATTTTCTTTTTCAAAGCTGGTAAACGTTCTGAGACACCTGACTAAACTGCAAATAATCATTCCCACCCTACTTCTGAGTTTGCTGTTCATCTACCACAGTCCTCTTCCATCCCCCTCTTTGAAAGCAGTCTGGACTTGTCAGTCACTGTACAGAGGTGTTGCTCATCTCTCATTATCCTGATGAGCTTCTCTGTTCTTGCCTTTTACAACACTTACCTCCTTAGATAAGGGTACCCTGTCAGTGTAGCAGAACCACAACTGAATGTATCCCAGATTTAAATAGTGAGAACTCTGGAAGCTACCTGACAACTTTCCCAAATGTGCAGATTTACCTCAATTTACTTTAGTCCGCTGGGGATTTGAACATGTGCAAATCAGAAAATATAAAAAACAATCATCTGACATATCAGACCTGTACTATTAACAGACCATACACATTCTGTCAGACTATATCTGTGCATTAGTCTAAGCTAAGGAGAACTCAAGTCTGACCAATGTAACCAGAATGCAACACCAATAACATGCCATAACAATATATATGGCTCAATTCCAGCCAGGAAATGCTCTGCTCTCAATCCACATCCAAATACACAGAACTATTTTATGCAGCAATTTTTCCTCAGTTTGCTTATGACCTAATTAAGTTGCCTCCTTTTTATCTCCCCAGCACACTTCTATCCTGGTAAAAATTCAATGGATTACCTGTCTCCAAATCGGCAGGAACCTGTTTTAATATAAAATGGGCAATTCGCTCTATCCTTCTCTGTTCCCAGATTCTCTGGGGGCTCTGGGTTATGCCAACTCACACCATTCTCCAGCTGTGGAAGAAACATTAAAATAGACAAAAGTTAGAAAATAGTAAAGAAACAGCGTCAGAAATACAACTTAACAACTGAATTCACATGCAGTTATGAGCATTATGTTTCTACAAGGCAAGCTGAGCCTATTTAAAGCATTCTTTTTCAAAGCTGCCCTGTGCCTTGGGTCTCACTTTATACACATGTGTCATGGTTTAACCCCAGCCAGCAGCCAAGCCCCACAGAGCCATTTGCTCACAGCCCCACCAAGTGGGATCAGGAAGAAAATGGAAGGGTAAAAGATATAAAAGTCATGCATTGAAATAAAGACAGTTTAAGGAAAGCAAAGGCCAAGCACACAAGCAAAGCAAAACCAGGAATTAATTCACTGCTTCCCATGGGCAGGCAGGTGTTCAGCCATCTCCAGGAAAGCAAGGCCCCACCACATATAACAGGGACTTGGGAAGGCAAACCCCATCTCTCCAAATGTCCTCCCTTTCCTCATTCTTCCCACACTTTATATACTGAGCATGATGTCAGATGGTCTGGAACATCCCTTTGGTCAGTTGGGGTCACCTGTCCTGGCTGTGTCCCAACCAAACATGCACCCTCTCCCTCTTCACCAGTGTGGCAGTATGAGAAGCAGAAAAAGCCTTGGCAGGAAAGGCCTTGGGTCTGTGTAGGCCGTGCTCACCAATAACAAAAACGTCTCCACATTTTCAACCCTATTTTAAATGTAAATCCAAAACGAAGCCCCATTCTAGCCACTGTGAAAAAAATTAACCCTACCCCAGCCAAAACCACAAAATCTGGCAGAGAGAAAGCTAGGACTATTTACTTATTTTTCTCTGCAACAGCCCAAAGCTCAGTAAGCTCATCATTATCACTGTTACATGCATCTAAAAAAGGCTAAAATAAAAGTAACCTGCCAAAGGACCAAAGAATTTAAAAAAACATTAAATTCATAGGTAGAACTGGAAGTAAAAGTGTCTGTACTAATTATCTTGGGTCATTAAGATTTTTATAATTCAAAACCAGGTTGTTGCAAGCCTTGAACAAGACACATATTTAAAAAGGAATTTTCATTCTAACCAAACAGTCTGTAAAGCTGCCTGGCCAGAGTTCTCATTTTAAATCAACTAAAAATTCTTTTTATTCACAAGCAGCATTTGACCCAGCTACCAATTCTGTTCATGACTTGCAGACATAATTTTCTATCACCAGAACAGCCCTGTTATGTCAGCAGTAACTGAACCCTGAACTGATACTCTAATGCAGTCTCTAACATACCACATTTCTGACTGTTCCTTTGCAGGCACAACTGCTAATGCATCTTGAGCTCTGAGCAGGCAGCAGTTCAGAGCAGTTTCCTACCCATCTTCTGAAACAGATTCCCTACCTAAAGAATTGTTTAAACATTATTTGGAACCAAATTAACTCAAATGTAGCTTATGGCAGTCAATAAACAATGGATAACCAGGTTAAAACTTATTTTTCAGATTCATGCAGTGGTTTAATCAGAGCAAGAATCTTCACAAGTTCAACCATGTGACAGGGATAAAAAGCCAAATTATTCTTTAAGGCAATCTCTAAGATTCAAATGAAAACTGCAGTTTTCTTTTCTACACACTGCCAGCTTGAGATCCATGCTCTTCCAAGCATCCAAGCAGTCAAGGTTCTCCCCACTTTTTCTTTTCCTTAAGGATCTGTGCCCTCCTCTACCACTGAATCCTCTTATTTAGAGCCTGACATCTGCTTTAAAAGATAGGTTTATCTTGCCACCCAGGACTGACAGATTTATTTAGAATTACAATTCACAAATAAGCCATCATGCATAGTGTTTTTTAACAGCACACAGCAGTATTTCCAGGTTCATTTTGACTCAGACCTCCGGAACAGTCATCAGCATGCACAACTGCACTGCCACCAACCAGCCAGAAATATGCTTAATTATGTTCCACCCAGTAAATAATTGTTTACAGCTCATGCAAGCCACTATATATTAAATTTATTCAGGCCATTAGGTTCTCGAGAGCAGATGGACAGCATGCTAGAAGGCAAACACTTGATGGAAATTAAATTACTTTTCAGTTCTTTTTTCAGAAAGTCTCTGAGCATACCTGGCTTTCAGCTTGATCCAGCATCCTCTGCACAGCTGCCTATAAATGGTGCAAACACAGGACTAGTAAAAACCCTGAGGACACGCAAAACATCTGGTTTCTTTAGTTAAGAACCTAATTTATAATGCTCAGTGATTATGCATAATGAAAGTGTGATGGAGTTTGCTTTAAAAACAGGAGATTTACTTTTGGCTCTGTAGCAATTCAGGTACTACAAAGCTGTTAAAGGATACATCAGACAAGACCTTCACGTAGATGGTTTTCTCAACTAAATGATAGACAACATAAAAGTTTGATTTTCTTTTTTAAAACTATCATTGAACTATCAATGCTTAAATCTATCTCCTGCTCTAGTACACTGCCTGGTTACAGGTAAGTCCGTAATTGTTTAACTGCATGAAATATTTTAACTTGCACATTTTATGGAAAAGACAGAAAAATGCAATGATTAGTGAGCCTCTGTTAAGGCAAGACATGTAATTGGTAAGAAACTTAAACATCGTAAGTTAACCATATCTTGCCTTCCAAATACAGGAAAGCAATGAGGATATTCTTTCCCTTCCTTTTTCCAAGTGGGCTGAGCCAAACAATACCACTCTCCAAAACTGGCTGCACACTACTTCTAATAAATTGTTCTATGAACTTCCTAGAAAAAAAAGACATTTAAACATATCAATACTAGAAAATATGCTAGGACTGGTTTAATTTGGAAGAGAAATAATTAAATTTACAAAGAACAAATGAAAATTAAAAAATTCAATTCAAGATGAGGACCCAGACAGCATCTGGTAGTCATCACCAAGGATATCAGATAGTATCCACCCTAATAAAGAAAAACGAAGCAGAACAAACAAACAAAACTCCCCAAACCACACAAACAAGAAAAAAAATAAAAAGACAAAACTACTCCTTCAATGTCTCCAAAAAAAGCTTCAAACCACCTGCACCCATCAAACCAGAAAATCTACTTCTTAATTTTAGGGAGAGAGATTAGTTTTTCACTTGTATCACTGTTAGAATATGAATAAACTGCTGTTTCAAGAGACAGGCAAAACAAATGAAACAACTTTCTGTTGCTAAAATGGGTGGCTCTGCTCCTAGCTTGGCAATCAGTTTCCCTTTGGGTGTTTGTCATTGCCCTCTATGAGCCAATTTAACTCACTACCCCCATAAATAATAACCCAGAAAAACACAAGACAAAGAATCCAATAACCAAACAAAATAGAAAGCTGCTTCAATCTAGTTCAGGGACACCAGTTATCCCACTGAGGCCTTGGGCAAACCCAGACACAAGGACAGAGGGGAGGAATAAAATCCTGCTGTTATCATGATTAAACTCTCTCCAAACTGTATCTCAACCCTAAATAAAGGACATGAGCAGAGTTTTCTCTGCCTACTCTGCAAAGAGAGAAATGGACACTTGAACACCAGAGGAAGTAATACAAGGAAATACAACAGGAAATACACTAACTGCTGTTCTTTGGCATCCCTCATTCACGTGTTACATCATCAGTGGCACAACCAGCTGTTAACTACAGAGAATCAGAACTGTCTGCTCATGGCTCTTCTCCTGCTGTGCCTATCAGACACAACTGCAAGACATTTTCCAGTGAAATGACTGGAAACTTTGTGATTATGGAGAATCTAATATGACCAGATCCTAGAAAGCTGCGGTCACCCTTCAGTGGCAGTAAGAGGCCAGTCCTCACACTGGATTACTTTATAGGACATCTTATTTCCAGGGCACTGAACTTCTAAAACTTAAAAAGAATGTATCATTAACAGAAATATTATCAATGACTTGCATCTTCAATATAACTTTTTATTCCACCCAAGGAGCTCTGAAAAAAGATACGTCCTGTTGGATGAGTCAGGTAAAGAAGAGCTGTAACACATCTTTTGATTAAGAACTGTGTTAAGGAACAGCAGCAATGTACTTCCATATTCCATATCCTCTTTGGACATTTTCTTCAGGACTGACTGTGTTCAACTGGGACATTAAGGAAGGATTATCTTTAATACATGATGCAGAAAGTGCACTTATCAGAACCTGCATTGGCACAGTACCTTTGTATTACCTGACGTAAACAATTACATACTGTGAACAACCAGATGCATTAACAAGAGTTACACTTCAGTGCATGGACCCCCTGGATACTCTTTAAGACTGAATAATGGTTTAGGAACTTAGACAGAACGGGTTAATTAATGCATTTGCCAATTATAACAAAATGCCTCTTCAACGTGTGTAACTGTTGCATCTGATCATGTCACAGGATATATAACATGTATATCCTCCCACCACCAGGAATCACCTCTCTCTCTCTCTTCTCTTGTTGCTTCTGCTGTGCCACTTCTCTCTCTTTTCTTTGCTGCTCTTCCCATTCTTCTTTGATCTTCCTCTTTATAATAAAAGAATAAATTAAGGAACAATACTTTACAATCAAAGTCAAAACTACCATGTTGCATTACAACTCCTTCACCATTAAGTTTTCATCCAGTCACAAGCAACTAAATCTCTGACAAAAACCCTTTTAAGAGTTGTTGTTTTCTTCTCTTTTCAATTTTGCTTTTTTATACAAAAGAGTGGAGAGTCTATGCTTTCAAACACACGAGCATTATGAAACATGGGTCCATCACAAAATAATAAAAGTCATTACACTAAGTCTACCTTGTTGCCAAGCACAACTGTAAAGTTTTACATCTTTGTACCTCTTCTTCTTCTTGACGCTTTCTTGCAGCCTCTTCTTTTTCTTTCTTTAGCTTGAACTCTTCTTGGGCCTTTTCTTCTCTCAGCAACCACTGCTCATGTAGTTTTTGTCTACCAAAGAAACCAGACACCACTTACACCACCAACTTAAGGACTACCCACAACTGATGCAACTGTCATAAATACAATTCAAATTTTTTTACTACCGTAATAACTGTAGCTTATCTTATCTTATTTAAAACAGGAAATTCCATAGGAATCATTCAGGCTTTAGAAGAAAGGATTGTATAGCCTGACATATTAAATAAAGATTGTGTTTCACAGAACATATTCAAACTTTTCAAAGTACTAAAACGGAATTGATTACGAAAGTGTTTATTTCATATATGCAATTTTCTACATTTCTCACCTTTCTGCCTCAAGTTTTTTTTCTTCTTCTTCTTCCTCCTCTTCTTCCACTTCTTCCTCTTCCTCCTCAGACACAGATTCATCTTTTTCTGCAGCTTCTGAGAAAATACACAATTCAATGCATCTACATAACTGCATGCTACAGCCAACACAAGTACACAAAATTATATCTTTAAGCAAAAAATAAAAACCAATCACTTCTAGTTCCACTGACAGTACCAAATACTTCAGTTACCTGAATCCCTTAGCTTGGCAAGTGCCTGCCGCTTTTTTTTCCTCTTCTCCTTCTTCAGAATAGCTCTGTACTTTTGATGGCTGAAGATGAGAAAACATTTTTTATGTTAAAGCCAAACATCTACCATACCTGCACTTAATTTCCTTCACCAATATAAAATTCTACAAACTGCAAAATTAACAGGCATTTATATGAAACAGTAACTCAACAGCAGCATCTGATGTGACAATGAAATCCATAAATCTGTGGCTGTGCCTTTCAGACTTGCATGTGGGCAGTAGCAAGAAGCTACAGAGGGGGTCTCATCTTTTTTGAACTCTGCAGTATTTGACATCATCACCAACTCCATGAAATCTCCTTCAGCTCCCGAAACTTGCTCACTAGATAAGAGAGGAAAACTTGGGGATCTCTTACTCTATAATTTTGGCACACCTTTCAGCACATTCTAGTCTTTCTTTTACAGGACATGAAATTTCACATCCTTTCTATTCTCCTTTGATATTCTCCACAGGCAGCAGTCTCAATGCACAGCTAACAAAACACACTCCACAGCCCCCACAGACAATGTTCAGCACTGCTCTTCTGCTACAGAAGCTTGGCCAGACTCTTCCTTGCTTGTCTGACAGCTTTGAACAGCTGCCTACAAGCAGCACCATGTTTTCACTATGGTTAAAATGCCTCTAATGTCTAAAAGCCTTTTCACATCAAGCTCTTTTCTGTCAAGTTTCATTCTATCTTTCCTCTTCTTAAGCAGGTCATAATGGAGAAATAGGAAGGAGGGATTATCTTCAGCTCTAGTCATTGTGCCACACCAAATGCTGATGGGAGATGGAAACCTTCCCCTTTTGGAGCGTGTAATTTTAAAAGATTCCACAAGTGTAACTCAGCAAGCCAAAACTTCACCCACATCTCCAATCCTGTTCAGGATTACTCACATCCTCACCACCTGCACACCTGCGTGTGCCAAGGTGACAGCACGGTGTTTGACCCGGCAGCAGCGCCTGCCCGCACAGACCAATGTCCCCACCTGGGGCCTCAGCCTCTGACCCGGCCAGCCTGGCCGCTTCTCACCCCGTGTCCCTGCCTGAAATGAATCGTATCCCTCAGCAGGTGCCTGGGGCTGACAAGTGAGAAGCTCCTTCCCAGTTCCCTGGAAACTTCCCTTTCTTGAAACCCAAAGAAGGAAGGAAGGAAGGGACGGAGGAACTCCCCTTACTCCCAGGCCAGCACACGAGGAGCTGGGCACACATCTGGCACGCAAGGAGCAGCCCAAGCCGCTCCAGACTGGGGTCCGCCTCTCCCTGCAGCCTCACGACACCGGAGCGAGGCCTTGGCAAACACCACGACCGGGGAATCCCGTTGTGAGCATGGCTGCCCTGGCCCACAGCCTCCGCGCCGGTGCTGGACGGGCTCAGCCCGGGCACGCACACGCCGCTGCCTCCGCTGCTCCTCACATCAGCCAGCGCCGCCGCTTTCCCGGGCTCGGGCGGGCGGCCACGGCGGCCCCGCTCCCGCGGCTCCGGCCGGGGGCGGGACCGGCAGCGCCCCCCGCTCCGCCGCCTCCGGGCCCGCTCGCTGCCCCCAGCGCGGCGGCGCTCCCGTCCCGCGAACCACGGAGCCCAGTTCCCTCCGTCCCGCCGGGCCACGGCCGCGCGGAGCTGCGCCACTGCCGGGCCCGGCCACGGGGCGGCCTCATCCGCGGCCGTCGCGCGCTCTGGAGGTCCCGGCCAGGACGGGGCCGAGACTCTCCGCAAGGACCCGCGGACCCTCCCCCTTGCCCCCGGGCGTCCCGGGCCCGGCCCGGCCGCGGCCTCACCTCGGCTTCCCCAGGGGGGGCTCTGGCGCTAACATGGGCGCCGCCATCTTGCTGTACAGACGGGACGTCACGTGACTCCGCGGCGGAAGGGCGCGCAATCGGTTCCGGCGGGCGCGCGCGGGCTCGGGCGCGCGCTGTGGTGCCGTGGCTGAGGGGCGGCGGGGTCCGTGCGGCACCGAGCGCGTGGAAAGGCAGCATCTGGGAGCCCCAGTTACCAAAATCTCCAAAAGACCACGAGCGAGAGAGTGGACAGAATATTCCGTAATCACAGAATCACAGATTGGGTCAGGTTGGAAGGGACCACGGTGGTCCACATCTGCTCCTACCTCACTGCTCAAACACGGCCATCAAAGGGCGCAGGGCTGTTTCCAGACGGTTCCTGAATATCTCCCGTGAGGGAGACTATGCACTCTGTGTGGGCAATTTTTTCCAGTGCTTGGTCACACACGGTAGAGAAGTTCTTGCTGATGTGCATTAGTTTCTGCCCGTTTCTCTTGTCCCACCACCGAGACTATGGCCCACTGCTGGACTCAAACTTTGACACCCCCCTCTTGATGTTAATACGTGTTGGTGAGGTGTGTTCTCAGTTGTCTTTTCGAGGCTGAACAGGCCCAATTCCCTCAGCCTTTCCTGGCTGTGTGTGATGTCCTCAGCCCTGTTGGGTAGCTGGGTGCCTGTGCAGTGCTGTCTGAGCTTGCCTGGGGTGTAGCTGCACATGGCAGTACCTGAGTGCCCACAGCCCGTGCTCTGTGTGTGAGATGTCTGGGTTGTGTTAGGAATTGTGTGTGGGAGAGAGGTGTTCAGTGCCTGCCATGAGGTGAACGAGTGTGTCCCTTTGCTGTGAGTGTGCCTGCTCTGCCCCACAGCCTCTGAGGATTGGGGGAAGTCAGCTCCAGTGCAGCAGCAGCAGCACACCAGAGTGGTACATTGATCAATTTAGCTCACACTGCTGATGTATTCCCATCATCGTCTCTGAGGCATAGTACCTGACCTGATTATAAACGTGTTTCATGGCAGGAAACTATTCCACACAGACCCTCATGGGTGGAAATACACAAGTTACCAGTAATCAATTCCTGTGTGACAGGAGTGATAGATTGCAGCCTTCAGACGCAGTGTGTTTGTAGCTTTCATTTGGGCATATTTTGCATAGCTATTAATAATGTACATTGTTGATTAAGGTCTAAATTATTCTCCTAAACCACAGTGTAGGAGCTTATTTCCTGTATCCTGGAGGTAGTACGCTGCAGAAACAGCCGGAGCTGCTGACGGTGAAGCACACACCAGCAGGCTCTGTCAAAATCTGACTAATTGACTCTGCTGTTCATTAACAGCATAATGAGTATCCTCTTTCTTACTCTGAAGCTCAGTGAAGTTATTCAAAGCAAGCATGTGACTGTTATAGTCAGCAGCTACATTTGCCACTTGACCAATGAGTGTTCAGACCATGACCTCTCTGTTGTTATTGAACCATGTGCCAGATCCAAGACGCTCTTAAAACAAAGGAGTTGTCATCAGTAGTACTTGCACTGTTCCTTGTGCAGAACATACGTGTCAAATAACATAATTTGCTGTTTCATGGATACAGAAGATGGCAGTATTGTGCATTTAACACACCATTGATGATGAACCATTGACGCCCATGAAAGTTTTGGAAAAAAAACAACAAAATGTGTTTCATAATCTTATTTCATTAGGAAATTATAACTTTCATCTTCCCATCAACAGAGGAAATGCCATAATATTAACCTCCCTTTAAGCTATTTATGAGTCTAAACTGAGAAATTCTATAATTTCTTCATTTGGTATGCTACATTTCATCATGGCATTTTCCCAGTGTTCTTGGGAAGGCACCATCTTAAGCTTATGTATTTTAGCAATTAAAAGTAGAGTCTCATTGTAAGAAAACACAAAACAGCTATTACAGTTATCTGTAATGATTCTGGAAAAAGCTGTCATTCTCTTCGAAACAAGAATGAAAGTTGCATTTTTCTCAATTTCGTTTGTTTTTTTATTAATTTATACACATATAATCTTGATCTGTAAGCCCAGGTGCAGATTTCCATACAATTTAATTGATACAGTATCAGAAAGAAAGAGATGTGGCAATTCCAGGCAAGAGCCATTCACATATCCAAAGCAATACTGTATTCCAGTCAGTAGCTGTTATTCCTTACACTGGAATAATAGACCACAGGCCTTCACAAGAATATTTTATTTATGTGGCAGCCTTCAGGTTGTGGAATTCATTCTTCCATATTTTCTAAAGAAAAATACTCCTTTATGGTCCAATATCATGTGAACCCCATTATGAGAATGTCAATGAGAAGGTCAGTACTGGATGCACAGATTGTACTGTATGGAATAGCCCAGAACAGAGAAACTTTTATCTTACAACTTGTAGTTAAGTACCATGCAGCAACTACCATGCATGTACCACGTTGTGCTCTAAATCTCTGTGTGTTCTTCAAGGTGTATGCACGGACTGGGCATGCACAGTAGAGCAGCTCTGTGTTGGAGTGCAGTAACTCTGTTTGGCACACATTTGAACTTCCTTTCCCTATGGCTCTTCTGGTTTCCATTTCTTTTATTTTCTGCCGCTGTAGACTGACATAAGTAGATAAGAAGGGTTCACTCTCTGTTGTATGCCCAAGCCCTCTGTGGAAAAAAGAAAAATACATTTGATAAGCATACAGATTATGTAAAAGTTGTCTTCACTATAGTATTGGCCTATGCTGCAGGAGAAGAGGGGCACATTTCCTCATGGAATTATACATCACTTTTTTTTTTTTCCCTAGATGATGCAAACAGAAATAAGAGAACATGAGGAAATGGCAGTCAAATCACTAGCTTGGGTTTGCTGGACCCAGAAAATACGTGCTAAGTAGGAGACATCCAGGAAGTGTGTTTGGGATGGGTCAGTTTTTATTGATGCTTCTTGGCGTGTTGTTTATATAATAAATGTGACGATGAAGTGGTGGCAGCAGTACCATCCTCCTGCCCTGTCCCATGCTGGAGGTGTCTGTTTGCTCTCTCTCAGTGCCAGCCCTGCTGTGGGCTGTCCTTGGTGCTGTCCACTGCAAAGTGCCCTTTCTGAGGTGCTATATGGGAATGCTGGTGAGTGCATCCTTCCCCCACCTGCATGACTGTCTCGAGAGGTAAATGATTTCTCATGCACTGTCTGCTTCTGTGAGCACTGATAAAAACTTGGTGACAACCATGTCTCTTCTGTACTGCTACAGTGATGACTGTGGTGGCAGTCCTCATTCAACATCCTGTTCCCCCACATCTACAGGAAAAGACATGCAGTGTTTGTTGTTTCCACTGCACACAGGGAACTGCAGAGCTCTGTGCACAACTGCAGCTCGGGTCTGCAGTTCGCCAGGTACATTTCCATGAGTGACTAGTGCTGACAGTCACACATTGACTCTTTCCTCATAAGAGTTGGACACAACTATTTGAGACTAAAGATTAACTTCCTCAGAGTTTAAAACTGTTAATTTGTTAAATTTGAAAACTGAGGTTAAGTTTAGCCATAGCTGTTAATTAACTTACACAATAGCTATCAATATTTTACTTACCTGGGATTTTCCATTTCAAAGACATTGAAAGGAGCAGAAAAAGTACATTGCTAATCACATGGAGAAGATGGAGGGGATTGGTTTGTTTTACCAAGCATACACTTTCTTGAAATTTCAGTCCTCTTCTGATTTGTTTGGTAGTCCAAATTTTGATCTATTTTTAAATACATACATACAGATCATACATGAACTTCTGTAGATCAAAAGCACTGAAAAAAACTACAGAGATACTCTTATTTTCAAGTAGGCAGACAAATTCATTTGGTACAATAAGATAAATATTTCTTTTCACTAGTTCAGTGGTATCTCTGGAATGCTGCTTGTGCATGAAATTCTTCATGGCTATGACTTGTAGCTCCACAGTAGTTAGGAAAAACAAAGATACTATAAAAGAGGAACTACTTAGAAATCTAACACCTCACAAAGTAATCAGGAAAAACATACCTTGCATATGTGCATGAAGATTGTAATTTATTCAAGCAAACTGATGCCTGACTGATTAATCAGTGGCAAACAAATGCAGACATGTTTAATAAACAGTGCTGTGAATGTGGCCAAAACGAGAGCAGAGAGGCTGGGCAGAAAGCTATCCATGCATGTAGTTTTATTACAAAGATATGAAGTGGCAGAATGTCTGTCTGTCTTTTTAGATTATACAAGTATACTCCATTTGTAAACTGATAAGTTGCAGTGCTTTTTAAGACAGCATTTAAAAATACCACTAATGTGAAGCAAAGTTATCTTCCTACTAACACCTGGTGTAGTCTTGCATGTCCACCTGGCTTATTTAAAAAATGTGCTGGCTTTGGGCAAATGTTTATAGATGTGTAGCAATTGGTTGCTTATGTGCAGCACCCTGTGTATGTACAACTGGATATGCACATAGGCCTTCAGCTGCATGCATTTGGCACACATCCACGTTGCTGTGCACGTATATATCAACTGCACAATGCTCTCCCTGTGAGCTCTGAGCTGGGGTGTTTATCACACTGCTGCTTCTCCTGGCCTCCTCCCCTCTCTGCAGGAAAAAATAATTTGTCTTGCTTCTTGCCAGCAAGACAGATTGGGGAAAATCAGCCATCCTGGCTGGAATTCAGCAGCTCTGATCAGGGAATCCAGTCATGTCCTCTGAGTTTGTTCCTGCTGGGTGTCGTGTGCCTTTGCTGTACTTTGACACAGACCCTGTGCAATTCTGAGGGGAGGAACTGATTTGTGGTGTTTTACAGCAGGGAGAAGTGGTGATCCTGTGTATCACACTCAGTTCCATTTGCCTTCTGCCATCAGGGAAAGAGTGCTTGGCTTTTCTCTCTTCCAAAGTTCTTCAGTGTTTACCTGAAAGGTACAAAAAAGTTCACATGTTTTCTATTGAAGTAATACACATGAATTTACCATGAAACTGACTGCATTCACATTCTTTTAAGATTTTTTTTTAAGTTATAAATGCTACAGAAAGCTAATAGTCCTTCATACATCTGTACATTTTTCACGTGTGCTCCTTTTGATGTGCATATATACAGCATGTTCATTTAAGCTGTCATTAGAAATGAATGCATCACTTTTTTGTTTTTATAGGCACAGATTGAACATCTAAGCAGATAATGTATCCAATAGTTTTGTACCCAGACTGGGTTGCCTAGTGAGAGTAAAGAGGTGCCTGGGAATGAGCAAGTTCTCTGTTACCCAAAAGTCTGAGTATCTAATGCAGTAATTATTGGTTATTGTTTTTCATAAATTCAGCCCCACAGTTAAATCAGATTTTCTCATTGTTTGTCATTTGCATCAAGCTCTTTGGGTCTGCAGTCTGAAGACACTTCATGGTGCTAAAGGACCAACTGAAAGTAATTCTGAAGCGATCTTCAAGGTAGGAACTAACCATTAATCAAAATAGCTACAGGGGGAGTACAGCAACAGAATGAAATAAACTAATCCTGTCTTGCTGCCTAGATTGTAGAGACTGTTCAAATACCTGCAACACATTCCAGTTTCTGAATTGTTTTTCCTTCACATTTATTTATTTGTCTTGGTAAACATTTGATTAATAGTGCAGCATGCATTAAAATATTTCCACATGTGTTTGTACATGTATACACAGTGGTCATGGCTACAAAACAAGAATATGTTCCTTTTCAACATGCTTCCTACTAAGTCCTTTATTGCATCTCTGCTTATTCTAGTTGCTACCTTAACAAGCCTCTGACAGAAAGAAAGTATTTCTCCCTATGTATAACAGTTATTTTCATGCAAAGCACTGTCTCAGGTGTGGGGTGTTTTTGTGTAGAACGAGGCATTTGCTCTGCTGGGCTTGAGCCAAGACATAGGAGTGGGGTTGAGGTGGGGATGGGGGGACACGGCACTGTCCATCAGGCTGGCCCTTCCCAAGTGCTGTGAGTTCAAAGGCAAGTGAGGGGCAATGCCTGAGTCCTGTTTTTTTGGGTCCAGGATTTCTGTACTCATCACACATTTCTTCTGGCAAGGTGAAAAGGGCCCCCAGTCTTCCTCCGTCCTCGAGGACCCTCACTGCGGCAAGACAGTTTCCCATGGAAGACAGGTGGCAGCTTCTTTTGGGATCTAGTGACAGCCAAGCTTCAGATTCGCCTGCTGTGGGTAACAGTTGCCAGCTGCTCTGGTGTGACATCCCACAGACACCTCATGTGTCTGACACTATGCCTGTGAGAAAAAAACATTGGCCTGGAACACTCTGTAAAATGTTGTATTTTTCTAAAAAGGAAGAAGGAAAATTAAATACTTATTGCAGATCTTTTTTTTTTTTTTTTTAACTACAGAGAAAGGTAGTAAATAACTAACAGAAGACAGTTGTTTCTAGTGCCTGTTTTTAGCTAAAATAACGGGGGTTAATTATTAAACCTTTTACTTGGTCGCTCACTTGTGCTCCTGATGCTTTAATCCTGGGTCACACAAAGTTTAAGAGTGCTTTACAGGGGAGACTCACTTCTTTTTGCCTCAACCTTTCCATGCAGACGGGATGTTACGTGCTTTGCTGTTTACACTGTCAGTAGTTGCCATTGCTCATGCTGAGCTCTGCAAGCCAGGTAAGATTTGGAGCTGATTCCCATCCTTCTTTAGGTAAAGTAGCTATCAGTTTAGACTACAAAGCTGCCAGCTTCTAAGATTTTTATTTTAATTTATTGTCTTCAGTTTGAAGATTGAAGAACTGAGCATTCTTCATGAGTTCTTTTCTAAGTTTGCAAATTAAGTACGGAAGTTGGTCTCACTTAAAGAAGTCATGGTAAACCTCATTGAGACTCTGTAGGGCTTTTCTTCATGCAAGTAACTTCTGTTCTCCTAAGTGGGTGATTTCTTAAGAGACATTTCACAAAATGAAATTTGTGAAATCAGGGAAGTAAATTATTTAAAATCCTATTTTGAGTGATCAAAATATCAATATATGTTGCTTTTTTTCTCTTTGTTTCAGAAGCGCAGAATGCTTTCAAAGTACGGATTAGTATCAAAACAGCTTTGGGAGATAATGCAGTAAGTAAAATATCTTCACATAGCCTTCCTAACTCAGTATCTGCCAAAATAGAAGTAATATATACTATAAAATTTCTGAAGGCAGCACAAGCAATTTGTTCTGCAGTGGTAATTTTAACAGTTTTCTCAAGTCATGATCCAGGAATCATTTCTTGACATTTGACTAGCCCACTCCTTCAAATGGCATCCTTTAGGAGAAATATAAAGCTCGTTTTTTCATAAAGATAATTTTCTGTCAAAATTTTTTTTTTCCCCTGGAAAAGCAGTAAGGATGTTACACTTCATGCATGAGAAGTGCTGCATAAATGTAAGTCTGTATTTTGGGAAAAGCACTTCTGCTCAAGAGTGTTAATTGTAAAGTCAAGCATGTCTAGGAAGAGAAGCAGGAAAAGATTTTTAGGTCTTTATGAAATGAGACTTTATATCAGGCTCTCAGACAAGCATTAACTGTAGAGATCATTCAAGCATGTCTCATCAATTCCCTGCTAATGGAGGGCTTCAGATAGTGGCCTTTCTTCTCTGCCTGTGGTGCACAGGCTTGTCTCATGAGGACTGAAATGCTTTGGCTTAATTCAGATCTTTGGGCTTAATGTAGAAATACTGGTGTGAGCAGTGAGAGATACATAAGAGACTGGGACATTAGATGACTGAGTAGTCCTTCCTGATCCAAGGCAATATTTAATTTGTCAGAGACCAGTACTTTGTTAGTAGTTTTGAATACTCAGAGCAAATCCACGGCATATTAACAGGGCTCAGCAGAAAACTAGGTATGAAACATCCTGGATGGTCATGTCCACTGTAAGTCTGGTGTCTGATTATATTATGAACTCTGGGAAACAAAAAGCAGCAGGTTACATGTGTCGAAAGACTGATAATATGAGAAATTCCCTATAACTGTAGAAACTGTTCTAAAGTTATCCTGAAAGATCAGACAATTTAACAGTAGCAGGGACCTAAATTTCACTGGTAATTTCATACGCCAAACAAAGTACAAAGAAATACTCAAGATACCCGCTAAAGTTAAGAAATTCGTAGTGAAGTCAATTCTCTTAGGTGAGAGACTTTAATTAAACAGTAGTGAGAGCCTAGTTTTTTGGGTTTTTTTGGTTATTAAAAATACTGTAATACTATGGCTGAAAATATGTTAATTATTAAATCTCCTCTTGATGATAACTGCTAATATTTTGACTTAATCTTAGTTCAACACAGTAGCAGAGAAAAAAAATTGCAGTTCCTGGTAATGCCCTTTTTTTGTGCCTTTTTCCAGCTGTAATAAAATAGGGAGACATTGTTTGATCATTTATAGCTTTTTTATTTTTCATTCAAAAACGGTATGAGAAAAATCATTACCCTTGAAGGCACTTTGTATTGCTAGAAACAAAGCAGTAACTGAGGAGTCTATTGCTTTTTTGTAGTTGTTTATGTCTTATAACAAAGTGTGTGAAAGCTCAAAGAATGGGACAATCAAGAGCAGCATTTTAGAACAACAGCTTGCTGAAAGTGGTATGATACCATAGAAAATCATCTGCAAATTTTAAACAATTTATTAAGTACACAGGTTAGTAGTGGTTCCTTTCCATATACATTGCAGTCTTCTCTGTGAGTGACTGAAATTGAAAACTGAAACTACTGTCGAACTGAAATTCATTTTCGTTAAAGGAATTTGGGGCACTTTACTTCTTTGTGTAATTAATATATTTTAACAAAGAAAAGTGTAATACTGTCATTGTGTCACAGCAGGACACAGTCACCTTAGTTCATTTCCAGGTCACTTCAAGCTCCATGATAACAGAAAGCCCTGATACTTTGGGAATTTTTCTCCAGGAGTTTCAGGATTACTCCAGTTTACATTCAGGGGCATAGGGAATAGGTTGGTGCAGATTTTTACATAGTGTAGTACATGCCATCCCCTCTGTGAGGCTGATGAAAACAGGACACCATTTTTTAATTTGTTCACCAGGTAAGCTGTACTCTTGAGGCAGGGAGTTTCCTTTAGTGTATTTATTTAGTTCTTATCACAATGGAACTGGAAAGAACAGCTGTGATGGAGTAGGTATTCAGCCATTACCATTTTATTTGCAAATAATGGGTGTACTTGACAGAGATGTTGTTTGCTAATCTGTGGGAAGAAACATGGTGCCTGTAGGCCTAAATAGAAGATGGTTTATGAGTCCCTATGAGGATGGTTTTGACTTTATGAGTGGCTTCTGGAATAGCTACTAGTCACTAGTTGCTTTCTGTTAATGGAGCCAGAAGAGGGGTAGAGAGTTCAAACAGAGGCAACTGGAGAGTGAGAAGAAGTGATAAGCACTGACAAGTCTGTGTAACTTGGTGTCACCACTCATTTTAATCATAAGAGTCAAGGAGCTGGCACTGCAGGGGGTGCAGCCAGCTGAAGTAGACAGTGCACTTCCCTTCTGGCTCATGTACTCAGGCTGCTTCCAGGGTGGAGGATGAAGAAAAGGAATTCTAACATACACCTTGTGTTTTGCCACCAGACGGGATCCAGAAGTGTGTTTGTGTGTCTGTAGCCACACTTCAGTCTGAATGGCTGTAGAGTTAAGGACAGAACCATTCAGGAGGGAAAAGATCTTGGATGGTCCCTAGTCCTCTCCTGCTCAAAGCTGGGTCAACACTGAAGTCAGGTCAGGTTGCTCAGAGCAATCTTGTAATATTATATTCTCATATCTTAAATTTTGTCTTTTACAGCACTATTACAGCATTTCACCCCATCAGCAACCTACACTCATCATCTTTCATGCATTATCTCATCATCATCTTCATTCAGTAAGAGGCATTTAAGACTGCCTTTCACAGTATGTCCAATTCTGCTCCTCAATGTATAAAGGATGGCAAGTGCAACTGAGCCAACATCTTTATATTGATTCCTTTGTAGCACAATGAAAATGGTAAATTTAACAGTTTTGATACCATCATGTGGTGTTTCATTGATAACAGTTATATTTACAGTGTGGTTGCAAATGATATTTAAATGTGGTTGCAAATGAGATTTCATGTTTCCTCGAGAGCAGCAGATGGTGTGCATCAATAGCTGCACTGCATAGGGACATCCTCAGTCATCTGCTGTGCTCCAGGCCTTTGCATTTGGAGATTAAAGATAAAGCTGATAAAGCTGATAGTAGGGGGGTTTAGGGGAAGGTGTCCCTGCCCATGGCAGGGCAGTTGGAACTAGATGATCTTTACAGTCCCTTCCAATCCAAATCATTCAATGTTTCTTTGCACCTCTGATTAGAGAAAGCTTCTAATTAGAAACCATGTTTTGGAAATTCATGCCCACCTGTCCTCAGTTCATACTGTTTGTTAGCTTAAAATTGTTCTTGCCTTACTTCTCCCCCTCAGTATGTTGCCTCCCCCTGTATATTCCCATATGCAGGCATGTACAGAGGTTCTTGTTCACCTAGAGCCCACAGCCATCTCCATCAACTCTACTTCCTGGTTAGTCTCCATTCTCTTGGGGCTTCTTGCCCATCTGCCCAGAAAGTTGTCTGCAATATCTTCTCCTGACCCAAGCAGACTCCTGATTTCTTCTGAGCTTTCTCTGCCAAGCTCCTCCCCCTCTTTCTTGCAGTTTTCTGTTTATTCTCTCTCTTTTCAAGTGCCTACTCTTTCAGCTGGGCCTGGAACTCCTCACTACAAATTATCTTCCCTGATTTTGAGATACACTTTTTGTTACTCTGACTTAAAGGAGTGCTAGGCTAGTGCATTATTTATGAGAGCTGTGACAAATGGTGCATGTATATGTGCATTGCACTAAACATAAACATAGTTTATGTACTTGGTTACATGTACTTGGCAGTGCTGCATTGTATTTGTGTCCATGCAAGCATGAAATGGAGTGTGCTTCATCATGATACATTTTCAAGACAACTGATTAAATTATCTGTATAGCTGGTTTAATCCACTGGCTAGCAAATTATGTTTTTTCTGTCCTTTTGGACCTGTTCTCAAAGACTGCAGATGCCATGTAGCGATTCAGTCAATAGTGCCACACACAGACAAAACAAATCTTCCTTTTTAGTACTGCAAATTGTGCTTCATGGTTTAAATACAGATATCTTTAAAAAGATGATAAATAGTTCTGTGGCTCCGATCTGCATTAATTCCTTTACTACACAATCTCTTTTTCTTTCAGTACTAGTTGCTCTCATTACTGTCATTTTTCATCAGTGCAGTGGGATCAAAACACAGGCTTTTATAAATTTTTTCCAAAGAGTTTCTCTCTGGTTTTTTTGGATTTTTTTTCAGTTTAAGTTCCCAAGTTGGCAAGCATTATCACAGTATGCTCACAAGCCCGTTCCTTCACAAGGCAGGAGTGGTGAGTCAGAACCCAGGTTCTCAGCAGTGCAGCTGTGCTTTAATGCTGCTCAAGTTGTCTGCTACCTCAGCTTTGTTCTCCCTGTCCTATCTCATCTCAGAGAGCCCATTTCACTCAGCATTCATCTAGGGATGATAAACAAGATCAATTTCTGCCCTTGAAATAACTAACTGCATCCTTCCTTGTTCAGTTTCCCAGGATGCCAGTCTAGCATGAGGGCTGCAGATACCTGAAAGTTGGATCATCTCTTTGTTTGAGGAGAGGTTTCATCTCCATGCACCCAAAATCAGAATTTAAAAACCATAATTAAGAATTGGAATTTTCAATACTATTTACTGCTTTTTGATGTACATTACTGTTTTTTGAATGTGTTACAAAGGACCATGAAAAAGTAGGTCCAAGTTGACAACAGAGGTAAGTGTCCACACCACTGGGTTTCTGATTTGGATGATTACAGAGCAGATTTTTTTTAATGCTGAAAGTTTAAGATTAGATTTGTGTTCTGACTGACTGAAGAAAGCTGTTTCTAACCTCCCTTAATATAATTCCAACAAACTAATAATCTTTGTAATCTGCTGAGAAGGGAAGAAATTCAATCAGTATGCCTCAGTCATGGCTCCGGTTATAAAAATGTAATAGATGCAGTTCTTACAGATCATTAGAATTGCATATGTGAATGAAAGCCCAGGGGAACCCAGTGAAGCTGTCTCAGAAAACTTAAATTATGAAAGCATGATTTTTCATCAAGACAACAGAGAACAGACAACAGGTTTTGAAGCCTACATTCTTCTTTTTATTGAAGTAGTAAGGATGCTATTTTCTTTCTTTTATTTCACATGAAGTATAATAATTTGTTATACAGTTGAGTCTTCTTGCAGTCAGGACAGTGTGGGGCAATAAGGCTGCGATTGCAATTATTTCCTGGTGTCCTAATGTCCAACTCCCAGAGACCACCACCAACATTAGGCAGTTTTTTATTATTATTTTTGGCCAGAGCCAAATGTTCTTTGTGGGTGGATTTAAACCATCTGCTTTAACTGAGTTTCTCCAGCAAAAGAGGCAAGGCCATGAGTACAGCTGTGTGGGGAGAATTCTAGTAATATGCCTAGTCTTTTGTATAATAAACATTACATCTCCAGTTTGGTCAGCTTGCAGAAATATTGAATTAATTCAGTTTTTGGAATATCCTTTGCAGTTTATATTACTTATATTACAGTTCATATTGCACTTTTTTTTTCCTATTAGACAAAGTCCTTTGTCCATACTAAATAATGAGCATTTATTTTCTTAGCACCACCAGAGAATTTATTAATTTTCTTGATCAATACAGCATTTCAAGTTCAGTGACTCTTTACCCTCTCTGTACTACCAGCATTGGTGCTGAAACTAATTATTTTCCATCTTCCTTTACAGTATGCCTGGGATGCTAATGAAGAGTACCTCTTCAAAGCAATGGTGGCTTTTGCAATGAGAAGATATTCCAGCAAGAGTACAACTCAGTAAGCATCTGCTTGGATTTGCTTTATACATATTAACAATGTTGCATGTAGTGACCTGTCCTCTGCAGTACTGAGCTGTAGAAATCATTACACAGAGATTCTAAAAGCAGGCTGTTCCACTATACTTCTGACACCCAGATACGTATTCAACATCACATTTCTCCATCTTAAGCAATGTTCAGTCTTTGAACCTGTATCCCTGTGGATGTGAAGTGACACAGCAGTGGATCTCAGTGGGATGGTGCCGGTTCACTTTCAGCAGAAAGACCGTACTGAGAGGAGGTGAAGGGACACATGGGGTGATCAGGAAAGGTAGCACAGATCTTTGAGTAAGCAGCTCTGGTGCATGCTTCCTTAGAGCTCAGCTTCAGCAGTGTGCTGAAGATGAGCTGACTTGGAGCCTTGGCAGGTGGATAGCTAAGCAGTGCTGTGCTCTGCTGGGCGTTGCTAGCCCTGGTATTACAGCAGTTGAGTTACCCATCATCAAGAAGTTTCAGATGTTGCAATGCAGATAGAAATCAGCCTTTAATTGGTTTTGGGATTAAATCTACCCTGAGGTATTGAATATTCTTTTCAGGCTTCTGATCGTTGCTACTCTATGAAATTAGATACCAGATTAGACAGAGCACTTAGCAAGCTGTATTTTCACAATGTTCTTATCTTTCTGAAATGAAAAACCTTGTAAGTGCATTTCCATAGGCCTATTATTTTTTTCATTGTTTTTCAATCTGAAATGAAAGATTGATACTTCTGGTAGGCTAACAAGAATAAGGTTTTCAGTTTACTTAAAAATAAAACTGCTTCCAGCTGTCATTGCATCAGGTGAAGCCATATTCCCCATTTGAAAAGATATTAGTTAAATTTAGTCACATGATTATTATTGTGGGTGCTGCATTTCTCTTAAGTAAAAGGGGATTTCCTTCTCCATGTGACAGGAGTGTTTGATTTCTGCTGTTTCATTTTTATTCTTCAGAAGTGGTCTCCTTTGAGCAAAAGAGCTGTTACATCAAGCTTAACAAAAACAGCCAAATGTGCCACTCAACCCAATTAAAATGGCACTTTAAAAAATGAGTTCAAGATACAAGATAATTACAGATTATTATGTGGGACTTTTTCTCAGGTTTTCAAGGCAGCAGAGTTTTCATTCAGCATCTGATCCATAAAGATTCACTTTTGTATATTTATTTTAGTCCTAGGTCCTTTCTTAAATTATTCTCTTCCTTCAAAGTCATGCTATTTTCACACAGCAAAAAATCTGTCAGAAGCAAGTGATCTTTTTCCTCTTCAAGCACTGTGGTTTTGTGCAGATTAAAGTAAGATTGCTGAAGAAATGGTAAAAAATCAAGCCAGTATGGAAGGAGTAGAAGTTATAATGGCAGTTATCTGTACTCACTCTGGGCAATCATAGAAGTTATATTCATGAATTCAGTTCCCTGTCTAGAAAGTTTTCCCTATGGACAAATATGATCATGCCAGTGTTACTCCAGTCTGGAGATGGTATTGCACACATCAATAATTCCCTGCTACTAAGTTGGTCAGAAAAGTCACTATAATATTTGGAATCAGGCAGCCTTGGGCATCTTTACCTCTTTTTAAGACGGTATCAGACTTTCTCATGGTAACCCAAACCCCCATGTAACTTGGGTACACCCCTCATAGGATATATGTTGCAGGTATAACTCATAGTTCATGTAGGAGTTAGAGACACCTTTGGGGTCATTATTGACAGCATGTCACCTGAAGGGGAGCTGTGCAGCTCTGAGATCTGGCACAACTTCCTAGGCAACTGTCTGAGGAGTTTCCTGTGCATAGACCTCTCTCAAATCCCAAGGGACTTCAGAGTAAGTTTAGTGATGGAGAAGCTAGATGAACCTCACAACGCACCTCAAAGAATCTACCTGTTACATGGGAGCTGGAAGGTTGCAAAAGCCTCCATCCCGTTGGATGTCCTGGAAATGACACACTCCTTTCCCCACCCTTGTGGCTGGCAGCTGGAAGGAAGGAGTGCAGTCCTGCTCCATCCCCTCTGCAGCAGGCATGGAGGTGTAGGAGCAGCCAGCACCCCAGAGGGAACAGCAGCATGCTGTACACAGGAACAGCACCCTGGCAGAGCTGGTGAAGACACTTCACTGTGGTGAAGGGGGAGGCACAAGCAGGAGCTTGTAGCAAATAAATTACATTGCACTGCTGGCAAATAAATTGAATTTCACTACATGAGCTTTTGTATGAAAATGTCAACAGATTTTTTTCAGGAGATGTAAAAGACCAATGACCAATTATTCTGTCATATAAAACAAACAAGTTGCCTGTGACAGCATTCTGGTAGCATCTAAACCTATGGAAATTTTGCATCTGTTTAACTGAACTTTTTTTTGTCAAAATAAAACCTGTGAAAAAATTCACTATTATTTTACATAGCTAAATACTGGTTCTGCCAGGGTATAAATTATGCATGTGGCCATGGCCAGGATATGACAAACCTCCCCTTTAAAAGCCCATTAATTTCTAACACCCCTGCAGCCTTGAAGTAACTCACAGCCACAACTAACTTCCACGTGAGACACAAATGCCATTAACTTCAACAAGTGTACCAAATAACCATCAAATTACCAAAATTATTTGTCTGGTGGATCAGGATAACCATTGTTGCATCTGCCCCATCATTTTTGATACTCAGTCACCTCTTGTTAGGTTTCTGAAGCTGGATAAAAGCTGGCCTGTGATGACAAGCATTTCAATGTGCTGCTGCAAACAGCAGTTGATTCTGTTGTTGCCCTTGTATAACCACTGAGTGACCCAGCACAGAATGGGGAGGATTGCATGTTACATCTTGAGTTCTCTAAAGTTAATTTCCAAACTGAAATTTAATAAATCATGGAGCAGTGTGTAATGTTTAAAAGGCTTGTCAAATTTTCAAGTTTGCACAAAACAGAAGAAAGGTGCAATCAATCAAATTACTCAGTAACCAAATAATTGAGATACAAATAAATACTTCTTTTTCAGTGGAGAATTAATACCCCATTATTTCCTGCTTTATATATGGCCTTTCAATTGATTCTCAATACATATGGTCGTGAACTACGTAAGCCAACCTTTGATCCCCCAGTTAAAAAATTATTGTTGTAGCCTGTGTTAGTAACCCTGGTTTCTCTAATCTGTGACTCATTTGAAATAATATGCATCTCTTTTGGGCCTGAGACTAGTTAATCTTTAGAGCAGAAAGAATGTCAACACATTTGTTTTCATTCAAATAACAGAATATACTTTTGGTACATCTTCCCCCCATTTATAGATTTTCCTTACAAAGTGACCAAAAATAAATAAATCATCAGTGTTATCCATCTTCCTAAGAGTCTTTTTTGATACAAAAAATATTGTGACCAGGTAGAACAGCAAAATCAGAGGATGGAGTAAAGCTGTTAAACCAAGATGATCCCATGCCTGCTGGAAAGAAAATAATGTTCCTTTGCAGGAGCAACTGCAGAGCCCTGTGCTGGAAGAGGCATGGTGCTTTTGGGAGAGCTAGAGATAGGCACCTGGGACTTGGGGACTGATTCTTTCATGAGCTAACAGTCATTGTGGGCACTCGGCTCCCTTTGACTCTGACAGCTTGTTCTTACCCCTAAACAATCATTTAAATCTCCATAAGGAGCAACGATGGTGTTTCAGGCCAAGGAATTGCCAGGGTTTCCTGCGCTCTACTCACCGGTATATTAAAGGAAATCCAATTTTGGACTTTGGCCATGGTGCCATAAGGTCGAACCAGGATCTTGTCAATTTGATGATAACAGTCTCCTATAATAGCATGTCAAAAGTCTATCAACTGCTAAGGAAAGGAAAAAATGTCCACATATATATTTACAAATACACTTCATTAGTGCCGGGAGAAACCAGGTTTCTCAGCTCTATACAGTGTGACAGCATAGTTGCAATGGTTCTTTGTGTTGTGAATCAAACCTTCAAGCAAATGGCATAGGATTAAAAAAAAGGGCTGAAATTGCCACATTGGTGCTTGTTGAGACAATCTGTTTTGGTGTTTACTTATCCCCTTTGAATTTCTCATGAGTGAGATTATTCTCTTTGGGGTCTGGAAGGATTTATGGCATTTGTATTCCACTGATGAAAAAATGGTGGCAGTGAAACCAGAGTTTGGATGCTTGTAATTGAGAAGGATTTTAGAATTGGAGAAAGATTTTAGAAACAACAGGGAAAATTAGCCAAATTTACATATCCTACTGCAATCCTTGCTGCATCTTGTTTCAGTGCTGATTGTTCTACAGAGATGCTACCCCTGTGATGACTGACTGCCTTTTCTCATGCTAAAAACCTTGGCATTTTAGGAAAGACCCTAGCTTGAAGAGTCTTTGAATGAGGGTGTGAAAGTCAGGGTGTTCTGGCAGTCCTTGTCTGCCTTTATCTTTCTCTTTGGGGATCAATCTTTCTTACCCCATTTCAAGAACATCTGTAGGGCAACACCAACTCAGATTTTCACCTGGCCTGGTTTTTGATTGCACCACAGAAACTGCAGCTTTAGGAACTTTGGCAACGTGAAGTTTTGGGTCCTACTGTTACAAACACCCAGATAGAAAACTTCCTCTGCAGTTACAATTTTAGATATTCTGTGAAGTCAGCAAGAGTTTGTCAGCTACCAGCCAAAAGTAAGCATTTTTTTCCCCTCTCCTGCAAATTTTGTGCTTGCTTTTTGTTTTGCAAAGAATAAACCTGCTTTCATCTTCTGACTGTTGCCAGCAAACTGATGTGAACATCTTTCCAAATTCCAGAGGATGAATCTCCTCTTTTATCCATAAAAATTCTCTGTAAAATTGATACTGTTCTAGAGAGGTAAAAGTGATCATTTTGGCTCTGCAAAATCCTTGCTTTCCATTTTATTGCATATCTCTCTGGAATGAGTGCTTATAGCCCTGAAAGCCAGCTGCATCCTGAGTTGCATCCAAAGTAGTGTGGCCAGCAGAGCAAGAGAGGGGATTCTGCCCCTCTGCTCTGCTCTGGTGAGACCCCACCTGGAGTGCTGCACCCACCTCTAGGGTCCCCAGCACAGGAAGGACATGAACCTGTCAAAGCCAAAATGAAATCAGCTCAGCTGTTTGGAGCATGGTGCTAAAAATGCCAAGGTTGTGGCTTTGATCCCTGCATGGACCACTCCCATAAGAGCTGGACTTAATTATCCTTGTGGGTCCATTCCAACTCAGAATATTCTATGATTCTGTGATTAGAGGACTGGAGCACCTCTCCTTCCAGGAAAAGATGAGACAATTTGGTTTGCTTAGCCTGGAGAACAGAGCTCTAGTTTGACGTTATAGCACCTTCCAGTACCTGAAAGGAGCCTACAAGAAAGATGGAAAGAGCCTTTTGACAAGGGCATGTGACAGGACTAATGGGGTTGTCTTCAAACTGAAAAGTAGATTTGGATTAGATATTTTTAAGAAATTCTTTACTGGTGGTGACTCACTGGCACAGGCTGCCCTGAGAAGCTGTGGATGCCCCAGCAGTCCCACCAATCCCACTATTCCCA
>NC_031768.1:16827743-16842478 GCF_001522545.3 Parus major
CCCCCGGGGCGGTGCTGCCGAGGGCCGGCAGGTGGCGCTGCGCAGCAGAGTGCGGGGCGCGCCCGAGCCCTGTCAAGGTCCTGACATGGATCGGAATGGATTTAATTTCCTTTGCTTAAATACTCGCGATTTTGTCATTCCAGAAGGGTTTTCTGATGTTTCCACCATTTACTAGTGGAAATCTGGAAAAAAATGGCGTTTAAAAGGCATTTCACGCACTGTTTATGTAGTATGCCATGAAAGGCCACCTGCCTGTGCTCCTCCACATTTAACTTCACATAAAACTGAGCAATCTTCCTTTAAAATAGATAATATAAATATTTGACACGGCATAAACTAAAAGGAAGAGGCCAGTGCCAGTAGAATGACTAAATTTAGCTTGTTCCCTCCACTCTGTTCCTGGCTCTGTGAACAAAGATGTCAAAAAGCATAACATCAGTTCCACTGATCTTCCCTCCAACAAATGTATCTTGTAGAAGAATTGCACTCATTTGACAGTCACGTGGGCAATTCTCAATGACTGGTTCCTGTGGTATTTACTGTCAAAACCAGAATTCTTTGTTCACCAATGCACTTGCTCCATTATATGGCCTTTGTCACAGCCAATGATGATTGTTATTCAACTATGGGGGTTTTCTTCCATTTGATTACACTAAATGTATGTCCAAGACCATGCAAGCCTGTAATAGATTTAGAAATTTGTTTGAAGACTCTTTTGGTCTTCATAAGCTTGATTTATTTAAAATCATATGGAAAATGAGAAATGCTGTGAATGGTATTTCTTTCTTGCGTATTAACTGTTAACTTTTTTAAAAATAAGAAATTTTTCCCCCTTAGTTGAGAGCAATATTTTAAGAAAATCTAAAATATTTCAATAATTCATTCCATGCTTCTTTAATGATGATTTTTGTTTTAAATGTTTGCAGAATTTCCAATGTGCTGCTCTGTAATGTGACAGACCGGGTGTCCTTTTGGTTTGTAGTCACAGATTCTTCCAAAAACGTGACAACTGTTCCTGGAAGTGAAGTAGAGGCAGCCATCAGGTACAGTCACTGCTTTTGCAATGTTTTCTTCCTAGTTTACTGAGGATGTTTTCTCTCTCAGGGCCTTGTATGAATGAGCACTTTGCATTTTTAAGGATGAACTAATCCGAGTTGCTAAAACACTGAGGGGTCAGTACTCTTTAATGAATGTGGGATTAGAGGGTGTTTAAAAGTCCCACAGAATGCGAAGAATGTGAGCCTTGGGATTATAACTTTGGAAAGAGTCCTTGTTGATGCTGGAGACTCAGAAGAAATCTAGTCCCTTTCCAGAGCCTTCCCTGTGATGTGCTGTCCAGTGTGTGTCACACTGCTCTCATCCAACTGCTGCATTTCCCAGTGAGACAGCCTTCTTCCTCAGGTGATGGAAGGGCACACTTTCTGGATGTGATTAATATAATTTATCTTTCACTGCATGCTACATGCACATCTATACCTGGGCTAATGACCATAATGAAGCACCCTTTCAGTGCTTCTCACTAACAGATCACCTGACTTAATTTAGAAATCAGCTTTCACATGAGAAGAACTCGTGTGAATTCCTCATGAGCAGAGCTGACTGTGTCCCATCTTGGTTTAAGCAATCTTATGCTCACATTCTTGTCATACCAGCTCATTCTAGAATGCCAGTCAATATCACATCTGAGCACTGCTTGTACAAAGTACAGTGCACTACAAATCACTTTGTTTTCTACGATTACATTCTGTAGCAAGTAAAAGGAAGAATGTGGAGCTGACAAGAAAAAAGGAAAAATAGGGTAATCTGACTTCAATGGTAAAAAAAACCCCTGCACTAGGGGTTTATAGGGAAGAGTCCCTCAAGCAGCATAATGCACATATATTTCTCAAGCATGGAGTGGAAAATGGATCTCTTTGTTTTCAGGCATTCTGTGCTCTGTCTTGAAAATTTGTGTTATCTCTATGGAGGTGTAATGCCTAATTCCTGATGAATGAGTATGCGTTCTTTTGGAAAGATTAATTTAAGCTTATGAGCAGATTAAACTATTTCCTACAGAGACACCAAACAATAGCTTCATAGCATTAGTGGAGAAGCAGATTATTTATTCACTGAAGCTCTCTGTAAGAGTGCTGGAATTGCGGGGGTTTTGCATTTCTGTTATTCTTTGATACATTCAGTAGCATAAGCTGATTTAAGTCTTTTATGTGCCCCGTTTGGCACAGAAATTGGAGGCTGTTATTGTTTGGTTTTTAACTGTTGTCTGTCACCTGATAAAGAATATGCTATTTATGAAAAGTTTTAATTCCTACCTAATTTAAAAACAAGAAATAAAATGCACTATAAAACTACAATGCTTTTTGTTCGATTGCTTCTGATTGCAGGCTTCCATACAAAATCTTTGTTATAATTCTTTATGCTAGGGTAGCACATAACACTAGTCATGGACTAGAATTTTGTTGCATGAGATTTCTACAAAGTAAGAAAAAAGAGAAAGGTAAACCATGTCAGAATTCTGTATGATACTCAAGATTTTGCATAAATATACACAGTACATAGTTACGCATATAGAAACGTAAGATGCATTTGTAGTTGCCTGTATGTGTTTCAGCACATAGTTCTGAAATTCAAGCCATTGGATGAGGGTAAACAATGCTTATTTCAGCTATTCACAATGATCCATTCATATCAGTAAGGAAATCTTTTCTAAATGGCAGACAGCTTATGGAATTATGAGTCTTAAAACATGCCATGGATTTCAGTCCTGTCCAGGAATGCTGACTTTCTATTAAGACTAAGAACTTCCTGTTTAAGGGACAGCCAAACATTATGATTTCCAAGAAGAGATTTTTTTAAAATCTTACCTGTATTTCCCATACATTTTTTCTTAGGAAGTACTTGCTCCATGGTAAATAAATTGAATTGTATACAAAAAAGAGCTCCATTAATTCATAAAACTGCTATCAAAAATAAACCCTCAAGACCAGTATATGTAATCTATTTGCTTAAAAAATTTTAACATTTTGAAAAAGCCTATAAAGGATACTTCTAAAGCCTCTTAAGCCTGCTTAGATTTAGATCCAGAAATATCTTACAGGCAGTGAAATGCTTACAGGCAGAGAAAATGGGTGAAGATATCCGCTAAAGGATAGCAGTTGTACTACTTCTGTGAAAATGCATATTTCTCAGACTTACAGTTTCTCATATGGAAATGGAAAAAATGTGGAAAGTACAAATCCCTTTAGCTGCATCCTGCAGGGAAGAAGGACATGTTGACAATAGGTGTGGATTCTTCCAGACCAAATTGTTTCCTGTGCCTCATAGATCTAGGGAAATCTACACTAGCAGGGGCAGATGTACCAGCCCATAACATGCAGAATGGCTCAGTTTGAGGGACTAGGGGACAACTGCAAGTAAATCCTGCAAGCACTGAAGGGTAGATCTGCCACTCCTGTGCTAATCTTGAATGCTGCATGAGCAAGGCAACAGAGCCAGTCTTACAGCTTACAAGCTGCTATGTCTTCAGGACATGGTTCAAAACAGAAATAAATAATAATACCATACTTCAGGTCTCATCTGTATTTCTCAGATTTTCAGATAAATGCATATGAAACTCTGGTGTTCCAAATGTTCTAAGTGTGTGGATGTCTATGGATTACTGAGGTCTCTGTTATAGTCAAAGTCTGTGTAATCCTGCCAACATCATAGAATTACAGAATCATTTAGGTTGGAAAAGACCTCCAAGGTCATCAAGTTCAGCCTTTGGCTGAACCACCACTGGGTCAAGCAGACAATGGCACTAAGTGCCATGTACAGTTGTGTCTTGAGCACCTCCAGGGATGGTGACTCCACCACTAACTGGGCAGCCTTTTCCAATGCTTAACCACCCTTGCAATGAAGGAAATTCCTTCTGTTGTCCAGCCTGAGCCTCCTCTGATGCAGTTTGAGGCTATATCCTCTTGTCCTGTTGCTGGAGAGAAGAGCCTGATCCCCACCATGGTAGATAACATCCTTTTCTTCATCATGCTGGATGACATTCAGCCCTGACTAAATTGCAGCACATTTATGAAAAATCCTTTTATTTTCTGCTATCTTTTTAACCTGTAAAATGCCTTTGTAAAGAGTTGTGATGTTTTTCTGTTTATTTGGGTTTTTTTTTCTTGAAGGATGAACCGGAACAGAATCAACAATGCCTTCCTACTGAGTGACAAAACACTGCAGTTCCTGAAGATAACCTCAACCTTATCACCTCCTGTTGAACCCTCTACTCCCGTCTGGCTTATTGTATTTGGTGTTGTTCTTTGTCTCATTGTGGCTGGGATTGTTTTCCTCGTTGTTTCAGGGATTCAGAAACACAAGAAGTAAGCAGCCTAGTCTTTCTTCTGTTTTAATGGAATACTTGTTAGTAAGGTCTGTGTTTCAGAGCAGATTAATGCTATGCATCCTTCACTAGCTAGGTAAAGATAACCTATCTCTCCTTTTCTGAAGAAAAGACTCAAAATTTTAAACTGTTAAGTATGGATGCCTTCATAGTTTTGGGATATAATGAGGAAATGGAGAATGTAAGAATATGATCTTGGAGGCCACCTAAATAGAGATGGGCTTTAAAAGGACAATTGATGTCATTCTTGTGAAGGTTTATTGTGGCATGGGTGAGTCTCCTCTCACAGACCACCCCCAAAAAGCTACCAAGAAGGGGAAGGCTGGCAGTGACTGTGTCCTTTCCAAGCCAGTAGTGTCAAAAGCTGGTAGGGCTGAAAAACCATGCTGCTGCAGCTTGAGAAGACTCAGTAGAGCACACAGTAATGATTAATTTATGGCTGAAGAGGGCCTGCTTGCTGGAACAAAGCAGGGTTTCATTTACCACTCATGACCTGATGAGCCCAAAATACCCAGCCCTTCACAGGTTCATGGACATATCTCCCCATGAGCTTAGGAGTTTTTTCTGGTGATAGGGTAGGAGAGAGATACTCTCTTTTCCTCTCCATTTCCATCCTGGTGGCACTGGTGAAAAAGAGAAGGGTATTCATGCTTCCCTAGTGTGAGCATGTGGGAACAACACAGAGAGCAGGTGGAATTTTGATCCTGCCATCTCTGCTGGCTCTGAGTTGAATATAAGGAATAGAAATTTTTCAGCTGAGTTGAGATTCTGCCATAGAAGTTCAGCTTCTGCCATGCTTTTGGCTGCCACAGAGTTTAGGTTTACACAAAATTCTGACTTCAGCAATATATTTATACAGGAACAGCAGAAGAACTGAAAAAGGGTAAATCCCTGCTGATAACCAGATAGTATCAAAATTGATGACTGTATAATGGATTGTATCCCCAAATATATCAGAGCAGGGAATTAATATATGAAAAGTGGCATGTTGCATAGACTTTTCCATTCTGCCTTTTTATTACCCTGAAGGATGTTAAAAGACCTCAGAAGAACAACACTTGTGAAGGTTAAGTGCTTCTCATAGAGAACCTTTAGTAGTGTAGTCAGAATCCCTTCAGTTATATTTTGCAATCAGAGGAGTTGTGTGAATTTCCAAAACCCTTTTCAGTTTTCAAAGAAACCCCACAAAATTCAGCAAACAGTAGATGAAAGATGATGTTGGGGAAAGAGTCTAGGAAGATATTTGGGATCTGTGGATAGTTAAAGCCCTATCACACTCATGTTGTATGGACTGAATTATTTCATGCCCTAAACATAGGCAACCTCTTCTCTAAAACTGAATGATGTTGCCACCTGAAGCTCATATCTGCCCTCTGTGGCATCATGGCTCTGTGTTTCTTTATAGTGCCTAACTTTAAGGGGATCTTTGAACATTTTACATAAATGTAATATAAATAAACTATAATAAACAGTTGTGTTTTTTCTAGCTAAAATAATCACTTGTGCTTCATATCATGCTGAAAGATGGGATTTCCCTCTGTATTTTCAAAACAACTCAGCCGAGTTTGAGCAGTTCCCTTCAATATGGTGTAAACCGTATGCTCTTATCATCACACTGCCATTAACATGGCTTGTTGCTGCTGGCCTGTGCTCACTTAGCACCCTCCCCATCCCATGCTCTTCTTTTAGTTGTTATGCTTTTTTCACTTCTCCCTCTGTTTCCCTACTCTTCCATTACATATAATCTTTCCTCAGGGCAGGTTCATCTGTAGCTGAACTCTAACCCTCCTTTCACATCAATAACATGTGCAGGCGGGGGTGGGGAAGTGAGAGAGAGGGTAAACCAAGCACATATTTCTTCTATCTACTGTTGCAAGGACTGGAGAGGTAAAAGGGATGGGATGGGCTGTTTGGCTACCTAGGAAAAAAAAAAAAAAAAAGCCAGACATCAGAAAAAAGGATTTCAAAAGTGCTAATTTCTTTGTCAGACACTGAAGTGACCAGGTTTTCAAAGACTCCAGTATGTCCAGTAATTAGTTTTCTTACAAGTCCATCCAGAGCTTACATAATAGGAACTCTCTTGTCTAGGAAATTATGTTAGAACTCTGGCCCCAAGGATTGTGTTGGCTTCTCATAAATTTGGCATTTTGTCTTTAAAGGCAGTTTAAAGTACCATTTAAATACCTCAGTTCAGATAAGACCAAAAGCACGTGCTCCAGACTGTCCATGCTCAGGGTGTCAGGGAGGAGGAATCTGCCTACAGAGGAGTTTCAGTACTGAGTTAGACTCATGCATCATTTATTGAACTGAGAGGTTTGTTGAATTCAGTGCCTACAGAGAGGTGGGTCAGACACACTGTCTCCCGGCCTTGTACTTTTTCTCCCATCATTGCAGCAATAGAACACCTCCACCTACAGCAATAGGTTTGCCACATGCCTAGGGACAGGATCATCCTCTACAGTCTATCCTGAGCTAGTCCAGAGTCTCCCCTTATCCCTCAAAATCCCATCTGCAGCAGGGGCCGTAAATATTTGCCTTGGGAAGAGTGAAAACAGAGTAAGCACACTGTCTTTCCCTAAATCAGTTCTACCAGGAATTAATTTGCAATTGTGGGCCTTCCTGAGCTGGATTTGGACTTCTTGTATTGGGTAACTCACAATGTTTTCTCTTCCCTTAACTTGTTGAGTCACCCCTTGGATTCATGGAAATTTTCAGCTTCTCTGAATTCCTCTGGTAATGAGTTTCACATATCTTCTACTCCTCTCATTTCTTTTGAACCTCCTTCTTAGTAATTTTTATGTTCTGTCCTCACAGTTCTGTATTAAAGAACACGCCTTTTTATCAGTATAAGCAGCCAGAGGTCAGAGGTTTCCGCTACTACACCCCAAGTTTATTTTAACAAATCTGTAATGTCAAGTCTCCCAAAGGCCAATAAATTTTTATTATTGTTAATATCTCTGTCATCGGCAGTTACACTGAGTCAGATTTTTACAGTTGTCCTGAGTCAGATTGTTACAACGCATGTTGTGGGATAGGAAGAAGCAGTGCAGTTGACCTTTGAGTTTCTTGTCCTCTGAAACCGCTGATGCTGCAGGCCATAAAGTACTGCAGGATTTTCAGCTATGAACTAATTGTTCTCAAGGTCAGAGTAAATCTGGAATTAAAGGAACATCATGACCTGTTGACAGATATTTGTTTATTACATCTCCTCATTATTGTATTTTACATAACTTTTTTAGTTTTTTTTTAAATGTAGATAATTTTATTCAACCATTATTTAATATGTTTTTAGGACAACTGAAGTCTGGAAAAGTGAAAGCCATGCAATTGTTTGATCTAGTAAACGGAAGTGTAAAATACTGGGTAGGAAAGTGGCTGATAATGAAGTTTAAAGAAAAAATGCAGTTCTGCAGCATTGAGATTACCTAAGAAAGTAGTCATGAATGTCCTGAAGAAGGTAATCATGGATATGAGGGCAACTAAGTTTCCACATTTGAAGGCTATAGTTAGTCTAAGATTGATCTGTTTCTAAAAAATATGTTTTATTTTGTACAGATCATGGGATGTGATCTATGATGTACATGACAGGGTCAGACTACATGCTTAATGTAGACCTTCCTGATGTAAAAAAACCCAAACAGATTTAAAGATTTTTTTCAAATTTTGTTTTGCCCCAGCTTTTCTTTTGTACCTTCTAGTCATGTTGCAGAATAAGAAGGTGAAATAATATTTAAAATATACTTACAGCATGTCTACTTCACTTTTTCTGATCTCCAGTTCTGATCTCAAACTGCTAAGGGCTTCAGTCTGTGTGTCCCCCAGCTACTGTATTTAGATAAACCCATCTGGTGTATTTACTACAGCAAGGAAGAACACCAGATTGTGTCTTTAGGAGCATAACCTATGACAAACTTCTAACTAAATATGCAGTTTTCTTTATGTGGAATCATGGTGGAGTGCTGCAGGTCAACAGAATAAGATGATTTTTTCTTTCTTGTTTTTAGAAAGAATAAAGAGTCAACAGAGAGAGAAAATTTAGAAGATAAAGATGAAGTGACACTAGAAAATGGGATTCCTTGTGAAGCACTGGATTTAAAAGCAGGCCACATTAATGGAGTCTTTGCAGCAGATGATGAACGGTTCACATCCCTATGAAATGCTGCCACTGCTCCTGGGTGGTTTCCTGAAAGACTCCTTTGCCTGCCTTTTCTCATCACTACTCCTGAATGTCAAACATGAAGACAAGAAAAACGTCTCCTTCTACGTAATTTCCCTTGAGAGAACCTTTTGCTGATAACACATACACTTGAACCTCCATTCCAGTTCTTTTTCATGAGCAACGCAAATAAGAAGCCCTCAGATAATATCTATAAAAGATTTCCGGAAGATGTGTGGCAAAAGAGGGTTGGAACCTCCCTTGTGCCAGACATCTCATTTTTAATGATTATTTAAATATGTCCATTGTTTGTTTTTCTCTGACATAAATGTGAAACAGCAGTATTCTTGAATCTCACTGGTGAGATCATCTATCATTGCCAATTCTTGATGGGTTTTTTTTCAAGCCATATGCAAAAGTTTCTCTGTAAAATTACTTCTGTTTGCTGCTATGTAGTATGCCTTTGGATGGAACAGTCAACAGTGCATGACAGTTTTCATATATTGAGAAACAAAAAAGCTTTCACAGCCTCTGTAAGACCAGGTCAAAATACCTGGATCATCTATAGCTCTGAGGCTAGGAAAAAACGGTACTAGAAGTGTTTTTCACTTAACTGTCAAAGTTACAGATTTTGTGAGCTGGCAATTAAAAGTTGCAAAACTCTGAAATTTGTTGAAATTAAAAGTTGCAACAAAGGGCAGATTTTCCACAGGTGCAGTCAGTGTTTAGTGGCTCTCACTAAATCATAGAATCACAAGCCAGCCTGGGTTGCAAGGGATATTAAGATCATCTAGTTCCAATCCCCCTGTCATGGGCAGGGACACCTTCTGCTAGACCAAGTTACTCAGAGCTCCGTCCAGTCCAGCCTTGAACATTTTCAGGGGTGGGACATCCACAGCTTCTCTGGGTGTTCTGTCCCAGTGCCTCAACAATCTCACAGTAAAGGATTTTCTCCAAATATCTAATCTAAACCTGCCCTCTTTCAGTTTGAATCCATTTCCCCTTGTCCTGTCGTTATATAGAAGCCCTTGTAAATAGTCTTTCACAGCTCTCTGGAAAGATCTTGCTTTCAGTTTTTAATAATAAAGCTAGAGTAGATTTCCAACATAGCCAGCATGGGGTCAGATGAGCCCTCATGTTCATGTGATAGGTGGATAACTTTTGAAAGGATTCAAGGTGTGAAACACCAACTTCGGTGTTTGGTATGCCTGACCTGGATAAGTGATAAAATTCTGGCTGTCTCAGAAGCACTGGTCCACAGAAAAGTGGAGTTTTGTGTGTGGGTAACTATAAAAACAGAATGGAAATGTGCTGAAGCAAAATATCTGCAGTCACCAAGCATCTGCCCACATCACTGGATTTGACCATTAACCATCCCATTTCCAGTGTCATCTTTAGATGCAATATTAGAAAACCTCTTTGCTTATTAGGAGTGTTTCATCAGACTCCTTCATCAGAACAGGTTTAACAGAGGAAAAGCTGCTTGTAAAGGACCATCTAGTGTCCTGAAGGGTACAAAGGTTTCTTGTTTCCCAGGGTGGAAATCCTTCAGCCTTTTGGCTGTGTTGAGCACCTTTGACTTGTCTCAGTACTGGCTCTTAGGACCAGTGTCAACAGAAAGGGAGGAATGGGAAGGAGAAGGGAAAGCAGCAGGGTGAAAGGGGAAAGCTGAGCAAGGAAAGCCAAAGGCTGGGGGAGGCAGGGGATACAGTACAAAATAAATACAAATTTAAATACAAATACAAAATAAATACAAAATACAAAAATAAATACAAAATAAAACTATGGAACCCACTAATCATTTGCATCACGTGATCTCATTTGTCACAGTTGTCTTTGATGTCCTGCTGGTGGGTCTCTCTGGACAAGGACTGCATCATCTCTGTGTCCCAGTGTGTGCTGCTCTGTTCTGGAAAGGATTAATAAAGTCAGTTATTAGTGATAATATCTCAGTGCTTTAAAATTACCATCCACAAGATGTGGATGTATTTCTCACAGGAATGTTGAAAATGAAGCTTGACAGTGTTGGAGGGGAAATAGAGAGTACAGTGTTATTATTACTGCTTCAGTCATTGCTCCAAGGTCTCTCATGTAGGCAAGGTTTTATTGAGGTAATTCAGATCCCATCCTTTCTAAACATTCATACTTTTCCTGTTCTTTGCATGACAGATAGCTACACCTCAGTGTGACCACAATGAATTGCTGTGACTGCAGCACCTCTGCAAGAACCTGTGAAAGATTTTGGTGAGAACAGCTTAGTGGTGCAAGAGCAACCTCAAGCTACAGATTAAGAATTGCTGTTATCCTGTATTGTACTGTATGACACTGAAATAAAATTCTCTTGAGATGAGAAAGGGCCAGGCTTATCTGAGCATACTTCTTTCTTAAGGCCTGAAAGAAGGTTCAGTTCAGCCCATGGCACTGGCCACCAATTTGAAAACAGATTGAAATCCCCTAAACAAGACATTAAGCAATGTGGGCTGACTGTGGTGGTAAGTATTTAATCAGTGTCTTCCTTACAGCTCACCTTTTAGCTGCATAATTACTTTACAGCAGTCTGGCTTAATTTTCTGCTAATGATGATATAGGAATCACCCAGAGCACACATCTAGCTTGCCTCTCTGCTGACAGAAAATGGCTTGAGAAAAAGAAATGATATATGAGGAGCCATATACCACATTTAGCAACACTTTGAAGTCAGTGTAGGTATTAGCTCTTTCACTGAAATAGATACCACAAATGAGGATAATCAAGGTCACAGTGTTACAGAAGAAATAAATCTCTTTTCTAGTCCACAGTAGGATCATATTAGAAAACAACACTTTGATTTTGTACAGCCTGTCCTCCAGAGCCTGCAAATGATGCAACAACAATTTATATCCCTTGAGGATCCGACCCAGATGTTTTATGTAACTTCCACTTGTTTTTTTTCTCTAAACCACCTGCATCCAACCTCTGATAATAAACAGGAAAGTGAGTAACAAGCAATATAGACTATATGGATAACTGCTTCCTAAATCAATGAGTTGGTTCTGCTTCCAGTAACATTGGCATTTCATGCCAATGAATTTTGAAAAAAGGTACATGGTGTGCCCAAGACTAAACTGTTTCATTTTCAAGAGCTGTGTTTGAGAAAAGAGAGGAGAAAGGAAAATTCAATTAAATGAAGCAATAAACCCAGATAAGTTTTTTTTGAAGAAAGTCTGCAACATTTAGCATTAGCTCCACATCCCCAGCAAGTCAACATTTCAGAAAGGACATGTCCAGTTCTGTTCAGCTTACTTGAGAGAGATCATTGATGTCTAGACTAGGATGAGCACAAATCATGCATGAGTAAGTTGTTTACACTGTCAGTCATTAGCTACACATTTGGAGTGCTGAAGAACATCGGTGTAAAGGGTCTCTGTGGTACTCAGCCCTAAACATCTCCATCAGCCCACCTTGCAGCCTGGTACTCACAGCCAGACCTGGTATTTCCCTGGGGCTCTGCCAGCACTGAAGAGCCTGCAGGGATGAGCTCTCAGGCCTCATGTACATTATATGCTCCTGTTTGTCTGTCCAGGTAAAACATTTGCTTCTGTCATTCTGATCTTCATGGAGAACTCTTTCCTGGCTGAGCCTTCATAAAGTAGCATCTTTATTCTAGATTTTGAGGGAAGTCAGTCCATTGTTTCTGCTGTTGTTCACAAAAGAGATGGGTGAAGTGGGCTAAAGAAGCCTTGGGGCAGGATTCAAGGCCTGTTCCTTCATCACTGTGAGTACAAAATAATTCCCAAATTAATACAAATCACTGTATTAGCACAAGAGCTTTTGGTTTGATAATTTCTTTCAAGAACTGGGTGCCAGTTTTGACCAAGAAAGGAGAGTTATCACATCTTGACAGAAAGAGTTTTTCATGAGTAAGCTCCCACATTTGGGAAAACAAAAGAAATTACTTTCAAGCTCAGGGAAGAAGTGCAACAAAGATGTGAAACAACACAGTGAAAAGTGGGAGTCTGTGATTTTAGATACTCTTAAATCATGGTTCAGATGTCCTCAGAAATTTGGTCAGTTCATCAGAGCAGTAACCTGTAACTCATGAAATGAGCTGCTTTAAATACACCAAGCTTTTATAGAAAATGCATTGACCAACTGTCCACGATCTATTAGTGGTGAGCAATCTGTGCTTGGCTTTCTATGAGCAGCTCCTTTTGGCCTCTCATGGTTTTTGTTTCCTTTTAATGTGGCATGCAAGAAGGGATGTGTGCAATGGAGTGATACCACAGCTTCCTACGCAAACAGACAATTGCTAATGAAAAATTTGCACAGTTAGATATGCCTAATTTGACAGACTGAACTTGCTGATTTTCAAACCACATAAAGCTAAATAAAGTACATCAACAGTGATGAGTGGTTCACTCTTGCCAGCACAAATGTGTCAGTATGTTCAGTTTTGTGAATACATTAAACATCGTGGATACACTTTGCATAAAAGACTTGTGTTTTAACTGGCTCTTTTGTGTCTGCATTGATGTTTGTATCAGTCCAGAGTAATTTTGCCCATACAGCCCAGATCCAGCTTTGTTCTGAGTAAAGTAAGCAGATTCAGTAGGAACTGAATTTCACCTAAGATCAAAAAGTAAAGTTTGATTTTGTTAGTCTGTCCTATTCCTTCCTACCATGTTTCCCTTTCCCTTAGAGGTGGCAATTTGAAGCTGTCAAAGCATTTGCTAGCTACAGCAATGGCTAAATGAAAAGCCTTTAATTTTGGAGAAACTGCAAGAGTGTTCTTGCATTATTTCTCTATCACCTTTGCTTTTCTTCTATAATTTGAGTTATAATCACTACAAAGTACACTATGTAGCTTTTATCAGTTGTGAACCAACAGGAATTTTAGACTTTGGACTAACATTCTTGATGATATTGTATCTAAACAACTTTGCAGGTGCTGATGCATGAACACATGGTCACTGTAAAATGAACTGGGACCACTCGCTTAGTGAAACTGAAGTGAGAAACACATGTTGCCTGGATGCAAAGCCATGTTTCAGAGGGTCAATTCCTTTCCCTTCATTGTTGGGGCAAGGTGGTTTTTTGTAAAGGGAGAGGTGTAAGGGATGCAGAATATTATGCCCCATGAGTGGTTGCATGTATAAACCTTTATAGCCTATGGTTTTGATTTTTACTGTAGCCTTCAAAGTTGCACTTTATGATATCCTAATTTAACCTGCCAGTTTGTACACTTGTCTTCCTAAAAATCATTCAGCTCCTAAGCTTTCTTCTAAACTTTGCAAAAACACTTTGGTTTCCTGATGCTTCAGGAAACTGGCAGCATCTTTACACAGCTCCTGATGTCCTCAGATCTGAGGCTGGCCCCTGTGCACAGGGCACTGTCCCCTTGTCAGTGCTCAGCACTCTGACTTGGGAAACAGCCCTCAGCCTGTGGCAACCTTGGAGTGCAATGGAGCTGTGTGGAGGTGACAGCTTTTTTTATGTCTGAAAAAGAAAAACAGAGAGCAAATCTACCTGTCTTGGGACAGGAGGTTATGGACAGATATGGATTAGTTGTCCAAGGCATTGGTGCCGGGCTCAGACCAGTGGGGTGCAAAGCCCTCGGTGCTCTGGGCGGTCACTGGGCAGTGGCTGGGCAGTGGAACCAGCGGCGGGAGGTGGGTGCTCTCTATCAGTTAGCAGCACCTCCTGCTAAAAACCTCAGGAAACCTCCCCTGGCTTCTTCCCCTCAGAGACAGCGGTCCTGAGTGCGGCACAGCAGGTGGGGAGGCTCTGTGCTCTGCACTTGCTGCCTTTACCTCCGTTCCTGTTGGGAATTAATCCGGACAGCCACTTATCTGCCCTTTCTCGTTTCTGCAGAGGAAGAGCCAGCTCAGCCCAAATTGCCGAAGCTCGAGCTGACACTTTGTGCTGGTACGTGCCTTTGGTGGCTCAGATGTCCAGCTGGACAGGCCGTGCCTGCCAGCAGAGGAGAGATGCCCGCTCTCCTCGCTGTCACACAGCTCCGGCTCTCCCGAGAGCGGACACGAGGATCTCACGAAAGTCTCCTCTTGTAGACAGGGATGTGTCCCAGCCCAGGCAAAGCCCCTGTTGCACGGGCTGAAGCTCGCAGCTGCGGAGCCAGGGAGCCAGGGAGCCGGGGAGCCAGGGAGCCGGGGAGCCGGGGAGCCAGGGAGCCGGGGATCTGGGGAGCTGGGGAGCCGGGGAGCC
>NC_031768.1:16842610-16901767 GCF_001522545.3 Parus major
GGGGAGCCGGGGAGCCGGGGAGCCGGGGAGCCGGGGAGCCGGGGAGCCAGCATCGCAGTGCCAGCTCTGGCGGGAGGGCTTTCATCTGACACAAGGCGGATGTCACGCATTCAGAAGAGTTAGTCATGTGGGAAAAAGGCTGCTCGAGGGATTAAAAGGACTATTTGCTCAGGCCCCAGTTCGAAGCACGAGGAAGAGGATGGGGGATTGCCCCCCAGCGATGCCCAGGTGCAGCCGGGGCAGCACGGCCCCTCTCCAGGCACTTCTGCAGGGAGATGTGCGGAGGGGCTGAAGCCACCCCTGGGCTGTTCGCTGCCTCCACAAAGCCACTTTACGGGAGTCCTCAGAGCAAGGATTTGCCAGGTATTTAACTGAAGCGAGCTGCTCTTTGGCAAAGGGCAGAGGAATGGCAGAGCGGGGCCGCAGCCTTGTGCAGGCGGTGAGGTGGCTCTGCCCCGGCAGCTCGCTCTCCCTGGGGATGCTCCAGGACAGGCAATCCCGGCGCCGCGCAGCCCCTCAGAGCCCTTCTCCACAAAGTGGCCACTGAGTAAAGCTTCTGTCCGTCTTTTATGCACTAGGCAGAATGACAAAAGTGTGTCAGAGAACTTAAACAGCGCTTCTGTGTGGAAAATTTGTCCTGATAATGGCATTTTAAGCCATTTTAAGGGTGTGTGGTGCCCAATACACAACATAGAGGGTTTTTATTGAGGCATGTCCTAACTGCAATTCTCTGTTATTGCAGTCCCAGATTCATAGCACAGCTCAGCCAACAACATGAGTGGTGAGGCAGAAAACTGCCTTGATAGAGCCAGAGTACAGATGAACATCGGTGGGCAGCTCTTTCAGCAGATGTCAGACAACTCGTTCCCTGGGGACAGGACTGGGAGTGCCAGGTAGGAGCTGGGAGCCGCAGCTCCCGCTGCAGACAGGAGGGGTGGAGGGGAGAGCTGGCACACGGGAGGAGAAGGAGCCTGTGTCAGCATGTCAGGTTACAGGCAGCCTTTGTGCTGTGGCAGTGGCAAACTGACACAGCCCTTTGCTCCTGCCAAGCAGGCTGCCTGCCATCGCACAACAATGGATTTCACTGAGACACGGTTTAAACCCTCAGCTGCTCTTCCATCACCCAAACCCATGGCTGCTGTCTTGCTGCCCTTGGAGGTCTGAATTTCCTGAAAAGGCTCGAGGGAGTTCCCTTTCTCAGCTGTTTATTGTTCCCTTTTTGCTGTGGTATAACTGTGTTTATGCTCGCATCAGTTTTCCGGACCAGATTGAAGGTCCACCACAAGAAATGCTCCTCACCCAAGCATGGATGGCCATCACCATCTCTGGCTATATAAATCACTCCCAGCTAAGAGCCTGGCCAATCTGCAGAAAGCCTGCTGTGCTAATAAGGCTGACCCAATCAAGTCTCTGTTAGCCCAGAGGTTGGTCGGGCACCAGAACAGGCTCTCCAGGGAAGTGATCACAGTACCAAGTCTGTCAGAGTTCAAGAAGGACCTGGATAACACTCTCAGGCACATGATGTGAGCCTTGGAGCTGTCCTGTGCAGGGCCAGGAGTTGGACTTTGATGATCCTTGTGAATCCCTTCCAACTCAGGATATTCTAGGATTTTATGATTCTATTAATCTATTGTCTCCCATGTCTTCTCAATGGGAGCAAATCCATCTATGCAGGTTTGATATGCTTGAGGCTCAGTGACTCCTCAGTGTTCCAACACAGCTTTTCAAAGTGTGGCTTTGTGCTAATTCATCTTACAGCTTATTTTTTCTCTTGTGTAAAAGCAATGGCAAGGAAGGTGGAATGCAATTATTGTGTTATTCCTCAGATATGATATCAAGGTTTGCATTTAAGGTGACTCAGAGGTGATCTTATCACTCTACAACATCTTGAAAGGTGTTTGTAGTCAGGTGGGGGTTGGTTTCTTTCTCCAGGGAACAACTGACAGAATGATAGGATACAGTCTCAAGCTGTGCCAAGGGAAATATATGTTTGATATTAGAAAAAAGTTTTTTACAGAAAGAGTGATAAAGTACTGGAATAGTTTGCCCAGGGAGGTGGTGGTGTCACCATCTCTGGATGCGTTTAAAGAAAGACTGGATGTGGAACTCGGTGCCATGGTCTAGTTGAGGTGTTAGGGCTGGATTAGATTAGATGATCTTGGAAGTCTTTTCCAACCCAGTGATTCTGTGATTTAAGTATGCAACAGAAAAGAACTTAGAAATAGGGCTGAGAATTTGCAGCATAATTCAGCATTCAGCAGCAATGGAGCTGTTCCATTTTCAGCTTGCTACAGTGCTTGCACACACATTTAAATGCAGGTGCAGAGGCAAGCCCTATACATAATGAGGGGACACCCTTCTCTGCCCTACAGGTATCCCCTAGAAATATTCTGCCATTTGGGGGCTCCTGGGTGGTGCATGTACCCCTTGGGGTTTCAGGCTGTGCACGGACAGGTGGCTGCAGCAGGCAGGAGCGAGGAGCAGAGCTGACTCCTGCACCATGGCAAGGAGGTGACAGCTAGCAGGGCTGCCTCTGGACAAGGAGAGCACTGTAAAGGGGGGAAAATAACACCTGCATGTAAAAAGGGAGTTTTGAATCAGCTAGCCCTGTTTCAGTACCCTAAAAAGTACCCAGTTCAGTGATTGTGCAATTAACTTGCCAGCACAGGAGAGAAAATAGGAGAGTTGAAGTGAAGGGTCAACATAGTCCCTGTTCTCTACTGGGGAAGAGGAAATCAAGATAATAATAGGCATAATTCTCTGCTCTAACAGACAACAGCTGAAACAACAGCACAAAAACCTTTCATCATTTCACCGTGTGACAGTCTCACTGGCAAATTGAGAAGCAATGAGCAAGACAAGAATCACAAAAGACCCATAATTACTTAGTAAACAGGCTCTGTGGTTCCCAGTCAAGAAGACGGGTCATTTTAATACCTCTCCTGGGCTTTACTGTATCCCATATCATCTGGATGTGAGAAGAGAATATCTATCTATTAACAGGTTTTTGGGCATTGCCAAGCACAGCCAAGGGAGTCCTTCAAAGGATTACAATTCCAAATGATCATAAAATTTTGAAAAAATGGACTGAAATCAGTGTGATGTGCTTCAGCACAGACAAATTTACAATGCAGTAATTGCTGTCACCCTAGAACCAGATGTACACAGAGAAAAAGGGAACGGCTGAGCAAGTAGCACTACCAGAAAGGTCTCAGCTGGAATACCAGTTGATGTTGGCTAATGTTGCCAGAAAGAAAGTGTGTATCAGTAAGGCACTGGATGTAAAATGTTCCATTAATTGGATTCCTGATCATTGATAGAGTTTCAGCTGTTTGCAGGTATGGACACCATCACTAAGGAAGCACAAAATGTGGCAAGTCGGGATGGCACCAAGAAGATCAACATGAAATTTAGGGAACACGACCTCTGGAGAAGGGTTGAGTGAATGTTGTTAACTTTCACTCAAAAAACCCTAGTTGTTAGAGGATTTCACATGGATGTGAGAGTGATCAGTCACCCCTGGTCCGCAGGACGTGGGTACCACAAGATGTTGAAGCCAGGTGTTTCCTAAAGGTCCCTGGTTCCTGGCTGTGCTTGCCAGGTGCTTGTTGCTGGTGGCCCTGCTGAGGCTGTGCTGGGTTCCCAAGGGTTCCTGAGGACTGGACCTCCTCTCCAGGGTTTGGCAAGGAAGAGGCTGATTCCTGCTGCTCCCAGGGAGGCAGACTCATGGTGGTTTCAGAGAAACTCTGCTGGGAATAGGAAACCAACCCTGTGGATGTGGCTTCAGAGTTGCAGCTCAAAACAAACCCCCAGAAGACCCAAAACAAAACCAACCTAGTGATCCTGAGCAGAAATAGGCTAATTTAAAAAATACTAAGGCATTGTCTGATCGATAACACTCAACCCAAGCTGCATTTCCAGAGCGAATTCATGCATTGATGTTCCCATTGATTTGCAGTAACTGCTGAGGTAGATTAGCAAAGGTATTTAAATATTAAGATGGAGTAATTTTAGTAGCCTTAGTCACCTTAGTACTTAAACCCAGTTGATTTATATTTCAGATTATGTATTTACACAACGTGCTGTGATCTCATAAAGTCTCTTGCTGCTTTTTGATGGCTCAGTGGACACATTTAAAATTCAGGTTTTATATCTCCTGATTGCTTTGAAAAGGAGGTCTGTTCCCCGAATCACCTGGGCTTTGCAAAGCCTTTAACAACATGGTCCTAAATAACCAACCAGGTACCCTATCACAGACTAACTGGAGTTTCTTCCTGCCTGGGAGTTAAGGTTCTTGGCTTGCTGTTTCAGTGAAGTTTCTAAATATTTTTACAGCTTGTCACCAACCTGTTAAAGGATTGACAGAACCTCGGCTACCAGAGACACGGGTAGGCTATAGATAAAGTGACCAGCTGTATCATTGACAGCACACTTGGGAAACATTAACCAAAAGTAAAAGCCTTTTATAAGAAGGCTATAAAATGGCAGGAGTAATTATGTTTTTCCAAAGTTAATAATTGACTTTTGTTTATTTGGCTTTTTCATAAAAAACTTTTTCCTTTCTCTCCTATAATGAATAAAACCTATAAAAGGTCCCACAAATTGGATTCAGCCTTTCTTCTTCACCGTGACCATGCTTGAAGGCTGATGAGGCAGAGGCCAACAGAGAAGCTTACCTGAGGAAACCTACTTGTTGAGAGGTTCTCATGCTGAACATGAATATGTTGGTCCACTTCTGGCTTCTCTGTGGCCTGAGTGCTGTTGTGGCCCCTCAGAATGTCACACAAGAAGCCCAAGAGTTTTTAGAAGAGTTTAACATGAGAGCAGAAAATATCAGCTATGAGAACTCCATTGCGTCATGGAACTACAACACCAACATCACTGAGGAGAATGCCAATAAAATGGTAAGTGTTCCATCCTGCAGGTTTTACTGTTCTCTTAGGAATCTGACACTTTCTGGTTTGTTTTGGTTCCACCAAGCTTGGCTGAAGTTGGAGTGTTACTTCTCTGGTAGCTGTGCTTCATTTTGGGGAGGTAATGGGCCTTGCTGTAATGTAGCAATTCAGATGTGCCTGGGCCACTACCAGCCTCTACAGCCTTGGGTTAGTACCTGGACTACCTGCACTGCACAGGGATGTCCAGAGGCTGGACTGTCCCATGCCATCACTTCAGGAGAGTAGAGGGAAAAGGCAAGGGAATACTGCACGTTCATCCTTAAAATCTGTGTTGGATGGGGGGAGATCCTTTCTTCTGCTGAGTCCAACACCACCAGTGCCTCCTGTGTAGTGTTTCTCTGTGGAGTTTCCCTTTCCAAAAGCAAAACATTTCCCTTTCCTCTTGGAGAGAGCATATTCTGAGGGTGAAGATCTTCTCCAAGGGCCTGGGGTAGGTGCTGTCTGTGGTGCAAGGAAACAGGATTTGAATCTTGCACCCTCATGAGTTCAGGTCTTCCACTTTCCCTAAGACCAGACAAACACTGGGCTTTTTATTGACACAGGCAGTTGTTTTACTTTTCAGTGAATATGCAAATATTTTCTGGATGCAGGAATTCTGTTAAATGTTTGCTGATGGATTTATATAGCTGCCCACACCAGTTACCCAGTGGTGGACCTTCCCCCTGCCCCCATCACTCTTCTCATAGTCAGGGCTGTTGGTAGACTGCCTGGAGGTATTAGACTGGGAAAAATGAAGTGAAATCACAGACTAGCAAGTGCAGCAGTGGAGTTTCTATTACAATGGTCTTGTATGTTGGTTTGAAAATCTATTTCTATCTGCAGGAAGGACCACAGCATTTTTACTTATGCTGTCTTCCAAAACAGTTCTTGCTTCTCAACACTAGCCTCTGTCTGCCCCAGCCTCGGGGTCTCTAGGCAAGAACTTGCAGGAGCAGGCAGCCATGGTTACTGATATTGCCATGCCTTGGCTCAGGATCTTGTAAGCTCAAAGCCTTTCAAAATGAACAAAACCACCTTGAATTTTTCTCTGTTTTGAAGTGGCATATTTTTTAAAGTTAACTCAAGCTTTAGAGAAAACAATTCAGAGCATAAAAGCAAAGTTGAACATCCTAAATCTATTTTTGCTTAATGGCTGGTCTTTCACTTTGTGGTCATATAACTTAATTAAAACATGTTTTAATTATCATATTTCTTAATTAAAGCAAGGAGACTGGTTGCTGGAAGAAATCCTAATGACTAATCATTGTCAATCTGGAATTTTTTCCAAGGCACCAGATACTTAAACTGTAATGTTTCCAAACACATAAAATGAAAGACCTATATAGTATTTTCAGCATTAATGAGATGATAATAAAATACATGAGGAGATACCAGCAATAAAAACCAATTAGTCAAGTGTTCAGAGAGAACTTTTTCTCTCTCTTGATCTCTTCAGCAGCACTGGTAATAAACCCACTGTTTCTCCTCCTCACATTCTGCTGGAGGAAAGTTAATGAATACTGTCCCTTCTGGCTCCTTCACATCCATTTTCCTTGTAAATTGTGTCATAAGCCCTACAACTATTTCTCTCACTTAACAACCAATTCCTCTAGTTGTGGAAATATCAGAGAGCAAGGCAACTGCTTTCCCCTGGCTCTTGTAGCCAACGAGCCCCCTCTTCTGCCCTGCCACTCCTGAGGCCTCTCTGTTCCTGCTCAGGACAAGGAGCTCAGGAACACATTAGCACAGTGTTGCTCTTCCTTTGGGTGCTTATCAAGCTCTTGCCTACTGAGCTCTGCAAGCTGCTGAGGAGTGTTAGCACTGTTTGCTCCCATGAAGGGGAGAGTTTGGAAAGCCTCCCAGTGATGGCTAGGATGGAGGAGATGTGGGGCTGGGATTACCATGGGTTTACCTCTGCCACCACCCCTCTCTGCTGGAGCCTGGAGCAGTGGGTGCTGTGCCCATCACACATGGGGCTGAACAACTCTGGTACAGCCCCGCAGAAGGTGTTGGTCTTACTGGTGTGTCTGCACAAGGGCAAAGGGTGCCTGAAAGAGCTCTTCAGTTTTACAGGTGTTACAGGTGCCCAATCCACGAGCTGGGAAGCCCTAGCATAAGCACAATTAAATAAACTCTCTCAAGGACCCAGGTTAATTGGTACTGTTCTTGTTGCCATTTGGAATGTTGCTGATGTGTTAAACTGTGTACAAACACATTAGAAAAGTGTGAATAAGACAGTCCCAACTCCAAATTGTGTTCTAATGCTGCTGCTTTGTGCACTGAAATTTGGGAGTTTCACATATCATGGTCTGTAATTGCAGAAGTGTTAAAAGCAATGTCCAATATGGGCACCTCTTTAGAGCCTCCTTTGCCTAAGTATAATCTTTTATTTGCCAGCATTTCAGAAGAAAGTGATATTTGCCTTAAAAACAGACTCAGGATCACTATCTTGCCTGTTGAGTTTTCCTGCTACTGCAGCAGAAAGGGGGGTTGACATCTGGGTGACAGATCTCTTTGTGCCCTGGCTTATTTCCTAACTGGTGGGTGAAGAAAAGCATTAAGGGAAGAAAACGTGATTTAGAATAGGAGAAGACACAGCAAAGTGATGCTGGATCAATTACAACAAGCAAGGTGTGCATAGACAGTCATGCTTTTTGTTATTCCCAAAGAAAAATGGTTGTCTGGATGTGTGAATAAAACAAAGCCAAAAATCTCTCTAGCCATTTCACCGTGAAGTGCAAGTGCTCAGCCCACAATCATGGGAGTTCTTCACCAATAAAGCTCTTCCTAGAAGTGATATTTTTGCTCACTGAGTGCGTCAGACCACTCCACTCCTTTGGAGGGATTAATTCAGGGTTGTGTGAACCCCTTGCAGAGCCAGGCAGGTGCCAAGTGGTCCGCATTTTACGAGGAGGCCTCCAGGAATGCCAGCAACTTCCCAGTAGACAGCATCACAGATGACCTCACCAAGCTCCAGATCCAGACTCTCCAGGAAAGAGGATCATCTGTGCTATCACCAGAGAAATATAACAGAGTAAGTTGTTGAATGTAGTTCATCGTTTTTGGTGGGTGAGTTCAGCTGCCTTCCATAACACCCTCAAGCCTGAGTGCTGTCACCACCCTGCTTGTTTTGGGATGATGCAGTATGGAAGTGTACCTGTTCTAGATGCTCACAGCAATACAGAACTATGGGGTAGTCTGGCCTAGGAAGCTTGTTGCCGTTTCTGTCAGCAGTTTTGTTGTGGAATAAATTTCAAATACGCCTCAGAGCAGTCCTTGCACTTATAGATGGATCAGCCATAAAACCGAGAAACGCATGTAGTAAGTACTTGGTAAAGTCCAGACCTAGGGCAAGGAGCAGAAAGAGATGGGTAAAAGGCCATTCAGTGAGTCAAAAAGGTGGAGATGGAGGAAGTCTTTCTTTCTCTGAACACAGTTCATTATCACATTGTGAAAAAGAAGGAATATTTCATTGCACTGACCACCCTGGGATGCCTGAAAATGGAGAGGGTTCCACAGAAAGCTGATGAGGGGCAGCAAGATTTGGCAAGAGTCATAATGATATTTAACATTTGCACTGACAAATTCACCTAAGAGGCAGGTATATGGATAATGACTATGTGAAATTGGAGTGAGCAGCTATGCAGACTCAAAAGGAATTTATAACCATATACTCAAGAGTTAAATTGCTTTCCCTTTGCTGAAGATCAAATTGAAACATAGCATTGAGTCATGGAAACCAACAGTCCAGGATCCTACAGCCCTAACTACAGAAGGATGGTGAGATTTTTCTGCTAAGGTCAGCAGTGCTAATAACCATGCAAGGGAAGCAGCAGATTGGCTGGATCTCTTGTCTGATCCAAATATGATACAGTTCTGAAAAAGAGATTGTCTTGGTGGGTATGCTGACAGTTCATACAAAAATATATTTATTTTGGATCACAACAGTGCACCAATGTTAATGTTGTCTCTGTTGAGGATGTATGTTCTTCAGTACCCTCCCTGTTTAGGTACTTAGAATTTCCTAGATAATGGCCTTTGGGGCTGAAGTCAATTCATGTTGGAAAATGACTTTTTTATACAGTCTGATGGGGTTCCATAGGAATATCTAAGTATTCTTCACTGACACAAATTCTGCCTGGGCACTGATTTATTTTAATGCTGACAGAGGTAAAATTAGAGCTACTAACTACCCCTCCCACTGACAGCTTTCAAATTCTGATTTAAAGCTCTAAGTGAGAAACTGCATAGTCCTACAGGGAAAGCTAAAAGTGATACATGTTTTCCTTGAGGCATGAAGACGTGAAAACATTAAAAAATGTTTAAAACAAAGCTATGTAGCATAGGTTCTGAGATAGAGCTGAATGATTTCAGGTGCATTTTGGCCTTCAGCTGGCCCATGACATGAGCCACAGCTTCTCAGTGATGGAGTCCAAGCAGATCCATGCAATGAGTGGGATGTGATGTAAACACCCTCAGGCAACAGTCATCCTGGCAGCACCTGCCAAAGGGGCCCTTTTTGCTGCCACTCAAAGCCACAACCTTCCTGCAAATTTTATGTGGATTCATGCTTATGGAAGCACATTGATAAACTTTATTTTTTTTACTGGTGCTGTGCATTGACAGCTCTCTTGTGACAGTCAGTGCTCATTGAATCCAGAGCTCTGTCTGACTGGATATTAAGAACCTGAAGGTTTATGTCATATTTTTGGGAGATTATCTGTCTTTTCCAGCTAGGTCTGGTTCAGTAATGCATTTAGGCAAATTCTTTCATTAATCTCTCCTGAGCTCAAACATATGCTTAAATATTAAGCTGGTGGGTGAAGTGTTGATTCTAGCTCTTAAGGAATTAGCATAATTGGCTGTTATTTTGCACAGAGTGTTTCTAACAGGCTATCTTGCATCTAACTTGCAGCTGAGCACTGTGCTAAATACAATGAGTACCATCTACAGCACTGGGACTGTCTGTAAAACCAACAATTCATCTGAGTGTTTGGTGCTGGAGCCAGGTATGACACCAACCACTGCCTTACCGTGTTCTTCACCCTGAGGGTACAAAAAGAGAAAGCCAAAGGGTGACTCCTGACTGCAAAATAACAGGCTGTAATTTCAACAGATATTTCCTGCTATCTAAAGCTTAGTCATAATTTAATTGCACCCCACAGTTCAGGGATCTCCATTGGACCTTCTGCCCATGAGACATATTGTCTCCTGTTTGTAGCAAAAGGAAATTGGGGAGGGCTGCTCAGCTTGTCAGGTGGCAGCCTGCCTGTCACCTGAGGTTTGCCTATATCACAGAAAATCTATTTTTTATTCCCAGCCATCAATCATGTTGGACTCAATGTTGTGATAGGCCGGTCCTGAGCATTCTACCAACTTAAGGGAAGCTAATGTGGAGGGAGCATTTGAGAGACTCATGATGTGCTTCTTGCTTCTTAAAGACAAGGGGAAAACCTTAAATTAGGAAAGGATGCAATGAAATAATGGGATCTTTCAGTGTATCAAATACAAAGTGTTTTCTTCTCCTTTCATGAATTTCTTTCACTTTGGTTTGTTTGCCTGCTGTGAAAGAAAAATTCTGCTTTTCAAAGCCTAGTACCTTCTTTTTTGTTCTGACAGGTCTGGATGCTATTATGGCTGAGAGCACTGATTATAATGAGAGACTGTGGGCCTGGGAAGGCTGGAGAGCTGGTGTTGGCAGAATGATGAGACCATTATATGAAGAGTATGTTGAACTTGAAAATGAGGTTGCAAGGCTTAATGGTAAGTCACATTTTGTTTTCTTTCTGTTTTTTTTTTTTTTTTTTTTTGTTTTCCTTCTGGCTTCCAGAAACTAGTAAACATACTGCAATCTTACACAATTTTCCCAGGAATTCAAAACACATACATAATTTGCACATAATTTGCTCTTGGTGTGCAGGTCTCAAAGAAAGAGGCAATACAGACAACTGTCATTGACCAGTTCAGAGGTTTCTTCCCAGCCTGGAACAAGAGGCACCTTTTTGTTGGCACCCTTCCTTGTTAGCACTTTTCCCAAAGGCCATAAGTCATCAGTGCCCCTCATTACATACTACCCAGGACTACACCATTTGTGATTTATGGACAAGCACACTCCATTTAAACAGCTTCTGAGTGCTGCTGAGTTTTGGTGACATGTCCTCTTTCCTAGGGGCCTTGGCCTTCTTGCAGCAGCCACAATCATTGGTACATTTATAAGCATTATTCCCTAGCTGGAATGATCAGATTTGGTAGGCCTGGGACAGCAGGTGCAGCTGACCATTCACAAAGGATTTTGTACTAAGGAATGAGTTCTTCCAGTTTGAGATCTCCACAAATCATATGGAACTGTCTTTTCAAGGAACAGCAGCAGCTGCCTTCTAATTTTTTTGGTGTCATCTAAGATAGTTTCTGAAGTAACTACATCATCTGTCTCTTGGCCAGACTGCAGCTGTATCACCTCTTTCCCATCCTCCTTGTTTTGAAAAAACTGTCAAACTGGAGATGGATGATAAAATATGGCCCAAATAGTAAGACAGGGAAAAAACCCAAACATAGTCATTATGGGCTCCTCCATACCACTAAGCAAGAGACTTCAGCTAGGAGCCACTTTTACTCCAGGCTTGATGGGGCTCAGTGGACTGGAAGACTTAGTGGAACTTGGAGCTGAATTTTCTGGTGTCTGCATGTGTCCTGGTGGTTTAGTTTCTGGAGGAGGGGGCCCATATTCAATGTCCACTGGTTTATGCCTTCTGTGAGAAACCCTTAGCATCCAGCCTGAGCAGAGGCTGCTGTCCCTCACAGCCACAGGAGCTCCTGGTTTCCTTTGACCTCCATCAGAGAATGACCCTAACTAGCATATAATCATGACATCAATTTCTGAATTTACTGGAAATCTTCCATACCTGCATGTTCATGAGACAGACTCTCAGGGAAGCTTTTTCCTCTCTGCTAAACCCAGACTAGCATTTTGATGCTTTGCTTTGGGGGAAGGCTGCAGGTCTGCATGGGATCCACAGAGAGCTGCACTTCCCCTGCAGACCTAAGCAGTGCTACACGTGGTGTCCTCATGTGATGCATTCATGCTTTACAGGTTATTCTGACTATGGAGACTACTGGAGAGCAAATTATGAAGCAAAGTCTCCAGAGAATTACAAATACAGCCGTGACCAGCTGATTGAAGACGTGGAGAAAACATTTGAGCAGGTAGAGGCAGGAAAAGTTCTCATCTGGGTTTCAGGGTTGTGTTTTGAAATGGTGGACTCATGTGCTGATGTTATGAATGAAGATGAAACCTGTTTTAAACTGGCTGATCTCAGTCTATGTGGGTTTAACAGAAACAGATGTGAGGAGACATACATGGCATTTCTACCTCTGTAGTCATTCAAGGACCAGCTTTGTCCCCCAAGGCTGGGAAAGAGGGAGCTCTGCAGGTCCACGTCTCCCCTCCAGGTAGGGTCCATGGGGTAGATGGCACCCCTGATATTCCAGCTCAAAAGTTATCAATGCTCCCTCCCTCATACCTGAGCAGGACTTCTGAGGCTGGAATCTGGACTCAGTGCCTGACCCCTGAGGCAGGGGGCAAAACTCAGCTGCAGGTTCGGGATGCAGTTATCTGTCAAGGTTCTCTGTTTAGGAGTAATGAGCAGAATAGAGCAAAGTGAAAATAAAAAAAAAAATTGTTTTGTTCTCCTCCTCTGCCTCCAGATAAAACCTCTGTATGAGCAGCTGCATGCCTATGTGAGACACAAGCTGGGGCAAGCGTATGGCCCTGAGCTCATCAGCTCCACAGGAGGCCTCCCTGCTCACTTGCTGGGTATGTCAATGCATCCACGTTTAGCCTGACTTAATGCACAGGACCATCACCTTCAGGGCACATGGGTGGAGAGTAATCTGACTGTTCAACCAGGATATTAACAAAAAGGTTACAGATAAGAGAAGGGTAGAGGGGAAATGGATAAATTTCTAGCAGAGATGACACAAGTGCTTAGCAGCAGTGGAAGGAAGGAAAGGCAGGGTCTCATCATCGCCAAAACTCACATAGCACAAAACTTTAGCACTTGTCTGGGACATTTCTCTCCCCTCTGCAGCACTTGTCTTCCTCAGCAATGAGAGTTTCAGAGACACTTGTTTTTCCTTTCAAATTTTAATCTAAGATCCCACATTTCATGTCTTGGCTTTCAAATGATGCAGCATTAAGCTGCCATAACAGTTGTGTACCTGAACGTGGCACAGCAATCACGTGGACTAACAAAAAGGATGTTCAGTCTTCACTCACCTTTAGGAGTATGATCAGTCCTGAAACTATATTATCCAAGAATTGCACATATTGGGTAATAAAAGGATCCTTGATCTGAGTTTGACCTATGAATGACCTTCCAGAGCTGCTCCCCTCCACAACTGGATCAGGCCTGGTTAGATGAATAGAAGTCCCTATTTTTGACACTGCACAATTTATGGACCTGTCTGGCACCTCTGAGCAGTACATAATAAATCATTTAAAGTATTTATTTGTTTCTTTCTTTTTATGAAGGTGATATGTGGGGTAGATTCTGGACAAATCTGTATGCCTTGACTGTTCCCTATCCAGCCAAACCAAACATTGATGTAACTTCTGCAATGGTTGAAAAGGTAAGACATATCTTTATGCAATATGCTTTATGTAACAAATCTAGAGGGTATAAAAATTATGCACCACATATCAGCTGCTCTCTAGAAATCCATGGCTGCCCTCAGGCAGACACACTGCCAACAAAGTGTTGCTTTTTTGCATCCTTTTTTTTGCTTTTCACCTTTAAGTGCTTATGCATTTTTCACTGTACCTATCCCCTTAGCTGTTCTCTGTTTTACTGAACCCTCTTTGACCCCCTTAATCTTGTCTCAAAGTCTATTTTCCTCAGAGACACTTAGCCATTAAGAGATACATTTTGTACTTATAAATATTTCAGGACTCCTGGAGTGGGCTGCTATCAAATATGACCTTTTCCAGTCATTACCATAATCAAATAGTTTGTATATCACAGTTTGTTTTATTTTTGTCAGTCTTGTTTATTTGTATACAGCTAGAGAAACTGCAATGCTGCCTGTTTTCTTTTGATAACTGCATAGCACCATGAGGTCTGTGTTTGGGATCTGTAGAGCTAGCAGCTGTGACAGCACCTTCACCAGACCAAGAACATGGGTAAAGATAATTCCCTGTAGTCTTGCCAAAGCCCTTCTCCCTTTTTAAAACTAAAGGGTGGTAGATGGAATTTGTTTTCTGAAATGCAATGGTTCACCTGAAATTTACTCTCCTCTCAGGCAGCAGTCCATGGAAATGGTATACTGGTAAGAGAAGGAATAGTTGAATTTGATTCATTAGCAGTTTGCCTAAGTTTGCATTAATCTCACCTCTGTTTTACACTACTGACCTCCTTGTAGTCATAAATATGAGTCAGTTGAAGTACCACTGCAAGAAGGGAAGCATTATTTACAGAGCCTTTGAGCAATGGGGGGATTCATCCTTGTTGGTGGGTGTGCCCCATTTGGGGTTTTCATCCAGATGAGCTGTTTGCCACCCAGGTGTCTCTGAGAGCTCAGTCCAGTAAATGCAGAGTGCCTGCTGGGTAGAAAAATAAAACAGCTGAATGGCAAAATTATCCTGAACATAACCATGCAGTTTTAATCTGATAAGCAACTCCCATAGATACATTTGCCAGGTTTTATGGTTCTGGCTGAAATCCCTCATGCTCATCTGCTGGGAATGTAGCTCCACTTCCTCAAATGAGTTGTCCCCAAGTTGACTGAAGGGTCAGGTCACAGATCTGACATATTACTGCCAGGAATGCATTTTTTATCTTACCTTATCTTTTATTGAGAGCTTCTCTGGTCTGGGTCAGGTGCTATCTGCTGAACCTCTGAGTACAGAAGCCTATTTTGTTTGCAGAGAAAACAAAACTTTTAAGGGAAAACTTAATTCCAGTTTCCAGCAGAATTCACAGAAGTGCCAAAGGCAGACACTACTGACTTTCTGTCGATGGGCCAGGTGCAGCTGTGAAGCTCCTGGGAAATAAATACAAAATCAGCTGCCCTGTGTTGAGCAGGGCAGTGGGAACAGGCTGCATGCAGCAGCCAAGGTTAATGGTGGCACTCTCTCTTTCAGAAATGGGATGCAATTAAAATATTCAAATCTGCTGAGGCCTTCTTTGTTTCCATTGGCCTTGATCCCATGACTGAGGGCTTCTGGAAAAACTCCATGCTCACAGAGCCGACAGACAACAGGAAGGTTGTGTGCCATCCTACAGCATGGGACCTGGGCAAAAACGATTACAGGTACTGAAATTGCTATGACCCCTTTTTGTGCCACCTCCTAATTTCTCCTTTATTTTTTTCTGGCTGAAAAGTGGGGAGAGGAAGACAAGAGAGCAAGGATGCTGTGAGACTGTAAACCCTTCTGTGTAACTTTTTCTGTGAAGATCTACTCAAATTTACTAGTAGATCTACTCTCAAATTTTAGCTGAGATGTGACTAAGATTGTTATGAATTAGAGAAATATTTACTATGTTCTAGGGCTTAGAAAGCAGAGATTCAGGTGGATACCATTGTGATTTGTGGACTGCACACTTTGCAGCAATGGCAGCAAGGGAAGATGTCCTGAGAGTCCACTGTCTATCTTTAGCAGAGTTATCCGGTTTCATGAAAATCCACCAATTTCTTCCACATCTGGGAAAGGAGTGGGACAGCAAGTTCCCACACAATGCATACTTTTCACAGAAATTCTGATCCTTCTTGCAGTCCCCTCAGTTACCCAGGGAAGGAAACTGGTGCGCAGCAGAGCCTTAGTGAAACACATCAGTGTCCCACCTCAGCAGTCTGGGGAAGGTGAAAAAAAACTATTTGGAAGACATTCCTTTAGTAAATTTAGTACCTGTAATACCTACACAAGGATGAAGTAGCAGGAGTCACCAACACACAGAGTTTTATAAATTACTGTCTTACTAAGATTGCTGGTGGTTAGTCACATCCACATGTGCAGTGAGTTTATCACCAGGTTTTAGGGAGCAGCTCTTCTCACAAAACAGCAGTTTTCTCTCATTCCCTGGACAATTTCAAGGTGGCTGAAGGTGTTTTGCTGTTTTTCATGTTTCCCATGAAGTCTTGCTGTAGCAGGAGGATCTGCACTGCATACCAGGACGCCCAAGTTTTGCAAGAGGCATTTGCCAGCTCTGGAGGGGCTTTGCCCCATGGCTGTAGCAAGCAGGGCTCAGGCTGCCTTTCTCTGGGCCCCTCTCCCTCTAACCACAGACACTTTATTCTGCTGTGTAGGATCAAGATGTGCACCAAAGTGACCATGGATGACTTCCTGACTGCACACCACGAGATGGGCCACATTGAGTACGACATGGCATACGCGGAGCAGCCCTACCTGCTCAGGAGTGGTGCCAATGAGGGCTTCCACGAAGCTGTAGGTGAAATTATGTCACTTTCTGCAGCCACTCCTCAGCACTTGAAATCTCTTGGTCTCCTGGAGCCAACTTTCCAAGATGATGAAGGTAAATAAATGCATAAATATTATGTATTTATATGAAAGCACTTGCTGGCCTTATTTAGTAGCAGAAGACTGTGCCTGCAAACTCAGCAAGCAACTGACAGGCTTCTGAAAATCTTACTCCTCTAATTTACTGTATTTTTCCCCAAATCACATTGTGAAGCAAGGATCACTGCCTTACAATGCTGTTACATAATTTAAAAAGAAAGAGCTAACACTTCACTACCTTCAGTACTGAACAACCCACCCTTAAATCTTCATAGTTCATTTAAATGGGTCTCCAAAACTCTTTTCAATCTCTGTTGCATGAATCCATACATATCTCTATCAAGATATGTGTTCAAATGAAACTGAAACCTTGAGATTTACATCTCACACTTAAGTGAATATTGAGTGACATCATAGGTAGGCCCTCATTATAATGTAGTTCATCTGGCTTCTGAGTACTGCCTTAGATGGACAAAGATGCACATTTTATACATTTTGAGATGTCTTCAGCTCAAAATTCCTCGAAGACTGGAAAGGTTCTCAGTGATGGGTAACTAAATGTTAGCATTGACTGTTGTCAAAGAACTAGATTATTCAAGAGTTTGGGAGAAAGAAAGAGAGACAAAACAGTGTACAATTCCTAATTTATCTTATGTTTTTTCCAGTAATATTCTTCCTTCCACTTTTTCTTAAGTGAAAATCTGTAATTCAAATGAGATGTAAGCATTAACTGTAAAGGGAAGCAGCTTTAGCCATCTAATCAGATACTAATTGCTACTGTAACCATTACCTTAACTGCTTCTCTCTTCAGAAACTGAAATCAACTTTCTTCTCAAACAAGCACTAACGATTGTTGGAACAATGCCTTTTACTTACATGCTGGAGAAGTGGAGGTGGATGGTGTTTAGGGGTGAGATTACAAAGCAGGAGTGGACCAAACGGTGGTGGGAGATGAAGTAAGTTTGAGAAACAGAGGGGACTTTTTTCATATGAACCTGCAAACATAACCCTATTTACTCACCATGGTGAGGTGTTTGTGCCTCCATAGGGCAGGAACTGTGTCTCTGGGTGTTTCTGTAAATACCAGTAGAGTGCCAGACAGAAATACCCAACTGTGATCCAGACAATGTCTCATAAGCCATGTATCCCCATTAACCCTGTACAGCCCCTAGCAGTTTACTCTACCTCTCAAAAGACTTTCTCCCTGTTTCTAATGCCAGCTATCTGATAAAGACAGCCCATGACCTTTGCATGGCCTCTCTCAGATCAACATTGCTGTCCCCCTGACAGACTCCCCAAGACATCTTTGCAGCTGAAGTACAGCCCTTCTCTAAGTGTCATTGGTCATGTGCACTGGTTTGCTCCCCACATCCTTAAGGACAAGTGGAAAGTGAAGTTCATTGTACTTGCCAGCCAGAGAAGCATGCAGATCTCAATCCACTGAATATCTGAGCACACTTCTCTGCTTTGTGTCTCCTCCCCACCTATAGTGCTTTTGGAGGCAAATTGTCTGAAAGATTTCAGACTGAATCTTTCCTTTCTTGTGTACTAAGATACCACCTTTCACAGTAAAGAAAATACAGTTCCCTGGGCAAGTAACAGCCAGAGGTGCCTTTTCAGATTATGCCCATCAATCAGTCTATTTTCAGCACCTTGGAGCACAAGATTAAAAATAACTATGATTCAGAGTGGAGTTTGTAATTTCCCAGGTTGGTTTTAATATGAGAGCAGAAAAATGCAAAAAAACCAAACAAGCCCCACACTGAAAATGGAGCCTGAACTCTAACACTAACATGAACAGTAAGCCTCCATCAGCAATCAGAATCTATAATAAAACTTGATATATGCAAGCCTCCTGACCCACTGTAAAAATCAATCAGCTTCAATGTATTCAAAAGTAGCAGAGATGTCAGAGAAATATAGAATGACAGATTATTCAGGGAAGCTTATGACATCTGTTGCAGTGGCACTGCAAAGCACTCTACTTGAAATACAGGTTTATGAAAAATATATCCATGGAAGCTTATTACAATTTTCAGAACTCAAGGTATGGGTTTGTTTCTGTAGTACTTCTCAGGAAACACAGTCTCAGGAGAGGAAAATAAAGAGAAAGCTCATCTCCAGCCCGGTGGCCCAGGAGGCCATTTACCTTTTGGTTTGCCCAGTCTCTGCATGCCCTTGCCCAGAACAAAACACAGGTCTCTAAACTTGGGATGGCCCAGGACATGAGGTGGTTTTGTGAAGCTCGTGTCTTGCAGATTATTTCATACCACTAATTGATCCCTGCACATCCTGCTATCAGAAAAATCCCTTCCTTGCACTATGAGTTTCCAAACAGTTTCCTGTCTGTGGTCTCCACACCTGCTCTGTGGAGCAGAACTTGCATGGGGTTACTGGGGACTGTGTGGAATTCTTCTGTTTGCAAGTGAGAGGTGTCCATATGTATCAGACAAACCAGAAGAAAAGCTGAGTCAGATTACCTTTGCTTATTGTCTATAAACAGAAACCCTGTTTTTTTTTCCTTCATCTGCAGGAGAGACATAGTTGGTGTTGTGGAACCAGTCCCTCATGATGAAACCTACTGTGACCCTGCCACACTGTTTCATGTGGCCAACGATTACTCCTTCATAAGGTAGTGCAGTGTTTAATTCATGACTTAAGTTTTGTCTACAGAACAATCCTCAACTCCCCAAAACTTCTGCTGGAGACTCTCAGGACCCAATCTTATTTTGTTTAAAGCCCAGACCGAAGGTTGCTGGTTTCAATGGGAGTGTTTCTCTGTTCATTGGGGGTTGTTCCATAATGATCTCTGAGCAGTGAGGAGGCTGTTGACCCTCTTGCTGAAAAGAAAAGTTTCACGCTGCCATCAAACCAGCAGGAGCACTTCTGTATGAGGTGTTTGTCTGCTGTAGAATCACTGTGCCCCGTGTCATTTGGGCCATGAACATGCAGCCCTGGATGTCTGCTGTGTCCCAGCCACCTCATTTTAGAGGGCTCAGAGCAGAGAGCTGGACCTTAAAAGCTTTACTCTCTTCTGATTTATGTGGCAACAAACAGATTTGGGGCTCTTCTAGCCCATTTGATCTTGGCATTTTGCTAAATTTGATTTAGATTAGCCTATAAATACAAGCTGGCCTCTCTCTGCAGTGCAGTTTCCCAAACAGGAGTGACAGCTGATGCAGCAGAGCTTTCCAAAGGTCAAAGGCTTCCAGGTTTCCTTGCCAGTCAGCTAATACAACCTGTGCCTCCCTTTTCCTTGCCCTTCCTTTAGGTATTACACCCGCACCATCTATCAGTTCCAGTTTCAGGAGGCACTTTGCAAGGCAGCTAACCATATTGGCCCTCTTCACAAATGTGACATTACCAACTCCACTGCAGCTGGGCAGAAACTCAGGTAACAAAGCACATTTCTCATACATAATAGATCAGAATATTACAAAGCTTCTGGAATAAATGAGGTTGCATCAAGAATAAACCTAGCTTGTAAATTTAGCCTATACCTGCTCAATTCATTTTGACAAGTTGACTAAATTTATGTATACTAAGGTTCTAAACGTCAAAAGTTTAATTACTTGTTTGTGGAAATAAAATATTTTTATTAATAGGAATAATGGGAGAAAGAAGTGAATCAGAAGCAAAGAGAAACACTTTTATACTGATCACAGAGTGTTTTTCTTGTCTAGATGGAACATGGCAATAACATATTACTTCTCATTCCACATATACAGAAAGTTGCTGGCATTAGGGAGATCCAAGCCCTGGACTCAAGCACTGGAAAGTGTAACAGGAGAAAAATACATGAATGCAACTCCCTTGCTCCACTACTTTGAACCTTTATATGAGTGGCTGAAAAGGAACAATTCTGGCAGATTCATTGGCTGGAAAACAGACTGGGCTCCATGTATGTATAGCTTGTGGGTGATTTAAGGACTCTAGTTATTCTTTACAACCCTTGGTTAGCAAAGTTCCTCTCTTTTGTAGCTTTTGGAGGATATTCTCTGTAGAAAAACAGGGTTATGGTAAATAAACACTGAGCTGTAAGTTTTACTCACAGGAAAACAGTTTGGCTTCCTCATGGCCAGAGCTGGAGAAGTCAGCACGTGTCTTGGTCAGAGACCCACTCAGTTCTCAAAAATGGAGGTGCCTTTTTATTTCATAATGACAGTACTCAGAGTGTGGGATAGCTCTACAGAAGGAAGAAATATTCAGGGGTTTGGTCTTGTGTTGCACTTTCCTGAGAGAATGTGCCTGTATTGCAGAGCTGGGAACCACTGGTCCTGGGAGCCAGGTGTAGGGGCAAGCCAGTACAAAAATATTACTGCTATGCTTTTTCTGACATGTGTTAGTCAAAGAGGGGAGTTCAAGGAGAGGAAAAGGAGGAGGCTGTGGAAAAATACATTTTTCAGCTTATTGTGACACTGAGTGATGACCCAGCCAAGTTACATTTGTGTAATGATTGCTGGTACTGGAAAACACTCTTACCGCCCTGTGCCAGTCTCTGATAGTGGGATTCACCTAACCAGGCATCAGCATCTGCATCTAAGCTGCTCATTCCCAGTGGTGGGAGAGATTAATTTTTCTTTAATCTGCTACAAAACCAGACTTGGGAACTGACAGCTCAGATGAGTGTGTTTGCAGTAGAGGTGACTGAAGGGAAATAAAATCAGTCCCACTGATAAAATAATAAATAATAAAAAATAAAATCTCTCCAAGGAGAGCAAGGGAACTTCTAAGGAAATTTTAACCACCTCAGCATTTCCCAGGAGCAGACTTTTTGTTGCTGCAGCTCTAACATGGCCCTTTTTTCTTTTTAAACCAGATTATAACAATGCCATCAAAGTGCGCATCAGCCTGAAGTCAGCTCTGGGGGACCAGGCGGTGAGTGTGTTCATCCTGTGGCATCCTTCTTATTGCTTGGGCAACAGAGGTGTTGTGATAATGGCTCAGAAAATGGGTCAGGGAATGGCTGATCTCTGTGTCTGAAGGGTGGCATCAGCTCAGGTGGAGGGTTAGCACATGTCTTGTCTGAGTTTGTGGTCAAGGTTCCCTCTAGATTTAATGGAAGAACTTCTCCAGGGAGTGAGCCCACCCATTTTAGGAAAGGCATCTCAGCTAGATGATTTATTCTGTAGAGATACCAATCATGATTTTTCACCTCCTACAAAGCAGGCCTGGAGGGCTAACATAGAGGAGCCTGTGTACATGAAAATGGCTGTATTTTCCCCACTTGTTGATGTGTCCACTTAAAGCTTCTACCTAATTTCTTCTAATTGCCATTGTCATGGCTATGGTGGCTGCCTTCAGAAGTTACTAGAGCAGCTAACTTCACATTTAAAACAGGCTGGTGGATCCCACTCACTGTCCTTGAATGCTCTTGCTTTCAAACTGAAACACATCTGTTAGCATTTCTTTGTAGATTTTTATTTGGCTGTTTACAGTAATATTTCCAGGCCCTGATATATTCAACCGCCTTCCTGCCCTCCCACCCTGATGCAGAGACAGCTTTGTTATTGAGAGTGTAGGGGACAGTGCAGGGCAGCTGCTTCTGTTTCAGATGAGGAGAAGGGCTTTCATTCCCAAGAGCTTATCTGCTTTCCCCAATTATACCAGCTGGTCCAATAAAATGTATTACAGCAATGAAAAAATCTCATCAAAGCCAAAGATGGCTTTTACGATTTTAAACAGAGCATTGGCTTAGCCCATCTGCTTAACCCAGGCTGAAAATTCACTCCTTATTCTAACTCTTCCTCTTTATGCTAATCTCATGGAGGCAGTGTAGAAGGTTTAAGTGCAGACACTTCATTCCTGCTAATAGCTATTTTCACCTTGCAGGACATTAGTAATTTCCCAAGAACGAGTATATCATCAGGCAGGTCATTTAGACCTGCGTGTTGGAGCCTATTGCACTAGCAAAGACACAAACCATGGGCTCATTTTTCATATGAACTGATGCTTTTGCTTCAATCACTCTCTCACATGCAAGCCCCACTGGAGTTTTATTGCTTCCTAGACTGCCTAGTTGAGTTAGATACAATTCAAAACTGATATCAACAGCATAAAAAGGTTCCATATTACAACACGTTTATTAGTCATTATGGTTAATGTTTAGCTTAATATCATTTTTATGCCTGCCTTTAGCTATCATAGTCTTTTGTTGTGCAATTGAGCAGCTGTAAAACAATCTCATACAGATTACTTAATTTGAATTATTGTATGGACAGTAGGTTCCTAAGCTCTGAAGAGCAAGCCATGCATTTTCCTCTCAAAACCAATTCACATCACCAACTTGCAAGAACCCTTTTCTATTCGGTTGCTTTCTGCCTCCCCACCAATTTCCCTTTTGCTGAGCCCCCAGGGACATGGCTGGATGCTGCTATGGCAGCAGCAGGTAATGGCACATGCATGAACTGGCACAGGCACAGGGAATCTCGGGCAGGAATGCCAGCCCAGCCACACAGAGCAAAGTGTTTTTGTGCTTTGCACAGCTCACGGTGCACAGAAGCTGTGGGCCCCACATTGCAATTGTTTGAGTAAGGTATATTTTGAGTTGCTTTGCACTGACCTAACAGCATAAAGCACTCTGAGTATGCCAGCAAGCAGTTTTGTATTTGTGCTCGTTAGCCCTGGAGAGAGCAGGCAGGGCAAGATTCCTGCTTTGAGCTCAGGTGGAGCTGTGCTGGGCACACCTGCAGCTCACACAGCCTCCAGGCCGTGGCTCAGCCCTGGCTCTTACCAGCGGTGACATTTCGATAGCCCCACGATGTGGCAAACTGAGCATCCAGACTCTCGGTTGGGCTCAACGCCAGCTGTAGCAGAGCGTGCACTGCCTCAATTACCATGCTAATTGTTTTCAGGCTGATGAGATTAGAGCTGCAGCCGCAGCATCGCTGGATCACCGGTACATCTGGTGATGAGGCTGAAACATCCACAGCTTTGCTTCAGCTGGGGGTTTGTGAAAGTGCCCACAAGAGAAAGTGCTACACGATCCCACTGAATCCCTTGGGGTCTGTCATATTTAAAATAAACAGTTCCAGGAACACCAGCCCCTGACTGCCACTTGAAAACCAGACCCCACTCCAAACATGGATTCAAAATTCTCTACCAGGTCAATGCCATGTGTATGATCACAGTGCCATGTGTGTAAAGGGCTGTCACACAAGACAGTGTTAGGCAATGGAGAGCTGTCAGCCAGCAGGCAATTAGATGTATTTTACAATGAAAAGTCCTTTTTGAATCACAGGCACACTTACACCGTGTTTCAAATCACATATCGGATCTTGGAGTGAACACCCTGTAACAGAGCAGAGGTGCTTGGCAGAGTTCATTTCTCTCTGAAGCACAGTGTACAGTGGGTGCTTGAGATGCCTGGGGAAGCTGTGTGAACAGTCATGACTCAAACACAGACCAGAAGCCAGCCAGGTACTTCCCATCCACACAGCCAATAATAGTATTTATAAAGGCAGTTGAGAGGCACAGTGGCAATTAAAATACATTAGACTGAAAAAGACAAAATATAAGTGAGAGAAATTAATAAATTATTAAAAAGGTAGCATGCTAAGTACAGAAAGGGTCAGTAGAGGAATCAAGCTAAATTAGATCCAGGTAAAAAAAAATAATAATAGAAAAGCAGCACTGCCAGCCTGAAGATGTTGGGCATAAACAGAAAATTGAGAAACCCCAGCAATAGCCTCTTAGCTGTGTAGTGAACAGTGCCAGCTGCCGGAGGCAGCAGCAGTAACAGGAGGAGGTGCTTTCAGTGCAGGGCTGTGCAAGCAAGAGACAGCCTGGGGCCTTTGCCTTGCAAAGGGGACTCAGCCTCAGCCTTTCCTGCTGGGAATGGCCAGGGCTGGCACAGCCCCTGCCCTCCAAATGCCCTGAGGACTGCTCTGATTGCCATGGCCTCGGGTACCTGTGCTATTCCCGGGACTTGATCCTGAATGGACTGACAGCAGTGGGTTCTTCCTGCCCTTTCCTCCCCTTTATCAATAGAATCAGGACTCTTTAGGTTGTGAGGGACCTTTAAAGATCAGCCAGCCCAACCCCACTGCAACGAGCAGGGCCATCTTCAGCTAGATCAAGCTACTGTAAGCCTCACCCAGCCTGACCTTGAATGTTTCCAGAAACTGAGTATCCACCACCTCTCTGGGCAACCTGTTCCAATGTCTCACCACCTTCACAGTAAAGAATTTCCTCCTAGTAACTAATCTAAATCAACTCTCTTTTAGTTTAAAACCATTACTCCTTGTCCTATTGCAACCCAGCTAAACAGTTTATCCCTGTCTATCCCTGGCTTCCTCATAGATATTTATACATCTCTCTCATTTTACATCAGTGTCAAGAAGTGGACACATTTGAAAAATGTAGCTGTGTTTTATAAAGCCTGTTACAACAGAGCTGCCTTCTACCACAAGTTCCTGAATAATACTCAAGAAAGTCAGGAGCTGACTGTCTATCACTGGCAGCATTTATAGGCTTTCCTTCCCAGGTACCATAAACACAATCAAATCTATGCCTGAGGGGAATAAAAAGATATTGCCACAGAGTTCAGTTGGGAATTTTCCCTTTGTGCACACATGCTATTTCACAACAGACCAGGCTGCTTTATCACCTCCTGTGGTGGTTTTTGCCCCCTGTACAGCTCTTGGTTCCTGCCCCAGAGAAGCTGTTTTTGTCTTCCACTGCGAATAACTTTGGACTCATAAGGCAGGCCAGGAGAAGCATGCACATAGGCAATAATTTATTTTTTTTTTTTTTATATCACCTATCTATTTTCCAGGGGAAAAAACCAAATATATGCTTACTGCAGAAGTACTGATACAAAGAGTTTTTTACCAAAACAGACCCCAAACAAAAATCCTAGCTCATCAAGCAAATAAATTAGCCACCTTCACACGACTACTCTACCACAAAGTTTCTCCTCCTTAACAGAACAGGTCTGCAAATAAAATTATGTGATTAAAGCAAGATCTAAATATTGAAATCTTTGAACTTCAAAGAAAATGCACAATATTTAGTAGGAATAGCCTCGCTGATGCCTTTTCTCCCTGTAAGTCACAGAGGTGTGCTGGGACTGCAGCATCTTCAGCAGTCCCATATAAAGGTGCTAGAGGTTGCAGAGGGACAGAATGATGTCTGGCAGCAGGGATGCCTCCTTGGTTATCCTCCTGCACAGTGCCCAGATTAACAGATCTAAAGGGTTTGGGTTAGTTTCTGATGTGCTATCATGGCACAAATAAGTAATACTGAAGCGCATGCCAAGCATTACGGTTGCTATTTCTTTTTAGAAGGATTTCTTGATGTCTCTAACTTCTTGCCCTCTCTGAGGAATTTCTCTTGTGCTGTTCCTGCAGTATGAATGGGATGAGAACGAGCTCTTCTTGTTCAAGTCATCTGTCGCCTATGCCATGAGAAAATACTTCGCAAAGGTGAAGAAACAGCAAGTTGCCTTCCAGTGAGTGGCTTGCTTAATTGTGCCTGCTATGCCTGCATTGCTCCTGCTTGGCTAATGACAGGAACTGGTGGGATTAACTGTGCCTTCTGTCAACTGTAAGGTGAAATAATGAACAATATGTTCAGCATGAGCAACATAACAAACAATGAAACAATGTCAAACATCCGCTCTTTGTAAAAGGCAAGATGCCAGCTTGGGTATATGGTATCTTTCCCCTCAAGAGCCTGAAGTTTAGGAATAATGTGCTAAAGTTAGGTAAGAAGGCTTTGTCTCCCTCAGCTTATCACTGATGGAGATGAACCTTGACAATTTGTGCCCAACACTGACATCAGGATATCAGGAAAGGTACACTGATTAGAAATAAACATTTCTAGCTATGTATGTGTATTGTACTGAATATCCAAGGGGTTTTGGGCCAAGGAAAGATGAACATGTTGACTATAAAACACTAGAATTTGGTACACACTTACTAATTTTATCTAGGTTCAGTTACAAGCATAAAATCTTTCATCTGAAAGTGATTTTGGTAAGAAAAAACCCCCTTTGATTAAGTATCTTCCGTAATGTTCATAAGCTTTCTTCTTAAGCTATTAGACATTATAGAACATCAATCATGTAGTATCTAGAATCTGCTCTAGAAAAATAAGGAAGAAAGCTACTTTTTCCCCACTTAGTACTTCATACATCACCTCATTCTTGAGACCAACCACAAACATTCTCTGTTTTGCAAGTGATTATGTGCTGTGGAAAATTACATCAAGACTTCCTTTAGGTATGAAGGAGACTCTCTCCAGCTCAAGTTACAAATCAGCACATAGAAAAAGGAATTCTGGCAGGAAAATTTATTTCACTTCCCAGCTGATTTCACTAGGAAACATTCCCCCAGTGTAAACTAAACCCCTGGCAATGCCAATCAAACACAACTGTTCACTTGCCCAAATTTAAAGCTAATGTCATCTCAACAATGAAAATAACCTTTTCCTTCTCTTTCCCCTTCAGAATTGCAGACGTTCATGTCAGGGAGCAGACACAAAGGATCTCCTTCTACATTACTGTCAGCATGCCAGGTGATATTGCTGATCTTGTGCCCAAAGCTGATGTGGAAAATGCCATCAGGTGAGATTTTTTCCTCTGGGGGGAAAAACCAAACAACCAACCAACCAGATGGAAGGTTGGAAGGGAAAGCAGTGCTTAAGTCAGCTGAGGCAGAAGCAGTGACAAAAAAGTAAATTCTGCAGTTAAAATGGAAATAGTGGGATGAGAGACACTAGGATGAAGTGTTATGACAGAAAGAAAACAGACCATCTATCAGACAGCAGCATCTATTTGGACAACAGCCAAAGTAAAATGCTTCAGGGGACTTGTAAAATTGCCAAAACACACCTCATTGCATCATACCTTGCCAGCAAATCTAATTGCTCAAATTTTAACAGGAACTATTCTATATACTGAAATATGGAATACAGTAATGATGTGTGCATGCACACGTGTGTTCTTCCTCTCATTTTGAAAAGTCAGTACAAGAATTATTGTTAACAAGGACTCCAGAATAATGGTGTACTAGAAAGACAGCCAGATGTATTTGATTATATAGAGGAGGTCAGAGCAGGGGCTAGCTCCCACTTACAGGTCAGTGAACTTACAGGTCTTTCACAGCATGGTGTGACACCACTGTAATTCATTGCTATAAAAATGATAAGTAAAACTGCAGCTCTGCAGAAAATTGTGGGTAATGTGCAGTAGGAAATGAAGAGGGCACAAATCTAAAAGCAGCATCAACACGATATGGGGTTGAAGAAGCAGGGAGATAAATTGGTGAACTAAGGGAAAAGAGTATGGCTGTGAAATTTACTCTTGGGTTAGTGCTCAATAGCACACGTGGAAGTTTAAGGAAAAACAAGGCACAGATGATACAGCAGGGAAAGGGTCTTCAGGGCAGTGAGAAACACTAGTCAAAATTGTTTAAGATTGTAGGAGGGAAACAGGTAAGATGTCAAAGCTGTGGTTTTATGTGGCATAACTAAGAAACTTTTCAATAGACAAGAAATAGTAAAGAGAATGAAGAATACAAAGAGAGAAGATCAGAAGGTTCATTTGATAAATGTTAAGACTGAGTTTAAGAGTCCATAAAGTGTCTGAACATGTCGGTTAAGCTGCAGTAGGTTAAGGGTTTTTTAAGTTCCTGTGGTTGTCTCTCACATGCCAGAAGGAATATGGATTTAGCAGTACCTCCTCTGCAGCCTTTTCAACTGAACAGCTCAGGGGAAGCTTGGCATGCTGGAGATTCATAAAAGAAATGAAAACTGTTCCTTTCATTCCAATAAATGTATGAAACTCTTTGAATTTGCATTCAATGGCAGTATGTCTCGAGGACGAATCAATGAGGCTTTCAGACTGGATGATAATACCCTGGAGTTTGTGGGAATACTTCCAACCCTGGCTGCACCCTATGAACCACCAGTAACCATCTGGTTAATTGTATTTGGGGTAGTCATGGGTCTGACTGTCGTTGGAGTTATTGCCTTGATCATCACTGGGCAAAGAGATCGCAAAAAGTGAGTAGTATTTTTTGATACTATGCTCATGGCTACTGGAAGATGTCTCAATAATTGAATCATAAGGATTTTTAGAAATGAGGCTTCAGTTTTACTTGAAGCAAGTTAAGGAATGAAAACCTGTTGTCCCTTTCCCATCAACAGTGCTGGCTAAAGGTTCATCTCCCTGTTTCTCAGTACATGACAGCTTTGGCAGCCTAGTGCAATTTCCCTGTCACCATCAGTTTAACCAGCTTTGTCCACAGGGAGCTGCAGGGCGGCTAGGCTTCTGCCAGTCCTGCTGCAGGGAGGAGGGGATGTCCTGCTGGGAATGTGGTGCTTTCTCCAACAGCAGGGTTGCCCACATTCATCAGCACCTGTAGTTTTCTGTAATCTGATTGCAGGCTGTATAGTAGTAATATTTTCCTTAAATATTGTTGCATTAACAAGGATAGCTTGGTTGGTTTTCTATGTCCCTCCACTAGCAGGGTTTCTAAGAACATAGCAGATTTGCTACAGTTCTTAAACCTAACTTGATTTCTTTTATATAAATATTTCCAGTTAAACACAGTATTATTTACAGTCAGGAATTCTGGGGATCCAGAAGGACTTGAACAGAACAGTGATGATCTAATATAAAATGAATTTTCATTACAGGAGAGCAAGAGAAAGCAAAGGTGAAGCAGGATCAAATCATGAAGAGGTGAACCCTTATGGAGAAGAGGGAAGAAGCAACCTGGGCTTTGAGCCAGCTGAAGAGACACAAACATCATTTTAAATGGTGTGGGTACAATAAGGGCTTCTGGTTTTCTCTTCATTTCACTTTTAACAATAGTGCCTAGCAAAGGAGCAAAACACCATGGATGTCATCAAACAATGTCTTCTGGTTGACCATTAATCTGCTGGTTCATGGCCAAAGCAACTAAATCTGCTCTCTGTGTGGTAACTAGAAAACATGCATGGCTTTTCATGAATTATGTGCATAACACTACACACCATCTGTGCTGCTTTTCATGTGTGTGCAGCATCCAACTTTGGTTTCCTGTGTAATGAGAAACAAAGGCTTGGAAGTATACAGTTATATACAGACCAAGACACACATAAAAATAATTCATATACTCCTGAAGAACATCTTGATCTTTCCAGATGGAGACTTCAAAAGTGTTGAAAAGTGATGAAAAATCCCTTGACTATCAGAAGAACCTTAGTGATAAAGAACTCAATTTGATATAACTGCAATTTTTGCACCTTCAAGAAATCTGTATCAATGTAAAATGGATACTGGATGAAGACTAACAAGCACTGGAGGTTTATTGGAAAATCATAAGTTATTTTTCTAACTGTTTGCTTGATAAGTATTGTAGAAACAAAATAGCCCATGCTCCCTCAAAAAAAAAAAAAAAGCTCTTTTATGTTGTATTAAAAATGGAAACTTCCTAAATACTAAGTGATCAAAGTGGTTTTGGTTATTTTTCCCTATACCTTGGCCATTGTCTCCACTATTATAAATACTACATTACAAATGCTGTGTACAACAAATACAATTTTGCTATTACATTCAAGGGGCTTGGGAAATTCTGGTTGCACCTGAAAAACAAAATCAGTTCACATGGAGGACAGATCAGCACTGGACCAGGTTTGCTATTCTGTACTCTGGGAGAGGCTGTGGCATCTCCACCTTTAGAAGTGTTCAGAGATCAGGTAGGTGAAGGTGTGCATGATGGAGCAGTGGGGATAATCCCACTCTGACTGAGAAGTTTGGTGATGACCTCCAGAGGACCCTTTCAGCCAGATTTTCTATGATTCTGAGTCTTGAAGGTCCCCCATCATAGCTGCAACCATGACAGTGTGTTTTCTTTATGTATACACCCAGTCACTGAAAACCACAAGGTTTTCTGACAGTCAGTCCCAGATTCCGATAAAGAACCAGTAGCAAACACGATCCTGCATGAAAAATGCTCAGAAAATGCATGGACTCTTAAAATCAAGGGCCTCCAAAATGATCACAATCTGTACAAAGCAGCCAAACATTTATCTGAAGGGTACATCTGGGCTCTCTGGCTTCACATGCTCCACATTAATTTCCTGTTTAAGACACAAGACCCTTAAATGAAGCAGTTCAAAATGGCCAGCAGATGATGCTTAATAATTAATGGCAAGCTAGACACTAATGCAAAGGAAGGAAAATACTAAAGTTGCTTATCTATACCACATATTCCATTGCCATAACAGTCCCAAACCTTAGTACTTGAGCTGAACTTTTAGGATAAATAAATCAACTATTTGTGGTCTTCCTACTTTGCAGTAAAACAGAAAAGAAATGGCAATTCTGAAAACAATCAAATACAGTAATTAGTCATGCCAGCCATCTTCAGATCTGTTGTAAGAGTAACTTTTTCATTATGACAACGCCATAATTTCAATACAATTAATTTAAAAAGCTGTGCTATGAGATAAACAAAAAACACCATTCAGAATTATCAGCACATAAAGCTGCTATAAGAATATGGAAGAACATAAAAAAAGACAACATTTATATGAAAAAAATCACTTGCATGCATTAGGCCCACCAACAGCTCACACCTTCTGTGCTGGGGGAGCCCTCCTCCTGCTTTCTCATTGTCTGCACTCCTTCCTGACCCTTTTTCTGAGTCAGCACTCCTTGGGCCAGGTTGGTCCATGGGCAGCATCAGAACAAGCCCTGCACAGATCTCCAAGGTCATTTGCATCACCCCAAATGCAGCTTTCCCTCAAACACACCTGCAGCTCCCCAGGTAGACAAGGATGTGCTCTCTGAGCCAGCTTCCAGTGCTGGGACCAAGCAGTGCTGGCAAGGACAGGCATGGGAGCCTCTGTCTGGCCAGAGACCTTCATTTCTTACTCCTCTTTCCTCACATATCTGCACCCTGCATTTCTTATTCCTTAGGTGAGCTCAAACTAGAACTGCAGAGGGGTCCCTGTTATGGCTGGGCCAGCTCCATCAGGAAAGGGGCAAGCACAAAGACATCACTGGGACTCTTACGGGCATTGCATGCTGAACTGGCTCAGATATGAGGAGAGAGAAAAGGATTTATTTCAGAAATTACTCAGTTTTAAAGCCTCATTATACATTACTATTATCCATATCAGCATTTTACAACTGTCAGTGCCTAAGTTTAGATGCCTCTGTTATGTGGCTTCAGATGTATCTGTATCTCAAGACTTGCTGAAGTTAGCACTAATTTTTGTAGTGCTGAGCACATTTGAAAGTTGGGTGCTCCTATTTAAGCACTAACATCAGAAGACAAATTTCAGTGCCTCAGTAGTAAAGTATTTGGCTAAGCAATAATATTAATAGCATTTTCATTTATCTTTAAATTTTTGCTTCTCAAGTTTTATAGAGATCAGCAAATTTACCATTTACTGTTGAAATGACTATAGAATTCTGCATAAAACATTATTTTCTTTATTTTTACCTGTTATTGCAGGAAGCACTAACACTCTACTAGATGCCTCATATGTTGCTAAATTGAAAATATCCTAAATATGCAGCTTAGAATGAATTCCAAATCAAATATATACCTCGCGGGCCAAAACTAGAGTCAATAACACTGGTGAGAAAACAGATATAATATTTTACCTGTAGTAATTTCTAAGTAATTGAAAGTGAGACTATATTTCTTTATGTTGCTGTCACTTGCAGTAGTTCTAAATTCAACTTTAGGTGTCAGCTTCAAGTGATTATGAAGAAAAAAACACATTCAGATGAGTTATGATAATCAGAAAACCTAGCAAGGATATATTTCCCTGTTTACATTTCCAGTTAAGGCCAAATAATGACAATCTGGAGGCACTGAAGGAGTGCACATAATTGGTATATATATCTCAGTGTCTGGGAAGACTTTTGAAAAAATGCTAACAAAATAAATTATATTCTTCCACAGTATCCTTCCAAATTCTGTCATCCACAGAGTGTCAGAAATGCTTTCTCCATATGCTTCTTGGTCAGCCCCCTGATTAAATGAGAAGAACACTAAAATACAGAATAATAAGGGTGGCTAATGTCAGGCAGATTTCAGGTTCAGCTCTTGTATAGCAGGCAGGTGATGTGGAGCCAGTATGCACAGTCATCTGTTTCTGAATCTTGTTTTTCAAGCTCTGTTGCCTTCTCTCAATGCCTCAAAAGAATGGTAACAGCTGATAAAAGGCAGGGTGCTGTTCTGGTAGCTAAATGAAGCAAAGATGATAGGTATAGTTACCTAATTTTAAAATAATTCAGACACTGTAATTTGCATTCATTTTTCTTGATTTTAGCATGCAGAAATTCATGGAGGGTGATGTCGCTACAAATTTCTGCATGCTAAAATAAAGTTGCAGGAGATAAATAAAATTTAACTTACTTTTTATATCTATCTTATATTGTGATAGTTTAATCTTCTTTCTTTCTTTGCACTAATATGGCCTCTAATATAAGTCACTTTACTCATTTTCCTGGAAATTATATTAAAAAAAACCAAGGGAACATCACAGTAATTTCATGGTGTAATCAATAATGTCCAAAACAGTTCTTTGTTGCTGGTGAGAAACAAGTCCTGGTCTACAGCCAGCTGATCAACATTTCGAACAGGAACAATAAATCAGGATAATTTTTGGCACAGAAGATGAAGATCTCAAAATAAAAAGATCATAATCAGCATTTGCCTGACAGCTCCTAGAATGGATGGGGTAACATCCTTCTGTTTTAAGGACAGGGTTGTTTCACACAGATTAAAACTGTATGTTATAAAACTGGATGTCTCCTCTATGTCTGCTGTTTAAAATCTCTGTACAGGAAGGCAAATATCTTCTATTCTGTGGCTGCTAAGAGAGAAAGGGCAAATGACCACAGGGAGGTATCAGTAATGGTCCTGTAGTCATGGAAGAAATTTAGTTGGTTTAGCTCAGCACACAATTTTTAAACTGCTAAAATTAGGTGAGAGGAATCTCATCTTGTATTTGTTGGTGTTGAAAGGTGTTATGCTCAAATATGTGCTTCTAAACAACCTGCCTTTGTGCCTCATTTCCTGTATTAACCATGTCCTGAACTAGGTAATGTAGAATGTATTACTTACAAGCAATGACTTTTATTAAAGGATATTTTCATTATGAGCATCAGTTCAGCTACCAGCAGGGGCTCATAGTGACTCCTGTGATTTTGTTTTCTGCAGTTTGTATGTGCAGATGTACAAACACCATACACACCTCATACCAGCAGTTGTCCATTTTCTGGTAGGTGATGTTTGGAACCTGCTGTGGTCTGCATCCTTGAGAAGCTTTCTGCAGTCATCACAAAGCTCATAGGGCTGCTTTCCCAAAGTAAACACCTCCCACATTAAGACATGAAATTAAAGTCAAGAAATACAAGATAAGTCCTTTTTCATGGGACAAGATACACATGCAACATCAAAATGATCAGACTCTGAGAATATTGTCCAAAAAAAAGACTGGCAAGTGTGGTTCTGTACCTGAACTTAAAACAACTCCTACTCCATAAGAAGACTAATTTGGATGATGAAGTTACAAAATACATTTAGTGGGGACAATGTTGGGCTGAATTTTCTGCAGAATGCATGCAAACATCATCTTACATATGTGTGTGTACACAGAAGGAAGGAAAAAGGAAATTACAACTATAGGTATCTATGTCTTTATAAAATAATAAGAGAAAAATTACTGATTTTTTTTGGAGTGGGACATACACTTCCTTGGTATCAAAAAGATTTTCAAGTATTTTACAGTGTCAGCTGTATCCTTTAAAAGCTGGAGTACACAAAAGCAATAGAAACACTGAATAATATCATAATCACTAATTCATTATTATAGCCTTGCATGAAACAATTTTGTGTGTAAATGAATATATGTGATAAATATGCCTATCCCAAAGTAGAAAAAAAAATAAATTGGGAAATATTTCTTTTATAATGATATATAATATTGGCTGTAATTTTTTTTTTTTTAAATAAATTAGTGGGATCTTTGATTTCACTCCAGGTTGAAGACTGGAGCATTGTAGTGTTACAGTGACACTAAAATGACATCCAAATCCCAGCTTTCTTTGATGAGAACATAAAAAACCCAGGATTCTTTGTTCTCTTACATCTGCTTTTGGGATATGAATACATCAGTTGTATTCTTCAGCCCTTTAAAGGCTCATTAGTTAAAAACAATCAAACAAGAACTGACTGATCCCACAGTCCCCTTGCTTCCACTGCATCAATGGATAGTGTTAAAATGAGAAAAATATCTTCTAAGGAAAAATAAAATTTCTCATTGAAGTTAATGCCAATATTGAAGTTAATGAAAGTAAAGCCTGGGGCCAAGATTTAATCAATAGGAGCAAAAAGAAAATGTATCACCACAAAATCCAACTTCTGGTTTAATTGTATATATTATAAACAGCTTGTAAAGGGCATGAATGAGTTGTTTTTCTGCCAGAGTGGTTAACACTGGGAGACCAGGTGAGGTTAAAGATAAGAAGCAACCCAACATTCAGAAACACTTTTATCTGCTTAATTCATTGTGGTTCGATGCCAAGAACAGTGGGTTACCAATCTTTCCATCAATTTGACAGCTGCCAAAATATTCCTTCTGGAAGAGCAGACCCAGATAAGTGGAATTCAAGCCTGTTCACAAAAGGTTCTCTTTCCTTTGACACCTTTTGCAGGCTTTTATAAACACTGAACAGACTCTGGGGACTTGGAAATCACAGCTTGAAACCACTGAAGTTGAAGTTCAAATGTTTGAAATTCCTGGTGGAAAGTGATCTGCAAACAGATCACAAACTTTACACTGAGATACAGAGTCCCAGCTCACAGAAACTCCTACAGCTGGGCAACACTGATTTATGGTCTAGACAGACTCAAGATTTGACTTGATCTCCACCACCAAAATTTACTTGACCATATTAAACACATATGTAGCAAGTGTGGAGTGGGCAGAATTTCTATTTGCCTAGAAGAAGAATCCTAGGGCTAAAAAGTCCAAATATGATAGGACTTGTTTGCATATAAAAATTGAGCAAGAATACAAGCTGTAACTTCTTTTTACAGCCTTTAAGTGTGTTAAATGTCTGCTTAACAAGCTGATGAAGTCCAAATGTAATGGCATATATACATACAAACTCAGATGTCAAATTCAATACATAGTAAAGATACATGCATCTGACTTGCTGCTAAATTTGGTGTGATGAAAAACTTCTGATGTTGAGCACTCCACTGGAAACTTGGTTCCTGGAGAATTTATACACAGGTTATCCACAACATCCCTAAAAAGCACAAACCAAACTTAGTTGTGATGGAATTACAGTGAAATACCATTTATTGCTTCTTCCTTGAACATCATAAGGGTCCTAAAGAAAGCCTAGGCAGAACCTCAGGTTTCCAAAGCATACCTGATAGAGGCATTACCTATAATCTAGAACAGAGGATTGCTATCAGCTTACTAGGGAAGTAATGCAGAATCACAGAAACACCTGTTGTCAGGTCAATCTAGCCCAGCTTTCTACTGGAGTAGGGTTACTCCCAAATCAGGTCAGCCACAGCTCTCTGTTGCTACGTCTTAAAAGGTGCCAAAAGACTGCCATCCCTCTGACCATCATGTTTCACTGTTCCACCTGGGGAACAGTGTTCCTCCTGGGGGAACAATTTCTCTTTTATTATCCAACTTGAACTCCCTGAGTTGCAGCCTATGGCAGTGTCTGCTGCTGCACCACCTGGCACAGGTAAGACTTCCTTGGCTCCATTAGCTTTGTTACCTGTAAGTGGCTATAGGCAGCTTTTAGAGCCCCTCTTATCCCCCTCTCCTCCAGGCTAAGCATCTCTCTCCCTCAGCCTCTTCTCACATGCTCCATAGGCTGCTCATCCTCTCCAACTTCTCTTCATTGAGGCCACTGATTAAGATGCTTGGTACCCAAATCGGGTGCAAACTTTGTACTCAAAGTAAACATTGAGATTTCTTCACAAACATGACTAGTTAAATTTCTCAGCTGTGATTTGCCTTTAAGACTTAACTTTTTGACACATCTGTGTGACTCTATTGTCTATTTTTTATTCTAATTCCATAATAACTTATGGTTATTAATGGAAAGAAAACACAAAGTGCTGTATCACACCCCATGTCTTAATTTCCCTGACAGCCAGCTGCAGCTGATCAGTGCCAGTAAACTGTATATACTCCAACATCAGAGCTTCAAATTGTCAGGCTCCCAGTTCTTCCACCTACCTTGCCTTGTCATCCCAAGGTCAGGTACTTTCACAGTAAGTTTGCTGTCAATCAAACAGTTCCTAGCAGCCTTTAGTGGAGAAATGAAAATAGATGAGTGGAAAGAACACAAAAAGGACCAAACAACATCATGTGTTTGCTAATAATTACTGTTCTCTAGCATTTCAGTGAATTATGACATCTTTGATTTATGCAATTCAGTTTGAAACTGTTGCTCTCTTGTTTCACTTTTTAGCTATTGAATGAAAAATATTCAGTACCATTTTCTGAGCTTTAAGAAAAAAGGAAATTGAAGGATGTGAACAGAGGTGAGAAACCCACATTCATCTAGAAAAACAGCAACAGAGCAAGAAACTAAACCCTGTATTTTAAAGGCTTCCTACTCCAGGCCTTCTTCAGTAGTCTCAGAATTTACCAAGACATCAAAAAGTGAAAAGTGTTGATTGGATTATTTGCAATACACTACAAACAGAGTGAAAGGCAATTTAAACAGCTTGATTTATGAGAAGTTTAATAGAAGCCTGTTTCTGCAAACGATCACCTGAGAACACTTATCAAGGGCTGTATTCTCTGTGTGCATGCTCATTCACTTCTGTCATACTGTTTGCATCCACAGTTCTCAATCTGAAATCAAGCTCAAGTTTTGTTTCTGCTTAGTGGACAGACAGTTTTCAGGAAACTGACTTTATATTTACAGCTTGAATTTTGCTACTTAAGTTGTCTGATATTTCTGATTTATAAATCAGTTTGTGAAGTATGGAATTAACAACTTTGTTTACACATAAAGACAATTCTTTGAAAGCATCAACAATACAACTAAGATGCTACCTGGTGGGACTGCACCCCTGTTGAAAAATGAAGTAAGTCTGGAGCATAAATTGTCAAAAATCTTCCAACACATTTTTGACTAAAGTTAGAAGACAAAATATTGCTGCTGACTGAAGTGTAATGCACCAGAAATTTGGTTGTGTACACTATTATTAAGTCAATAAAATAACAGCTTATTTCCCCAATGAAGGACAGCACTTTTGAAAGATAAGTTTTGCATAAACTTCAGGCACAAGTCCTTGAAATGACTGATCCCCTCATCAAAAGCAACTTGAAATACTTGCTTGCAAACTGGCAGATAAATGGAGGCAGTTCCCACCATTGAGGCCACACTTTTGTGCTGCTAAATCCTGTTTCAGGTTTTGGCTATAGGATTGTAATTTCATCAATACTGAGTCTTCTTTTGATGTCATCAATACCAAGTTTCAAAGCAACAAGCAGGACACTCAATCCTTTTAGAAATGGAGTGTTTGAAGTCTGAGATGGGACTGTATCCAGTTTCAACAATTTCTTTAAGTACATTGTATTGATATTTGAAGAGCAAAACTTAGAGAGACGTACAACAATTTCTATTTTTTCTTTTTTTTCTTTTTTTTTATTATGGGAATTTTAATCATCCCAAACATTTTTTGTTGTACAGTGTATGCTCAGAATTAGGTTCCATCTATTTATTGACTGAATACTTGTCTAATGGCTTTTTGGTCATCTACCTAGGAGTCATGGGAAGGGACCTTCCTGCCCCTTACCTTTCTGGAGGTATGTTGGATGTCTGTGCTGTGAAGTGGCACAGTAATTCCTGAGCCTAGAGTCCACAAAGGCAGTGTGCAGTGCTGCAGACCTGCCAGAAGCATCCTAACATACTTCCAGAAAGCTAAATTGTGCTGGTGGTAGTATATAATTTTGGGAATTGATTCCAAGCAGTAATTTTCATGGAGGTAGTACCTCTTCTCAGGGTTTTATACACATTTAATGCTTAACTGCTCCTTTTTTACTAATTAAAAACATCAGCAAATGCAGGACATGTCAAAACCTTGAAAAGTGCCTCCCAGCCCTTGTGTTAGTAGATTAGTTAGTTGTTGCATGAGCTGCAATGCTCCAGCTGGCCAAATAACAAAATATGTAGTAGATGTCGCCAGGAAAAGTCTTACATTTGCCTCAGCTTGCTTTTCCCTCCTCAGCACCTGGGATGTGCAGTACAGGCTCCCAGCCCTCTGGAGGTTCCTGCAGCATACTCAGGTCTGATGGTTAGTACTGGTCTTCCAACAGCTACATCTGGAGCAAAAGGCTTTCACATTCTGCCCTTGCAATGGTTCTCTATCTAATTTTTAACACCCTCCCTTCCTCCTCTTCCCCTTCCCTTGTATCTTCCCATTCTTCTTCCCATTCCAGCTCCCATTCTCATTCCCACTCCCTTCTCTGTCATTCTTGAGACTCCTCTATTCCCCTAGATTACGTGCCTGCTGCATGCCTTTGTTTAGATGAGACAGTTCTGGGTCCCTGTTTTCCCATTCAGGGAGCCACTGTCATGTTCAAATTCAAAGAATGAATATGACCTGAATGTGCCCCAGGTTCATCTTTAACACAGTATAGGGATTTTGTTGTTGCCAAGTCACACCAAGCAGCATGTCCATGGCACACTCACAGAAATTCTGCACGTTCACTGGATACTTAGTAAGGAGCCTTGTTGAATACAGACACTCTGTAAATTCCTGCCTAGCCAGACTAAACCAGGAAAGCACCTTCTTTTCCCTAATTAAAAAAAAAGTACAAGAAAGAAAGAAGCAACAAGGTATGGATTAATTTCAGTGAGCTTTAAGCTTTTACAGCATTATGTCCAGAAAGAAAGAGACATTAATCACCTGAACTCCTTAAAGGACTACATTAGGACATGATGAATTATGCCTGAGAAATATTTCTGTCCACTAAAGAGAGGGTCTAGGAAAGTGGTTGTGGCATCCCACTATAAATATTTAAAATTAGCCCAGACATGAAGCAAGTTGTCTGCAATTTTGTTTTGTTGGACAGATACAGATTTATAAGTGGGGAGATGAAGAATTATTAACCTCATGTCTCCTCCAGAGTCTGCACAGTTTATAAGACCCAAACACTGCCACATATAAGAGCCCTATCCACCACACTTAATTTCTTTATATTAAGAATTATATTAATGTATTTTCTATTGTCCAAGTTTTTTTGAAATACTGAATAAGTAAAAGGATTCTCACTGTACTCTGTATTTGCACTGTTTTCAGTCTTTATGTGGTACTCCAATGCTAAATTTTGCTATCCAGCTTTACTTCTGTTAATGGTTTGCCATACTGGACTGGAAATTCTGGTTTTCAGAGTTCATTTAACAGCTACACCTCCATATTGCAGGGAAGAAAGAAGAAACCTAGAAGTTCATTGTTGGGAAGTCTGAAGAAAATTTCCTGTCCCCTAAAGTTAAATAGAGCCAGTGGTATCCAGCATTTTTGGGGACTGGGACATAACTGCCTTTTCCAATCTTTTGGCCACACTTGAATTTCACTCTGAACCTCTTGTTCAGGTCTAAGGAAAAGGAGAGTGAGCCAAAGCTCACGAAGGATCGTGTCCCATCAAAGTTCTTGGTGGCAGAGTGAGAGCAAGACACAAGAGGAAAACACAGCATATCCATGAGGAAAGCATGGGTGAGGTTGTGTCCCTTCCAGAAAGGTCCATGGACAAGTATTTTTGCAGTCATCTCCTTGTGCACCTGACTAGTCCTGGGGTGCTGCCCATCCTTGCTCCTCAGCTGCATCCAGCCAACACTCCATGAGCACAGCACTGAGTTTGCTCAGGGTCGTGCTCTTGTCTGGGTGAGCTGCTTCTCCTCCACATTTGTATGTTGTAAACCTGTCTCAGAGGATTCCTCTAGACTGACCTGCAGAAAAAACCACACTGGGAGCAAACAACTCAGGATTAGAGATGAAAAAACCCCAGAGCTTGAGGGGGAAATGCACTGTGTGGCTTTGTTCCAAGCCTATTTTAGAGGTGCAAAATTTGCTCATTTATGAAGAAAAGGCATTTTTTTAAATATGACTATTAGTGCCAAGTCAGCACAGACATTTCTAACACTATGATACTGCAGCTATTTGAAGAGCATCAGCATCCTCTAGCTACACAGTGGAGCAAAGACGACACAGAAACTGTTCCATGGCTGTTCATATAGAAGCAATAAAGGATATATAGGGCCTTCTGACAGAGCAGCTATTCAGGCAGAGCATGGGAGATATTACCTGCATGCCAAAGAGAAATATTTGGCTTTTTTTTCACAGGCTGGTTTCTGAATAAAGTGCAGCAGACACACAAAAAATGCCAGACACTGTAAATATTTTCAAAACTGCTTTTAAAAGTCAGAGGGTAGATCTGGGATTTGTCCTACACATGTGATTATTTGCCATGAGATTATAGGGAAACCACTGGTTCCCATCTGCTTCCCCTCATCTGCAGCTCTCCTTGCCCTAAATATCTGGGTCCATTCTGTGACATTGACTTTTTAGGGTAACTCCTTAGAGGAGGATGCTGCTGCCCTAAAGTTCTGCCTGGAGAGAAGCAGTTTGCTCTGCGTCCTGCAGGCCATGACACAGCTGTCTGCCTTAAACATGGGAGGTACATAGTTCTCTAACCTTATTATTATTATTATGTAACCCTCTGGTTACATAATATTTAACTGAACTAAATAAAGGGAGAGTTGCCAAATAAACATGTGCTGTCAGATCAGTTTAGGGAGCACCAATGAAAGTCTTTTTAACAGCAGTTCCCTTTCATGAAGCATCACTTTAGTCTACAAGACTCATTTGTCTAAAAAACTTTTTCTTTCCCTGAAAACAAATACCTTCATGCCTTCAGGAATCTGTGGGCAGTGATGTTCCAAATAACAATATCTATATTTATTGTCATTTCTATGATAGCCATACATAGGATACCACTGCTGTGGGTATTGTGGACATATAAAGTGGAAATGAAAGCTCTGCCCAAAGAATCTTCTGGTTCTTATGAAGATGGGTTCTGTAAATTCACTCAAGCTTAGCAATACTCTGCTCTTCTGGCAGTGTCAGTTTGCAGACATTGGAGTTTTCCCATCAATGAAAGAACAGTATGTTAAAATTGTGGAAAACATGTGGCCTTCCAATAGTTAGAATGGCTTATCAGAAAGCTGGAAACAGACTTGGTACTAAGGCCCATAGTAATGAGGCAAGGAGTAATGGTTTTAAATTGAATGAGGGTAAATTTAGACTGGACATAAGGAAGGTATTTTTCATGAGGAGGGTGGTGAGATGCTGGAATTGTGTGCCCAGAGAAGTTGTGAATGCCCCATTCCTGGAAGTGTTAGAAGTCATGTTAGATGGAGCTTTGAGCAGCATGATCTAGTGACAAACATCCCTTTCCATGGCAGTGGCTTGAGGATCTTTAAAGGTCTCTTCAAACACAAAGCATTGTAAGATTCAATGACTCTATGAAAAATTCCTTTCTTGTGTTAAAAGTCATGCTACTTATACATTTTTTGAGTAGCTATGCAATGGTCTAAGGTGAATATTTGAAAAACTTGACACATCTGTAATTGTCTGGATGTTTTTACCACTTGGTGAACGCTTAAACTGCCTTACTCCTCCACTGTGCAGTATTTTAGAAAGCCAAATATTCTCAGTGCAAGCCCTAACAGGCAATAACACTACATATCCTTTCAGTGACCTTAGGAGGAGGCTGCATCTACCTTTTCAAACACCACAGGGAAGCTTTCCAAAATTTCACAACCCTAGACTTTCCAAACAAATGTCCTTGGCATGACAGAAAACAGGAGTTCATGTGACAGAGAAAGAGGCCTCTAAAATAACCTCTTCTACAGAAATAATATTGTCAGGATAATAGAAGAGTATAGATTTTTCAAGGAAATCTCTGAATTTTGTCCAGTATGGCTTAAAATAAGAAAATCTGTTCTGTTTCATTAAAATAGTTTGGCATACCTCTAATGCTTAAAATGTCATGTCATCTTACTAAAAAGGAAAAGATGGATCTGATCTGGACTCCTTTTATCCTGCACTGGACTACTCATATAAATACATACAAAATCACAGGAGTGCTAGCAAGGCAGATTAAATGTTGAAATAAAGAGTACAAAGATTGAAATCCCAAAATCATAGTAGTCAGTGACAAAACTCTACTGATTTAAATGGAAACAGAGTGGTTTTTATTATTGTATGAGTCAAGAAGATAAACCTTATCTGATTCTAAGCATTTCAGGAAACTTTATGCTTGATACTCAGAAGGTTATTTAAAAAAAAAAAAAATAAAAAAATTCCAGAAGCATTGCCTAATCTTTACCAGACTGGTGTGGAAAACATTAAAACAGTAGATGGCTGCATATTGGCTTATCATCATCCCAAGACAGCTTTTTCAAGTAAGTACTTGGTAAAATCCTTCATTCCCACAAGATAAGCAGTTCCTGGTTTAGATGTCATACATGACTGCATCTTAAATTGGTCACTTAGAACAGGAAAAGGGATTAATCAGAGAACCATTTTTTTAGAACACCACTAACAGAAATGCTCATGCTTAAAACATTTCTGCTTTTACTTACCATGCATAAAAATACAGAAGCAATTTGTTTTAGAAAGTTGCACTTCAATGAAGAGCTCTTTTTGCTAATCATTGGAATGGTTTCTTCCTCTGTGGTTGGTTTAATGGAGTGGGAGGCTGGAGCAGCTGTTGCAGGATGTCCTCATGTGCCATCTCGGGTGGTGTGGTGGACACCAGGGACTACTGGCTGCCTGCAAACTACCCAAGGCTGAGCACAGGCTCAGGAGCTTGGCTCAGCTCTCTTCCCTGCACAGTGACAGATGAAATTGAGAAGCTAGGTGAATATGGACAGCTGAGCTGCTCTCAGGCGTGATGGATTTGTGTTTTAGGGTTTAAGATAGTGGACTGGATGTCATGCCATCAGAAAAATAAAGGGGAGGCGAATAAATTGCATTTATTATTCATATATTTGAATATGGGCAAAGAGGGAAGAGTTCCTTTAACACAGATGTCAGTAGCACAAGGAAACTTAACTCCTGGTGTTTATTCTTACTACATTCAAGAAATCGAAATCTTCATTCTTTTTTCTCAAGCAGAATTTAATGATTTTTTTTTTTCTGGTGTATATGTGACTTTTCCTTATACAATCAAGACTGCAAAAGTCTCGGTTTCTTGACCCAAAGGAAAAAAAACTGTAAATGTCTTGCCTTTCTCTGGATGTTTCTCTGCTCCCTCATCCATCTTAGAGCCCTCTAATCAGGCTCCATAAGCAAATCTGACTGTATCATATATTTTTACATAACCATAAATGAAGGTGTTTAGGAGCATATCTTGGCGTATCTTTTCCTTTGAGTTGGTGGGGTCATGTGCTGCTTTCTTCATCCACAACTGCATGCAGTCTTGTGAGTCACCTCAAGTTTAGTGTCTTTTTTTGTTGGCTTTCTTCTAATTGCAAACCTAATCAGGGAATTATGAGCAGATCAAGTAATTTCAGTCGGTTCCAAAGCAATTTGAGCATCTCCTAGCTCAAAAATTCTTCCCTTCCACATTTCTATCAAGCACACAAAATTAAACTCAGCTAGTATCCATCATGAGACACATCAGGAACTTTAACTCTTCTAGGCAACTCCTGTATGTTGTACTGCCTTGGTCTCCAGTGAACTCCTGAAGCTGTTCCTCATTTAATAACTTAGAAAATGTGCTCTTTTCTGCCCCTGATGGATATTAACAAAAAATATTTTAATTTACTGAAGGGACTTTCTCCATTTTTGAACCTCTAAAAGAGTAATAAACTCTGTGCAGGGTAGGGATGCTCTGCCTTAGGGGAAAAGTATTACTAAAGCTGAGTAGAGACTGAAGTGACACAGGCTTTGTGCCTCAGCAGTTCCCACAGGTCTCCCATGCTGTCTCTGCCACTGCAATTGTAATAGTGCTGATCTAAAACTGGTTTGCATACACACAAGAGGAAACGTTTGTTAGGAGAGATTTTTTCTTTTTATTCACATGAACTAAATAATCGGAAAAAATGTATGTGTTCTGCATAGACAAGTCCTTCTTCAGGCACCTGTGAAAAATAAGGCCACTGGATATCTTAGTTATTGCACTAGGCAGTGACTGCTGTAAATTTTATTCAACCTACCAGCCAAGGATGGCATCGAAAATGGAGTTGTATAGAAGACAACGAGGCTTGTAGAGCAATGTTTAAATCTACTGAGGTAATTCTAACATAGATCCTGAAATCTGCCAGGACTGTCTGCAGTCTTGTCTTTGAAGATGAGATATGTGGAAGATTTTGGTCATGGAACAAAATCCTTCTGCAGGGCATATGTACCCTTCCAAATCCCTTACTTTCCACCAGTCAGAATGATTTTCTTGTGATACACAGTATTTATTGCTTCTGACAAGCTGGATAGCTGAATTTCCTCTGCCTTCATGGCTGCATTGAGCCACAGCCATATTCAGGGCTGGCTTGTCTGGTGGCAGCCCTGGGGGCAGGACGGGCTTCTGCGCTTCTGATTTTGAAGACTGATGAAATAAATGACAAGGTGGTGCAGTACAAGCTGAAATAAGAATTAACACATGACATGTACATGATCACTTATATCTTCAACATAGCAAATATATATAATGATTAATCAAATTAATCAAAAGATTAATTGCTCAGAAGATGGGCACAGGCATGAAGTTTTTTTCTTTATCCATTTAGAATGGATGAGGAAAGCAGCCCAGCCACTGTGGTTCACATGTGAGAGGCAGGCGAGGACAGAACCAAGTTCCATGATTATGACACCAGAAGCAATTAACTCTGAGGGGAGACTGCCACTGCTGTAATAGGAGGCTCTTGTTACCAGAATTATGGGATAGACCTGACTTGTGTCCCAACCCTGCCATCTCTCTGAACTGTTGCAGTTCCTGAACTCCGGACACCACTTGGTCAAATTTTGCTTTACTATAACTGTGATGGGGTACTGTTGTATCAAAAGATACATTCAGAGTATTTAAAAAATAATTTTGGAGGTTTTTTTTAATGGCTTTTGATCAATTGGGATGTTATCATAAAGCACAACAAGCATTAGTCAACTGTTTATTACTACTCACTGGAAGCAAGAAGCTATGCTAATTCTAAATCACTTATTTTCCTCTACATGGTTTTTTGCTGTTTCTCTGCCAAGCATGTTGGGTATAAGGAATGTCTCTCGCTGGTGCCTAGCTCTGCCTGGGCACAGCTGAATGAAATTGGTATGTGGCTATGGGATTCATCTTATGAGATTTTAACCCATTACTTCACATGAAATATGTCATCCTACAGAAGTGTCTACCTCTCACCAAGGATTGTTGAGGATGTCTGCACAAATGACTTGGATGAGAAACCTGGCATTAAAGTTAGGTGACATGAATCAAATCATGGGCAAAAGCCTGTCTAAAATGAAGGCACTGAAGTGCATTTAGAAATTGGGGAAATGTCAGACATCACAATTCTTTAATTAAGAGCAGAAAAAACTACACTTGTGACATTGGCAGCTAAGGATGAGAGAACTAAGAATGATTTAGGAGAAAAGGCTGCAAATGCCACCTATTTATTTATCACTAAAGAACCACTGTAATGCATTCTCAGGAAATAAAGCCAAGTGTCCTTCAGCAGACTGGGATTCCTTTAAATCAAGTCCAAGTGACTGTGGCATTGTATGTATGCTTGTTTTCTATTTATTGACATTTCTTAATTTAAACAAGAAGAAAACACAGAACTGGGTTGAATCCACTGAGACAGAAGACACATAATCTCTTCTGCAAGCAACAAATCTCAATCTCTTCTCACTGAAGCTCCAATGAGATACTCATTCTTTACAGAGGTAGCACTCACAGAAGTGTCCTCTTCTCTTGACTAGAAGTAGATCTGTTAGTCAGGAAGTGATGCTACTTGGTTCCTGTTGGTCATATCCGACTTTGGTGGAATGGGTCTTATAGCTGAGGGCCTGAGTTAGGCAGGACTCAAATCTTAGACTGCCTTAGTGGCTTTGTAGAGTAATAACAGAAATAGAGTCCCCTGCAGTTGTCAGAAAGATAGAAAAAATATAGTACAGGGATTAATCTGTTGTCTCTTTAGAGCACCTAGTAGAGCAAATTGATATTCAGTAATCATATTTATGAGCTGATGTGCACCTCTGATATTAGGCCTCTGTAATTTTTGAAGAGTTTTGAAGATTAAATTGCTCCTTCAATTTCCTGTGGGTTTTGACCTCATCAGAGTGTCATCCTCTGATGGAACTTTCATCTTTTTGTATGAACAGAAGAAATTAGAAAGCATTGGGAAAAGCAACTTTTGTATAGAATTATTATAATGGAAATTAGTTTTCTTTGTCCAACCTGCCAGGGAAAAGAACCAGTCCAAGATGAGCACATCTGTGTTTCCCTGCTGGATGTATATTTGACTGCTGCAATATTCTGGACAGACTTCATTTGTAATCTGGTAGAGATTAATGTCCTGATTTGTGTCCATGTATACAGCTTTCCATGTCCAAAACTGGCTGAAAGCCCCAGAGCATTTCCTGAGTAACTGAGTGGATCTTATTATTGCCTTTATGCTTACAGTGGTATTTTTGTGGTTGTCATAATGATGACTGTGCCTCTGCCATCTACAGAGAGCCACAGGTGAGTCTGAGATTCAGCTCTGATGAGCATATGAGGAATGGTTATTATCTGCAGAACTGCATTCCTATTATACATCTGGAAGCATGTGCTGGATCATTTCAGCTTTCATAAGGCTTGTCCAATACATAACAATGAGAAGATATGTGTGTTCACTCAGTGAACTTCCCTCTGCTCTGCTGCAGCATTGGTCAGACTTACACAAACCGTTGTCCATTGCAACGACAGTGGATGCCAGGCACCAGCAGAGGTGAAAGTGTGTCTCAGGCAGGAATCTCCTGCTTCCTGTGGTTCTCAAAGCACAGAGGAACTGCCCTATGGCCCCCATGAAGGGACCTTTTCTTCCCAACATTCTTTGTAATGAAACTCTTTAGGCACCAGCTCCTCTGTGGGAGACGAGAGGTACAAATACTGAACTGACAAAGAAATGAAGGCATCAAAGGTGCAGGATGTGTGTGCAAAAGCAATGCCTTGTACAAAAGTAACACTGCAGGTCACCTGGGAAGAAAGCAAGGGAGAATGGAAGGGTTTGCAGAGCTGGGGAGGTGAGGGACATGAACTGAGAGGTAGGCAGAAAGAAGGCTGGGGAGATGGTGACACCTCGGATCATCAAAGTGAAAAGATGAAAGGACAAAATAAAAATGTGCTGAGAGCTTATAGAATTAGCTCTGTGTCTAAATATAGACTGCTCCTCACCATGAAAAGTCAGTATTAGCCTTCTTAACCTGATTATATCACATGGCTTTGGAAAATGTAGTCAATTTGTTCTACTCAGATGTGATAATTATTATAGCTTCATTTACTGAACCTGTTTTAGAAGTACCCATCCCAAAAATGTTATATCCCTGCTTTTTAAACTTTTCATTTTCAAAACATCTCTGAACTCAAGCAGATAGTAGAAATTAGTCATAAAGACTTACAGAGTCCAGAATGCTCAGCAGCCGATTTGCATGACCGATGATCTCTCCAGACAGACAAAGCATCTCCTGATGGAACCCAGGCATAACAGACCACGACATTCAAAACAAGTTATGCTGCTACATGTTCACAATGCTATTGCTTTCAAATCTATCAGAAAAAAACGTCAAAAGCTTCTTTGTTCATAGCTTCTCTCTAAACCTTTATTATTATTTCTTCTCAAAGCTCTGTTTTACAGGTCTTGTGATTTTTATCTTCTGTCTCTTGGCAATCTATGTGTCTCTTAAACCTCTGGCTATTCATATCAACTGCATAAATAAAAATTCCAGCTGTCTTTTTTCTTTATGTTTCTTTTTGATTAACAGAGGGAATCTGGGAAATAGACCCAAATCTAAATATACAGAAAAGACAAATTTTAAAAAGTGTAGGAAATACAGATTTAAAAATCCCGTGATTTGAAACACAACCTGGTTAAATTTGTTGGAGGCTTTGTAACAATGTATGAATACAGTCAGACCCTACTCTTAGTCCTTTTGTTTAATAGATAAAAACATCATAACTTAAGACACTTTGGTCTCTTCTCTTTTTATTGTTATTGTTGCCTCCTTCCCACCTACAAATGTCAATAATTAAGTTGGGCAGTAAAACTAAGGTCAAAGATATCACTATTGCTGTGGCATTTGTCCAGGAGGAGAAGCAGCTAGATGAGGAAATAAACAGAGAAGAAAATCTTCAAGCTTTCTTCTGTTCTAAACTCTGTCAGCTCCTGACCTTGACCAAACCACTGCTGTGCTGGAGGGCTCAGGTTGAGTGTGAGCAGTGCTTTTTGGCATCCTGGTGTCCTGTTTGTCTCTGGGTCTGTGAAATCCTGCCTTTCTCAGATGCTGGGACACCACACTCTTGGTTTCTGACTGGTATAAAGTTGGGATAGAGACAAGAGCACGTAAAGATACACCTCCCAGTTCATTAACTTAGAGGCTGCTTCTGTAAAATTGGGCTAAACAGACATTCCTAAGAAGGCATCTGTGCTCCTGACCCAAGCTCAGAAAAGCACAGCGGGATTTGCCTGAAGGAAATGCAACTTGTTACCATTTCTCACCCTGCGGAGCAGCTATAGCTGTTCACAGGCACAAAGTTTGCCCTGCCTAGCTGCTTTCACTGAGGAGGGTGGAGAGGAGATTTTGGGATCTCTAGGAATGGGGACTTCCTACACACTAGAGAGCAAATTTTGATGGTATTCCCTGATCCCTCTGGAAATAAGCCTTTTACTTAATCAACATTGCTGCAAAGGCTGTAGCCAGTATTGCTAGCAGCACTGGCCTTCTTGGCCAGCTGGGCACACAATGGCTCATGTCCAGCTGGCTTCAGTTTTGCTGAAGTTGTTTTCATTCATAGACTCTTCTAGTCTATGAATCAGTGATTAAGACATACTGCTTTCAATTACACAGTGGTCACAAGCTCAAGGCTGTTTGGAGCCAGTCTTCCTGTGCTCCACACAAGTCTGTTAGCAACACCAGGAGCCTCTTTAGGAACAAATTTAGGGTGGATAGAGCACATTATCATGCATGCATTATTATCTGACATAACTGGAATGTTCAATACACAAAACTTCTCTTTTTAGTTCTTGGGTAAGCCATCCATGACTGGTAATGGGGTATTTTCTTGCCCTTGCAGCTGTCTGGAGGTTTCATGGCCTAATTTGCTGTTCTAACAAGTGATTTTGAAGCTATGTGAAGCTCTTCAAACTACTATTACAAATCAATTGACAACTCTGTACATTATTATATATTCCATAATGATGAAACCTGTGGTAACAGGAGATAAGCTGGCATCATAAATTTCAATTTTCAAAATTAATACAGGCAGTCTCACAATTGAAAATCAAGTTCCAAGTTGCTCACATCTACATTTTGGATTATCTTTTAATTTTGGGTTCATACTTTTTTAGACTGTAAATGTTTAAGACCAACCAATCTACCAGTGTTCTACAATTTGAAATAATCAAACTTTAGAAGGCTGAAGCCCAAATATCCATAAACTGCTGTTCCCTCTACCAAACATGGTCTTTCAGTGTTAAGCACCTGCACAGACCTGAGGAAATTCTCTTCTGAAATTGTGGTACCTAGGGGGGTCCTGTTGTCCACTCTAGGTCTATACAGATAAAAACTAAAATCCTGCAACTAAATTGTACAGATAACATGTCAGAAAAACATGTTAAAATAAATTGCACAATGAAATCACATTGTTTAGGAAAAAAAAGATATGAGTTTAGCTTCTAAAACTCTATTGTTTTACACTCACCCATACACTCTCTCTTGCTCAATTTCTATTGCTCCTACCTGTTCAGCTTATGGGACATCATGACTAGAAGGGTGTTACAGCCTAAAAGTAGAATTTAACTAGAGATATTAAGAATAAAGACAAAAAATAATTCCATCCAGTTTATTTGGTAGGTAAAAATGTCACTAACTTTTTGATCAAACATGGCAGATATAATTTAGTGTTTTATTTCCCCCTGGTTATACTAAAAGCTACATTTTATAGCAGCTATGATGTTAAAAAAAGCACACACATGAAAAGATATAAATTTAAATAATAGAAATGCGAGCTGTCTTAGCCAAAGGGTCCTAAAGAACAGTTACAGAAAAAAAGGATGCCATCAAATATTTCTGGATATTCCCATCATTTCTGTACAAACACCTTATAGTCCACATGCAAACTCTTTCTTTCCACTTCAGTTTTCCACATTCATCCTCCAGCTTCTGGCTCATGTTACTCTAAGCCAGATCAAACACTCATCAAGTCCAGGAACCTGTCACTGGCAGCATCCAGTAATAAATACTGAGGAAAAATATCTGCTCCAGGCAGCTGTACAGTATCTGAGAATCCTGAGCCAAAGGTGGTGCAGTTATACCTAAAACCCCTTGAGAGATGTATTTCTACACTGAATTCATTGTTACCTTTTTAGGCAGATAACTAGAATCTATAACATCCTTCAGTAAGTGTTTCTACAGCTTAACTACTACTGACAATATGAACAATCAGCTTGTTTGGCCTGTTTTCAGCCTATCTTCCTTCAATGCCCACCTGATAATTACTAACATCTGCTTTGATTTTTAGATCACCTTTAGTACTGGGCTGTCTCTGTGTTAGTTTTCCCTGTGTACATTGTTTTTCACTCATCTGCACAGAATTTCAAATGCCACTTTACTGATTTTGTATGTTAGCCCAAAGGGCTCTTGTTAAATGTTTACTCCCACTGGTGAGTACACACCCATTGATCAATGTGCTTCCTCTCCTCATGCAGTGAGATGCTGGAGCCCTGTGAGCTCTTCTCTTTGACATGTTATCCATCCAATCTATTAGTCATTGTCAAGCCTCTCCTTTGACATCTGTTCTCTCTCAACATCTTTCCTCGATTATAGTCACCAGAACAAGGCACAATATTCTCTTGGTGATCACAGCAGTGTCAAAACATGTTGAGTGCTTTTACTCACTATGTGCCCGTTTCCATGTCCAAGGAGACCATTATCTGCTTTGGCCACAGCATCAGGGTAGGAATTTATGTTTGGCTACCAGGATCCTAAAGTCTCTTTTAGAAACACTGTTTTCCCAGTCTCCCATCCTGAAACTATAGCATACGCTTTTCCCTACTTTACTGAATTCTGCACTCCTGACATAAATACACTAATCTAACATAAATGTGTTGTTTGGTGTCACAACACTGTGGGAGGGAGAAGGAAAATGGAATGACAGCTAGGATCAACCACATAGTTAGTTAAATGTTAAGTATCTGTCATGGGCTTGCTCTTGGGCAAGGGAATTATTGCAGGGTCATGAATTAATGCACTATTCAGTAAGCTGTGACTCACTGTAGCAGCCTGCTGCTTGTGCTGGGGCAGTCTGGCACTGGCACTCCAGCAAGGAATCCGTGACCACTTCCACATCTGTTCCATTGCCCATAGAATTGGGATTGATGGAGGCTCCAGGAGGAACCTGAGTCCTGCATCTGAAACTGATGAAAGGCAGCAAATTTGATGTTACACTTTCCTTGTGACATTTAGTTTTTGAACAAATATGCTTTGTGCAGCTGCATCTTCTGATACAAGGCACAGCCTGGGATTTCCTGAATGAATAGTAATCAGGAAGTCAAGGGGCAGATCCTGCTTTTGGCATTGAGGCCAAAAAAGAGGAGTGGAATTTGACAGAGAGAATTAAAATAAGAATTTTATGTGCTCAATTCTGCTTCAAAATAAATGATAATCACACAGATGTATTCCAGATAAAATCAAAGCAAGTATATAGATAGATCTGTGAACATGAAAGAAACAAGACCTGATCTAAATTCCATGACAATCAGTTAAAATATTTCAGGAAAGTTGAATCTACACTAATAGGGACTAGTTCTTTCTTTGCTGTAAATATCTTAGAATCACAGAATTGTTTAGGTTGGACAAGAGCTTTAAAACCATTTTGTCCAACCATAAAGTATTGGTATCAGTAGCACTCAGCAGTATCAGGTTAGGACAGGGACACAATGTGTAACCTTAGGATAACTGGGGTACTTCACAAGAAACATAAATGTAACAAATTTCATGGCTAACCTGGAAAGAATACTGTCTTGCAGGAGGCATTGTTTCCTCAATATTCACTGTCTTAACAAATTGAATTTTCTCAATCCTAGTTCACCCTCCCTTCACTTTCTTCGTAAGAGAGACAAAACCACAGCAGATTGTGACCTGATGTTAACACAATATGAAGTATTACAGTTGGAAGATTTTGTATCATTTTGTGCTTCAGGTTTGTCAAATTTTAAGAGAAAGGTAGTAAGAAATCTCCTTGATGCCCTACCTGCACCTAATATGTGTATTAAATTCCTTTCTAAGTCAGTTACAAGACTCAGCCCTACACCTGAAGAAAGCATCTGCTTTAGCTGCAGGAGGGCAGGGCAGAAGGGGGGAATAGGAGAAAAACAAGGAAGAATTAAGGGGAAAACACCTTAAGTGCAAGCCAGAAGCCTACTTGTGGCATTTGTAATTCTGGCAAAGTAATGGAGTTTATTCTCAGTGGGCTTCCCTGCAGTTATGTAATGGGATGTGACTCACAGCAGGAGTTAAAAAGTATGAAAAGGAACAAAAGAATTAAAATAAGTTGCCTGGAACATATATTCCCAATGAGAGATCTTCTGAGTGAAAAGCCACCCTTTTGTGATATACAGCCATTCCCTAGGAAACAAGGATAGTTTAACCATCTGCTTTGTGCAGCTGAGGGATGGGATTCTGCACTAATTACACCTCATACAGGTAAATTGTGAAGCCAGTTATTTACATGAGTTGAGAGCAAAGCCTCAACAAGGAAAACATCCCTATCCAAGGCAGTGTGTAAACATATGTCAATGTTAATTACTTGCTTAAGTCCTCCTTGGAAGGACACAAACAGATGCTCAATAGTAAGCACAACTATAGGGGTTGTTTTGAATATAAACACTCTTAAGCCTACAGATAAGTGTTTTCCTGAAATGAAACCAGGATTTGATTCCCTATAATTCAACTCAAAACAAAGTACACCTGTTCTAACACACAATATCTAATCAAGTTTCAAAGAAAAAATGGGAGTGGCACTGAAAAATCTTAAAATAGCTTCTTTTGAAAAGATATTTCATATGCCTTTGCCATATTCATAATCAGAAGTGTTTGATTTTCTCAGAACAAAGAATCTTCTTGTTATTGATTGATGATATTTTACTTCTGTTGTGACTTCTTTAAACATTCTTCTAGAAGTGTTTTCTTCTCCATTACATTTCCCTAAAATAACATCACAATTACTTTCATTGTTACTACTAACTAACACTATTTATTACTACTATTTATTACCATTATTAACATAAAAAACTATAGAAACTGTAATAATGAACATATAATAATTTTCTTCTATATGTTTTATATGTGGGCAAAGGAGGAGTAGTCACCTCCCTTCAGGAAGTTTCTCGGGCATTACAGGGCAGGTACTTGCCCTGACTGACTGCAGGAGTGAATGGTATGAAGACAGAAGTTATTTAATCATAGCTTAGAGAAGCTGTAAATGCAATTAAAATATCAGGTTTGATAGAAAATGTAAAAAACCTTGTCATTCCCACTGAAGTTGATGGGGCTCACAGGGGTACAGGAGGCCAGGAAAAAGGATGGGGCAGATGGAACTTCAGCTACTTTCTTTTAAAGCATTACTTGCAGGTCTTTTTCCTGGGGTTTTCACTGTGTGATCTTTATGAAACTTCTTAACCTACTGGTGCTTGAATTAATCAGATCAATTGCTTGAAGTGCCTGGGCTGCTAACACTGTGCATGTGAGAGCAGGTGCCTGATCCACATCAGCTCTGACACTGTGACCACTGTGACATTGTGACCACTGAGACAGGATCAGCTGAAGCCACATGGAATGACTAAAACCTGCACTTAGTGGGGTTTAGAAAATAGGCCAAGTACTTCCATTACTACTTGTGCAAACACTAGCACAACAGACTCTGGGTTTGACAAAGTTATGCCAAGAAATGATTACAGACAAAAGGATCTATCATAATACGTAATTTAATTTAAATACTAGAAGCATATGCTCTTTAAACTGCACCTTGCAACACTTATTTGTTAATAAATAGTATTGAAATGCAGGGAGAGATGTTAAATATATCAAATACAAGTTATGAAATAGTAAAATCCTACAAGATTCATCACATATGTTTTTATAATGGAATTATGAGTACAGTTAAATATAGTTGTTAAAATTTTGTTTTCTCGATAAAAGACACATGCTCTTCATTCTAAGGTAATTAACTGAAAAAAATAATCTGTTCAATTTAGGTGCTTGGTGCCTGTGGATATGCCCTTGCAGAGTGAATGTCATACTGGATCACCCTGTGATCTAAAAGCATGCATTCTGCCTCTTTGTCTGTGGGCCTGTAGCAAGCACATGACCTAATTCTAAGGGTGCAATAGAAGGTTAAAGGTACAGGTGCAAAGAAACACCTAAAAGACTCAAAAAAGCCTATACATTCCTTGTTTCTCTGAAGCAGAATGGAGAGTATTAAGCCTTTGAAGGAGCAGCTGCTTACACTGCAGCATGTATAAGTCACCTCATTACTGCAGTGCTCTGGCAGAAGTTTAAAAAAATATTACCCAGATTTCAACTTTTCATTATGTTCATTACAATTTGAGAAAGAAAACAATTTCAATCTCTAAGAAAAAATCTTGACAGTCAAACTAAAGTATTTCCTGTTCAGATCCACTATACAATTGTCCTCTTTTTTCACTTGTGGAAAAGAAACCACAACAGAAGAAATTATGACGGATGAAATGTTCAACTTTTCTTTCTCTTTTTTTTTTTTTTTTTTTTTTTTTTTTTTTTTTTTTTTTTTTTTTTTTTTTTTTTCTTTTTAAACAAGGTTACAGGTCCAGGAATAAAATCTGTCTGTGTTGTACTGCCTTTTTTCTGCACAGGCTGCCCTTCCTCTGTGAGTAGAGTCTCTTGTGCTGAATCAGGTCATGCTTGCATGGCTGTGCTGAAGGGGATGGATGATTCTTCAGGGCAGAAAGTGCAAAGAGTGGCTTGTGCTGTATACAAATTTCTGCAAGGTATGATAACCTCCCTTTTTTTCTGGTTGTAGCTCAATTCCTTCAACTGAGAAATCTAATTTCTCCCGGGAAGAAAATAAAAAGCCATGTGGAATCAGCTGTAAACATTTGTTCTCTATGATTTGAAGAAAGATAAAAGATTTAAGGAACTCTGATTATTTTTCCAGATCTGAAATTATACTTGTACTGAAGAGAGTTGCATTTTCTTTGCCTTCTGTAACACAGGGACAAACATAAAAGGTTTGTTCTCCCAGCAGATCTCAGAAGCTGGGTTTGGAAACTTCCCCTGTCCTTCAGAAAGAGGGTTGTTGTGAGACAATTTCATGGAATCATAGAATAGCCTGAGTTGGAAGGAACACACAAGCTCCTGGAAACAGGCAGAAAGGCCTAGGACATCCTGGAGGCTAGAGGTACTTTCCTTAGCAGTCTCTAGCTGCTGCCTCAGTTTCCTTCTCTGGCACAGTTTGGATATGGTGGCCACCTACAACCATTTTCTGGCAGTAGCAAGCTGTGGCTCCTTCCCTCCTGGTAACATCGCTGTTCAGGAGAGTGGGCAGCTGGAAAACTAAAATGGAAAGGGACAGCATCCTGACAGGGGAAGCTTGGAGAATTTGGCTAATCTATGGTGGCTGGAGAAATAGCCATGTCAGAAGCTCAGACGTGGTGAGCTCAAGGTGAAGCTCCTGACCCCCAAACACACGGAAATGTGTCCTCCAGCCAGGTGAAGTAAACAAACTGGCTGGGAAGTGCTTCTCCTTGTGGCTTGGCTCTGTATCCTCAGCAGCACCAGCCACAGGGTTGAGCTGGGAGGGAAGTGTGTGGATGTGGAGGAACCAGGGCAGGGTGGTGGCTGGGACAGAGCAGGGACAGAGCTGGCTGGGCAGCATGGGGGCAATGGGGCAGAGGAACAGGCAGGGAAGGGAGCAGCAGCCCGAGCAGGCAAATGCTCTGTTTATTTTAAATTGATGGCTGTGAAGTTCTGAGCAGGGCTTGGGCAGCTGGCAGGGAAGTCCCAGAGTCCTGGGCTGGGCAATGGCAGGGCACAAGGGTGGGGGGGGAAGGAGGCAGGAGAGGCAGAGGCAGGGCATGGGCACCTGTCAGTCCGGTGAGCTGTGGGAAACTGCAGCGCTCCCATTCTGCTGCTTGGATATCTTTGAGGAAATATTCCATCCATCATCTCCCCCAGTGCTGCCCCCAGGAGCAGGCCTGATGCTGTAAGGACACTGCAGCAAGCTATGCTGGCATTCTCCATGCTAAAGAAGGCCAAAGACCCCTTTGTTTCATAGCCATACCTTTTAGTTTTATTATACCCTTTTTTATTAATGCCTTTTAAAAGTGTTCTTTTGCTCAGATTGAGGGAGAGCTTTTTCCTTCATTTCAGGTGAACTGTTTCATCCAATTGAGCTGTTTATTCAGAGCTCTGAAACAACACAGAATTTGGAATAACACCAATTTTCTTTTCCATTCTAAATAATGTAGATGTAGAGGGCAAGAGCTATTAATTCTATGACTTCTAAGTTGTGAATAGACCTGCAAAAACAATACTCTCTCATTATTTACAAATTCTTTTCACCTTCCTGATGAGACATACATTTTTAAAGTTTGAATGTTTTGATAAACTGACCTTTTTCAATCCACTGCACTTGAAGTACAATTTAGTTAATTAAACCGGTGGAGAAACACTATATTGGTGTTTATAATTTATGATTAAGGTGATTCTCACACAAACAGAGGATGAAAAGCAATCTGAAATGAGTCAGGTAATTTATTTTAATATGATAAAAATGTAAACATAAAAAATTTGAACATACTTCCATCAACACACTGTATCCTTTTGGTGTCCATTTTAGCAAGTCATTTGGGCTAAGGGATGGAACAGGTTCCTGATCCTGGTGTAATGGAAACCAGTGAAAGAGATAATTCAAGTACTCAGGAAAATAGTCCTAATAATCTTAATGTTTTCTGCCTTCTAATTTTAGAACATAATTTTAAATGGTGTTTTAAATTATCCTGCATTTCAGCTCTCACTTTTCAGTAAAAAAGGTATCATGTATTTTTCCTCACATGGCAAGCCATGCAAGATCTTTGCAATATTATACTTACTGGTTTGTATCTTAAGTGGCAGTCTAATTTCACTCCATGAAGCAAAGTCATCTGCCCCCTGCCCCTGAAGCTCTCTTGTTCCATCAGTCTTTTGTTCTGTGCAATTAAAAAAATTTTGAGGGATTGAATTTATGTATACAGGGTACAAAACCAAAATTACTTTGTGGGGACCTGCCACAATAATTAATTATTTATGAAGGGTTATTAGTGGGATCTAGCCTCAAATACCTTAAAATTTGATCACTGAAATGTGTTTAAGCACACATTTAATTTACTCTGGTTTAGGATTAGCCATTTGTTTACAGTGTGCCTGATGAGTTCTATGTGAAATGGGATATTTCTCCATAGGGTGACCAACCACAGCCCTACCTGTTTGTGTCATGATGCACCTGCCCAGAGCTGGAGCTGTGCTTTGAGCAGGAGGTTGAATTCAATGACCCCTGAAAGTCTCAAACTGGGCTGTTGTGTGGCTGCTTTTGATGGTTGCTAACATTATGCAAACAGTACCTCTTGCAGGAATAGGTGAGAATCTCCTTTGTCTCAAGCTCTCATCAGTCCTGCACTTGGTGGCACGAAGTTGCAGCTGAGGGCCAGACTTGCCTTACAGACATTTAGGGAACAGGAACAGTCTGGTACTCTCCTATGAGCACCAGTCTGCTACTTTTGTGACCTGAGCTCCCTCTGAAAGCAGGATGGACCTAACACATCTGTTATCCTCTTAACCCATCTTTAAATCACTGAAGTATGGCAGAATTTCTTAAGCAGTCACCTAGACAAGTAAAGCAAACAATATAAATTATATACATTTGCATATATGAGGTGTGAAATAATATCTTCATATTATTGCCAAATAATCAAAGTAACAGATGTCAAATGACCTCAAGATTGCAACCAAAAATCATTGTAAGGCTTTTTTTTTTACATGAACTTTAAAGCTGGTTTTAACATTAATGAGAACAGATTATTTTTACATACTTGCCTGTTTTCAGTAGCAGGAGATTAAACAAACCATGAAATGCTTTGGAATTGCTCTATCAGGGTTTTAAATAAGGTATTTCTGAAAGCTATGTACATGTGTAGCCACCAGCATTAGCTCTGTGCTAAAGAGCAGGGCTGGAGCAGCACACCACCAATAGTAGTATTGAGTTGATTGTGGACTGTCTGTACAAACTAGAGATAAACAGAGAAGAAAAGGATCTGTGGGTCCTCCTTGGGTGTATTTCAGAGTGCTGAGAACTTGCTAATATCATTGCAAAGACATGTTATCCTTTTTGAAAAGTCACAGAAACCAGAAGATGGGAAGGTGCGGGAAGGTGCGGGAAGGTGCGGGAAGG
>NC_031768.1:16902371-16991638 GCF_001522545.3 Parus major
AAGGGAAGGGAAGGGAAGGGAAGGGAAGGGAAGGGAAGGGAAGGGAAGGGAAGGGAAGGGAAGGGAAGGGAGAGAAGAAGGGAAGGGAGAGAAGAAGGTTTGGGGGGAATTAATTCCATTCTTCAAATATTAAATTAATTAAATATTAAATATCAAATAATAAGAGGTATTTCTGGAGAAGGTGGAGACAATCTTCACAAAGATGCACAAGGACAGGGCAAGAGGCAGCAGACTAGTTACCTAGGGAAATTCTGTCTATGTATAAGGAAAAAATACTTCACTGTGGGAAGAGTTATTACTGAAATTATCTAGAGTCGGGGTGGGAAGAGCCGAGACAAACACAAGGCCATCCTTTGCGGCAGGAGCCAGGTCTCGGAGGTGGCTCCCCGGCAGGCTGTGTTTCTCGGGAGAGCCGGGAGGTGGCACGGCTCAACAGCAGGAACAGTCTGCAGGGCCTAGGAGCTGCTTCACACCGGGATAACTGCTGAAAAACCATGGTGATAACGGGAAAAGGGGCTCAATAAGAACCAAGTCTACTTCAGAGAGGGTAAATAAGCAGAGTTTAAGAGAAAAGTTTGCTTTTTGGACAATTTTGATTCACAGGTGTGTTCTGTGCCTGCGTGTCCAAGGTAACACTGCTCGGTTCTGGTACCCCTCCTGGCACAGGGTCACCCTGCAGCTTAAAGGTTGCCTTCCTTGGCTCTCCTTTCCTGACAGGAGGACATTGGACATTGGACAATTGGACAGGCTAAGGAACCCCTAAACAGCACCTATAGGTGCTTTATAGGCAGGCAGTTTAATTTTCATGTTACATGTGTCGAGTGAATGAGAGGCATTGTCCTCCAACACAACAGGCAGATCCTCAGAAAAGCTCATTCCCAGTCACCACCAGGACTAGAACTGGGAATTCTAAGGAGAGAAGCATTTGAGACCTTGCTGCTTACCTGTTTAGCCCATATCTGATTCCTGATGTGTGTTTGAGGAGTCCCTGGGAAACACAGAGGCAGGGAACAGGCTGCACTTGTGTAAGATTGTCTTCAAGTGAGCAGAAGCGGCTGCTAGAGATGATTTGGCTCCATCTAATTTTGTCATTGATTTGTTCTGCTGTTGTATGTTATTGTGCTCTGATAGAAGCCATGAATGTATCACAAACAATGAAACAAGTCAGACTATTTCTGTTGATGCAAAAAAGTTCTGGTTGAGCAATATTTGCCTTGGTAAACAGAGGTGGATGAAAATGTGAGTGAATGATCACAATGTACCGTGTTCAAGTACATCCAACAGAAGTGAATATTGGAGCTGAGAGGTTTTCCCAAGCTCTTTTCAGCTTGTATGGATTCATTACCTTAATCTCAGGAGGAACTCACGGAAATGAGCAGACATGTAATGTAAATTTTTTTTATAAACTGATGACTACTCACACCTGAGGGCTTTGGGATTATTGTCAGTTAAAAAAATTAGCTGAATGCTTGAAGTAAAAGCTGATTTATCTTTTTAATGATGGATTTATAGTATTGAAATGTCATTGCTCCTAATTACAGGACAAAGAGGCAGGTCCAAACCAAGCAGTTCGAAGGTTCTTAATATGATGACATAGGATATATTTGTATGAACGTTTGAGGAGAACAATGTGATCTGACAGAAATGGTATTTGATAGATTAATGGTGGTAGTGGGGTTAATTTGATGAAACTGGTTTAAAATGAATTCAGAAACAAATTTTATAGGATGTGGTGTTAGCCCTGGAAGCCCACTCTTGTAACACAATGGTCAGAATATTTGCTTTGAGGAGCGGGAGAAGAAGGAGCACCTTTCCTTAAGTTATTTCTTTGCCAGGTTTGGGAGAGAATTTGAAATGTGGTTCTGTGGAGCTTGTTTTGCTGTAGGCTGCAGGGAATTCAGCGTGGTTTCTTCTGGTCTTTGAAACTGCTTCTGTGAAATATGCACTGGATTAAGAGATGAAACCAAAACCTCCCCAAAGAATTTGTTAATCATCATCACAATGTCAGTCTGTATCTCTGTGGCCAGTAGTTGTCTGGGTACTGGAACTGGTGGGGAAGGATGAATGTAATGGTTCTCCTCCTTTGCCCAGAGCAGGAGACAAAGCTTTAGTTCAAGGTTTTACACACAGTGAAGCAGAGAAAGCGAGTGAACTGCACTCTTCTGCGAAGCTGCCAAGACTGCTATGCAGGGCATTACAGAGATTTTGGGTTTGTTTCTGTGTCCTAATGAGTTTAGACTTGTGTATTACAGAAAATACCTACAATGGCAAGCTTAGGAGGATTGTGTCTGGGGTTTTCAATGTTATCTTTTGCCAAAAGTTTTGTATTAACAGAAATGAATTTTTGATTTGATTTAGCCACAAACCCAGGGATCTTACATCTTACAAATACCATAACTGCATTAATATGGTGCTTCTCAGCAAGGGTAATTAGCCCACAAATAATGAGGTTCTGATGTAGTTACATTCTGCTTGTTCTGGAGCTCATTTATTGTGTGACAGTTTGAAGATCTTTGTGCCACACTCCACTGCTCAGTGTAAGGGTGCCCTCCGTAATCTTAATGTCTTCCTTACATCTTTTTCATGCTTTCACTGTGAAAAAAAAAAATGACTGCTCCCTTTCCTCTTAATGTTTAGTGCTTATTGAGTTTAGTAGACAAGGTAGAGCTTTAAAATTCAGTGAGTTAAACGAATTGGTGGAAATATGCAGCAGCAGAGGCTGTCTGGTGGCCAGAAATGAAGGCAAAATGGAGAAGAACAGAACATTTCATCAGAAGACAGCCTGTAGAATCTGTTGGGTCACTTAACACTTGACTGTGTGCTGAAGTAGGAAGCTCTTTGCCCTGGGGGTGCTGGAATTTCAAAAGGTTTGCTTGTCATCAGCCTGATAATGACAGAGCTCTGACACCAGGACCCAGCCATAGCAAAGGGTTGGGCAGAGTAGCATATGGTTATTTTCAGTCTAAATTCCCTTTGAAGTAAAACAAATGCCATCAAATAAGGCTCAGAGTGAGGACAGAAGAGGGGGAGGAAGGGAAATACGATGCATCCCCAGACATGATTCAGGGCACAGGAAACACACTCACTGTGGATACAAACACTCTTCCTGAGGTATCTGTACCCTCGTGTAAGGATGGCAGTACATGTGCACAAAAGCACACCTTCCTAGAGGAAGAAAAAGAAATCTTAGTCTGCCCTTTAACTTATCTGTGTTTTCCTCATCTTTAAACTGTGTGAAATGACAAAGTAATTGATAGGGCTTGGATGTGCTGTGTGTTTACTGAACTGAATCTTTGGATGTGAACTTAGAGCAGACATAATACACTGGTGTAATCTGTGTAAATGGGGGAATGCTGACATCTGAGTAAAAATGCTCAAAGAGCTCAGAGCTGGGCTCAGAGTTGCTCAGGGCTAGGTGGGGTATTATATAACCATAGAGTAGGCCAACAGAATAAAACCACAGCAAGGAACTCCACTATTGCTCAGTCAATGCAAAATGCAGTGTTCTATCCCTGCTGGTTTTGCTTTATTCCTTTATGAAACACCAGTTGAAGTGGTTAAAAGCTTAGATTTTAATTTATGGAATTCATGTTTTTCCAGACTTGCTGTGCATGTTAACAATCAAATTTTATCATTCTCATTGACTCTCCCTGGACTACATCAATGTCATTTCTCAAAAAGGCTGCCAAATATTTCAAAGAGGAGTATAAATGTCTTAAAAGAACCAGATTTAATTCTCCCTTCTTGTTTATTTATAGTCATTTGTTGGTGTTGATGATTTCTTGAGTCTTCCTCCTACCCAGGCCCTCCCTATGTATTTGTGAAATATAAGAGGTTCAGCTTTCAAGATATGTGCAGCAAATTTAGAAAGCAAATCTGCAGTTATACTGAAATTCTAAATGAGGTTTATCAGGTACAAACCCATATGAAGCTGAGAGAAGAAAATGTGCTGAATCTCACACAAATGAGAACTACACAGTGCAGTTGTTGGTGAGGTTTGAAAGAAAGTGCAACATCCCACTAGCTGGCTTATTTGAACTTGAATTGTGTTTGAGTTGAGCCTAAGTTGCATTTGTCAAAACAAAATGTTTGTATTCTTAAATTTGTTCTTTGGAAGAATTCCTGCCATATTCTGTATTGCACATGTTCCAACTGAAATGCAGAAATACATGGAATTAGTACTTAAAATGAAAGCAACTTTTATGACCTATTCTGAGTCAAGTATGAACCTTATGATTCAGAGCACTGAAACTGTGAAAGATGTACTGAGCAAGGGGCCAGTCACTAATGTATCAGGCCATGCATTCTTTGTATCCAAGACAACCTTAGTTATTCTGGTATGTCTGGTTTATGTGGAGGGCTGCAGCAAGGCTAAATGTCAAATCTCCAGATTCAAAGATAATAGCAAGAAAATAAAATCTAGAAAGGGTTTCTTGATTGTGTTTCTAACTATAGTGGAATTGTGTGATCTCTTCTTATCATTTGAATAACTTATCAGTGACTGGTCAAATTGCAGCTCTTATATAACAAAAATACTATCTGATACCTCTGCATCTGAAATTTACAGATTTCACTTAAAAGGAATGTTTTCACTTAGAAGATGAAAAACAGATTCTGTGTAGGGAGCAGCCTTTGCTATTGACCGATCTCAACACTTCTGGTGCTTGTGTCCTGAAAACACATAAAACATTGGTGGAGAGAGCTTCAGTTGTAGCTGCTAAAGACTTTGGTTACACTTCTACAATCTGAAAGCTTTCATGTTTTCAAATGGGGAATTTCTTACCACATTAGGCTTCCAATTTAAACCAGGGGACCTTGTGTGCTGGAGCAGCTCCCTGCTGGTGACAGACAGTGGGCATGCTGCAAGGAAGAGGCTGCTTACCCCTTCCTACTTAGCCTCCAGTTAACAAGGAGCTGGCTTCTGGTGGACTAAAGGAAACAGAAAACATGGGAAAACAAAAACAAGTCTGGCCAAAACAACTGGTGAACATTCAGAACAAAAACACCATTTCTAATAGCAGGCCTTTTTCTAAATGACCCTCATTTCAGAAAAAGGAAGCTGAGGTAAAGGACAAAATGATCTATGTAGGGTCACTCAGGCTGCTTTCTTGGCAGAGGCTGTTGGTTAGTGGCTCACCTTGTGCTGTACTGTTTTGACTCACTAGAACAGCAAAAGTGTCATCAGTTATTGCCAGGCTGTTTCTGTGCATTGCGTAAGGTACACTGGCTCACAGAGAGCTCTGAGGAACAACACAAAAGCTGGCACAAACAAGACAGCAGGGAGTGGGCAGCTGGCAAGAGCAAGTTCTTGTGGTAGCTCACCACAAGTCATGACACTGCTTCCGACACAGTGCTGGTGGCAAGGCATGGCAGAGGAGAGCAGGTGTTCTCACACTTCATTAATCTGTTTATTCTGTCTGGGAGCAGATAAAGCCAATGGCCTTCCTTTTAATTCCATAGTCTTTTGCTTTGCTGTGGGCATGTGCATGTATTGAGAGAAAACCACCTCTATTTTCAGTTGTTTTCACATTATATTGACCTGAGCAAGTTGATTATCTTTGGGAGAAACCATGGACAAACTGGGCGTAAGCAACCCTGCATCCTACCTAATCAAATTTACACAGGAGTATTGCAGGTATAGAACTTTGTGCTATTGTGTCAGTCCACAAAGATGTGAAATCAGCCCATCAGCAAATGATTGATTTCATGCAGCATTTTTGCTTCTAAATGTGTCAAGTCATCATGGTTCACATTATCCAACTTGTCCTTCATAGCACAAATGATTTTTTGGTTTGTTTTTTTAATGTACATTTTAATGTTTTTTCTTTATATCAGAGCAGAGGGGCTATCAGAAAACAGTATTGTGAAACTCACATTACTATGGCAAATGCAGCAGATTCTGAGAGGGAGCAGATGTTCTGGGCCAAGGCCTGGGAAGTAGTTGTGGAGAGCCAGAAGCCTGGCTGAAGCCAGCCGAGCTCTCAGGAGGGTGCTCTGCAGTGTGTTTTCTTTGGAGACAAGGAGCTTTGCCCTTTCTCATCTCCTGGCTGCTCTCTCCTGTTCCTGCAACCCTCTCAGTTGTACTAACATAACTGTGGGCTTTGCCATGAACTCACTGCTATGAGCTCCAAAGGAGCATTTCCTTGATAAGGGCTGGGAATTTTGGTGCAGTGTTTGACAAAAGACTCTGAGAAGCGAGGAGATGTCTTCCTCTCTCCTGCTCCAGTCCAGGAGGTGAGGCCTTCCTGCTGCTGCCCATCAGAGGAGACTCTCTAATCCTGCTGGCTCCTGCTCTGTGCCTCCACGTCCCAGCCACGCTTTCTCAAAGCAAATACAGTCAGAGCAGTGTTAGTGTGACGCGCATTGATTGGATTCTTCTACAGGAAAATAAATCTCATGGAATTAGTCTCGCTTCGTTTGTGCCCAGAGCCTCGTGTTGTTTCAGAGCAGCAGTATGTGTTTGTAGGAGGATGGTCATGGGAGCAGTGACCTTTAGTTGGAAATATTGCAGTGTGCCTCCATCCCTTGCCTCAGGACAACAGCCTTCCTTCTTTTTTTTTTTTTTTATTTTTCCATTCCTTTGAGGAGAATCTGGTTTCAAATTATGTTAAAAGACTTAGGGTTACTTTTTTTTTTTTTTCTTGACACTGCCCCAAACAAATATTTTCCATTGGCAAAAACACTCTTAATTTTTTAGTTACTATTGATGTGGTTTTTTTCCTCCTTCTCCACCTTTTTTAATATGGCAGAATCTCCAAGGCAGAAAATGAAGGTCTGGTTAGATCTACAAATCTTCTTGTGGGCAGATCATTCTTAGTTGCTGGGACACTGTTACCTGATGTCTGTATCTGATTTGGCTATTATGTAACAGAATTTGTGTAAAACTTTATTCAACTATTAAACAAATAGCAGTCTCCCTTTTGAGGTTAAGCTCATTCACTGCAGTAAATGCTATGGTTAAAACCAAGCACTGTTTCAGGGTGGAGAATTGGCTCTATCCAATGGTCTTCATATGGCACTTGCTTTAAACCTGGCAGAGGCTTCACTGACAAGAGTAAGTGGTGACTAATGCATCTGCAAGTTGTGCTAGTTGTGCACTGCATTTCAAAACAGCAAAGCACAGCCAGGAGTGATGTTCTGCAGAGCTAATACTTGTGGAGGAGCAAGGACTGCTTGATGTCACCCTTATAAAGTTTTGGATGCCTCTGAAAAAGAGGTAAAATTTGCTGTTGGATCTTTTCTCTGCTGTGTTATCTCAGTAGTATTTAATTTCAGCAAGGGATCCAGCATCAGAGGCACAAGAGTCACCTTTTTTCTGGGTTTCTGCAGTATTCAGGCCTGGATGAGCAGCCTCTGCCATGGCAGCTCTCTGAAGCTCAGCTTAAGGAGGTGACCCAGAGGTATCTGCATTGCCCATGGCTCCTACACCTTGCTCTTCTTTGAATTTATACACATCTCTAGACTAATAGTTAGCTTTAGTTAAAAATAAAGCTAGATCTTTTAAAGAAAAAACAGTGTAAAGGTGTTGCAATAATTTCTAAAGCAGCTTTAATTGACCCTTTTAATATAACAGATTGAAAGGATGGAACAAAATCTGTACAAAAACACTTGTCACAGATTGATCCATTGAACTTTGCTCTTTTGTGCATCCATTCAAGTGCCTGATGCAACATCACTTTTGTAGTGATGTAACACTGCTGACTTTTTCCACTGCAAAATTTGATACATAAGTAAAAGAATAGCTCTCCTTGTGCCTTGGGAGAAATAATAAAATGCTGGCTTTAGTTGACAACTGATGATTAAATCATTCAAACATCAAAGGAAGCACATATTAACTACATCTCAGCAAATTTAAGGGCAAATAAATTTTTATACAAAGTGTACGAGACATGGCATGAAAAATTCAGATGGAAAAAGGTGGAAACTCATTGGAGAAATGCTGATTTTAGATCACTAGGGTGGCATTGACTAAAGCTGCAATATTACACATTACAGTTCATGAGAAAAGCATTGTTTTAACTGGGAGATGATAAACACACATTTTTTTTGTGTTGAAACAGTGATTTTTAGTCTTACTGCATAATCCAAGTTAAAGTAGTGGTGTGTACTGAAAACAGAAGGATTAGATGGAAATTACCAAGTTATATTTAAAATAATATGTAACCTGAAAAAAATACATTTCACTTGATGAATTTTGTAGTGCAAACACCAGAAACCACAAAATTCTAACTTTATAGAGTTAAAAATGTTAGCATCATTCTTGCAATCGAGTAATACTTTAAAGTAACCTTTTATATGTCCAGGACAAATCTTAGAAGTAATTCAAGTTGAAGTTCTTTGATAAAAAGGAAAGAGGGTTTTACTATAACCTTATACATGAGTTGAGTAAGAATATTAATGTATATGTAATTCTGGAGATGGATTAACTGTCCTTAAAATTTGACTTTCAGCAACTTTGTTATGCAAATGCTGAAATGAAATCATTGCTGAACAAAATACTGCTGCATTGTAGCACATAAACAAATACATGTCTCTAAATAAATATAAATGTTTTTGTTGAGGTTGTGATCATTTTTCAGACATCTTGCAGAAACTGCTTTTTAATATTTTGAAAGAACTTTTATTCAACTTCATAAATAATAAAAAAAAATATTCTGGGCCAAATTTACTCATGACATAAGTGAGCAGTGAGCATATAATTCTTCTCTGTGACATATATTTGAATTTAGTCCAGTGATACTTGTCCCTAATTTACATTTAATTTCCTTATTCCTGACCCCCATCTCAGTTTTTATTTCTTCATTCAAAATAACTGCATTTTTCCATCATTTTCAGTGGAGTCAGAATGGCTGTCATTTATTTTACTCATTAAAGGCACTTGCAACTTACTTTTTAAAAAACTGAAACAAAACAACCAAACAAAGTAAACAAAAAAGAAAACCTCATTCTGGAGATGTGATGAGTGGGATGTAGTGTGAGAGGGATGGTGTGATGCAAGTGCAAAGACAGACTGAGGAGATGGAGGAAGGGGCAAGGGAAGGTGCATGAAATAGAACAGATGAGATTAGAGGAGACAGAAGAGGTTGCCTAAAATACCCACCTGCCTGTGTGGGGAATTTAGGTGATAGTTGGAGTTTTCCTCATACAGAGAGTAGGGACTGTGTGCTGCTTCCCTTTTTTAGGGATTATTGAACTGTTCACTTACACACTGAGGCCAGGAACTTCTTAGCATATTCTGAAAAATAATCAGACACAGTGTGCAATGTCAAAAAATGCACAGACATTTATTAGAACAGCACGATTTCTGGAGACCTGAATTGTGGTTTTTAAGTGTTTTGGATGGGCTGTACAGAGGCTTTCACTTGGAGTGGACAGAGGCTTTCTGATAACCATTGTGTCAGATTATATTTGGTTTAACTGGCCCTTAATTCTGGGTGCTTCTAGGTATCTCTATATGCTCCTTTATATCTGACTTCTGATCCCTCCTCTCCCATTTAATTAAGCTCATGGATTTCCTCAATTCTTGGCTTTATTGTCCCAGATATGTAACTCATTTGACTCAAGTTTTGCTCAAACTACAGAACTTCTTTTTTTGAAGCTGAGCCAGAGAGAAGATAGCACAACACCATTTTTTAGCTATGGATGTTGAGGCTCACCTGAGGTGAGCAGAAGCAGGTGGAGAGATGTGTGAGCCTATGCCCAGCTGGAACCAAGTGGGGCCCAGAGGTGCTGGGCTGGTGGAAGGTATTTCTTGCCTCAGCAGTTACAATCCAGCTAACCAGCGAGTTCAGCAGCTGGTTCACTCCGATTTAATTTTCAGTTCTTTGAAAACCTCAATATGAGTATTATGTGCTTGTAGGAACAGCCAGATCTGCACACTCCTCTGCAGATGTCTTGGCACTGCTCTCTTCAGTATGCTGCTGCAGGAAAAATTGACCATGGCTTGTCCTGTGGTACTTCTGCTTTCCTCATCGAGGACAGTCTTAGGAAAATGTGTGGGTTTTGCACTAACACTGTAATAAAAGCTGTAACATTGTGGTTTTTAAGGTCCTTGCTAGTTTTTTCTCCTCTTTCTCCTGCCCTAGAAACAAAACAGAACAGAAAAAAAGAAGGAAAGTTTAAAGATATAAGATAAAGAAGGAAAGTATAAAGAATAAGAAAGCAGAAAAGGTGGATAGGCTTAATAAAAAGAGAAAAAAAAAGAGGAATAAAGGAATAAAGAAAGCAAACCCCAAAAGTGTAACTACATCTTAAGTGTAGAAAACCACACAAATTGACTTCAGCTCTTTGCTGTAAAGGAATAGATTAATTCTTTTATACCCTGCCTTTTTTATTAGACTATGTATTTTTATTTTCAGTGTAAGGTATTTGAGTTTGTGATCATTCTGAATGCAAGTAGCACTCATTGAGTTAATCTGTATCCCTTGTTCTTCAAGGGTACTTAACCATTAGAGGTTTTATGGCTTATGAAAACTTTGATGGACATGTAACTAAACTGAAGCTAAGCTTTCTACAGGTAAGGGAATCTTGACAGAAAAGAGCACTTGATATTTAAGAGGCTCTGTCTGCCTCATGTGAATTGATGAAGATATTGCAGCCTAAAAATATTGCAGGTCTTTGTTACCATATCTCCCTGGTGTGTTAAAACTAGCTGTTGAAGTCAGATGAAGTATTGTACTCTGCCCTCACAAATGTAGCACATTTACATTCCAGACCAATTCTCAACATGCCTTGCTTTACTGAAAATCTTTATATTTGAGCTGCTTGAACATCCACCAGTGGTGCACTGTCATGATTTCTTGATCTGGAAACCTCATTAACGTTTCACTGATATTTTCCATGCACTGCTCCAACACAGAAAAATCAACAGATAATGGATATGAAGTGATTGTATGCCTAATTCACCTTGAAATCAGGTGAAAGCCTCACCTATATTTCTTGCATCAAATGCAATTATAGTATTTTTCTCCACCTGCTTCCTTTAATATGCTCAAGGAGCACAGTATGTTGATGATGCCTTTAACACTGAGTGAGTTTTCTACCTGTGTCACCACACCTGTCACAGACACATCCTTTGTCTTTTAGTCTTTTTGTCTTTTAGTATTTTGTCTCTTATATTACAAAATGTTCTATGGAATTTCTCCACTTCTGTCTTCTAAACACAGTGACTGATTGATGCCCCCAGAGGTGGATGCAGTGCTGCAGGTGAGGTCTCACAAGAGTGGTGTAAAGGGGGAATTCCCTCTCTTGACCTGCTGTCCATGCTGCCTTTGCTGCAGCCCAGGGTGTGTTTGGCTTTCCAGGCTGCAAGCACACCTTGCTGTGTTGTGTCCATGTACTTTTGCCTCAGGGTTGATCCTTTCAGGGTGCAGGATTTGTACTTTGCCTGGCTGAAGTTCCTGTTGGCCCATTTCTCCCACCTGTCAAAGCCCCTCTGGAAGGTGACACAACCACCTGGTGTCAAACACTTCATGCTTCTCTACACATTTTTAAGAAGTATAGAGGCTGTTTAAAGACAATGTAAAGACTTGTATTAGCACCCAGATTAGAAGATCTTAAGTGTATTTAAGATTTATACAGTAAATATATTTCAAAAATATAAATTCTCTTCTACTGAGCCTTAAGAGAAGTTTTCTTTCTTAATACATACTTGTAACTCATCGTAATGAAAGTTATTGGTATCAGAAAGACAGCAACCTTATATGGTTCTTGTTAGAAGAAAAAAAAACAACACACCACACATTTTTTTCCAGATGTCTGGTCAAATAGGAACTTGTCTTGGAAAAATTTCAGTGGTGTACTAGAGTATCACAAAATGGAAAAATTTAAATAAAAGCAAAGAGAAAAATCTTCTAAGTTCACCTGCATATGTAATTTTCTATCCTAGTAGCTTTCCTGCAGCAAAGTGTGCCTTTTGTCAAAAGAAAGGAAGCATGATAAAAATGCTTTTTTTCATGTTTTACTTGCTGTTTCTGAGCAATTAAAACAAGGAATTCAGTCTTTCCTGTCTTTTGGATGAGAGGTTTTGAATGTGAATGAGTCAAGGTGCTTATTTTCACTCATAATTTTAGGACTAGAATGCAATGTGTTATTAGGGATTGATTGCACAGATCTAGACAGAGAAGTCACTTTCTTTAGTACAAGGTTTAGGCACAAAAGAATGCCTTTGTGACCTACAGAAATGTGTCTTGCCAAAGAAAAATGAGTTTTGGTCTTTGCTGTGAACCAGAAGGATATTTTTATCAGAAAAAGTTGGGAAGGAAAAACAAATATTTCAGGACAGCTTGCCAGTGCCCATGCTCCTGCTCCACCCTCCTACTCCCATCTCCAGCCCTGACCTTGGCCTCTGCATTCATCCCCTCCTTTTATCCCAACAGCTCTGCAGCAGGCCAAGGGCGTGCAAGTGTCTGTGTCTGATGTACATGTCTGCAGTGTCCAGCACAAGGGGACGTCAGCACAGGTGCCCACTCAGGCAGTGGCTTTAGAGGAAAGAGCCTGCAGAGCTAGAAAGAGGATCTGTGCAAAATAAAGAATGTGTGCAAGGAAATGTGCTTATCACATTACACCTTCTCATAAACCCTTTTTTCTTCCTTCCCACTGCATGAAGACGAAGCTGTCTGTGATAACTTTGGGTGCCCTAAATAACTGCCTGTGTCCTGCTGTTCTGCCTCCAGTTCAGTGAGGATGGATTAGAGGTGTTCTTCAGACCAATGGTATCTCCAGGCTGTAATTGTATACAGTCAGAAAGTTTGCTGGTTTTGTATGTTTCCTGTATAGCTTGTAGGGTTCTACAGCAATTACCTGAGCATCTGGAGATTGCTGAATAATTGATAGGAAAAGAAAATTCTCTCTCTATTTTACACGTTCCTCAAACCAGATAAACTATCTGTCCAGGTGCTTCTCTTTCTTCACTATGCTTACAGAAAATAAGGCAGCAAAACCTTTTACGTAAAAACCCAGGCCTGATGTAGTTTTTTGGAGGCTAACATTAGGCTGGGGCTAGCTAATACAGTGTTGAAAGAAAATAAACTGTATAGGAAAAAATAAGCTGTTGACATTTAAGTAACAGGGCACCAAATTGTTCAGCAAGTCTCTGCTCACAAAAAAAAAAAAAAAAAATTATTTAAAGGGGCACATCTATCCAGTTTTCAGACTGATGTGGGATTCCCTGTCCACAGGGTGTATGAACTGCTTCAGGTCTGGAGCAGGGGAGCTGTGCTGTGTAGTTTAGTGCTGTGGTCAGGTGTTTTTCATTGGGTATCCATGGCTTTATCCATAAGACATCTGCTCCATAGCTGGCTTACATTTGACTTGCTTGCAGCAGTCAGAATTCACTGCTAGCTGTTTGGATAAATGCACTCAACCATCTGAGGAGCAGTACAAAGTGTACGGAGGGACCATTTCCTAACCGAGGAAGTGGGTGGTAATGGGTTCCATCTGTAACTGCAGGCAGATAAATGAAGAGAAGAAAAAGCATCAGTCATTTCAGGAATGTTTACCTTTTTTTGGCTGTTCTAATTTGTTTCTGGTAGGCTGACATGAACTACTTACTGTGGACAGTGGATTAGAAGGGATCCATTTTTTTGCTGCACACTGTAGCTTGGATATTCCTTCCTCTTCAAGATGGATAATAAAAGTGTTTTCAGAGAAAAAATGCTTTTTTTCTCAATTGGCATTAAAAGCATTAGGGATGGTAGAAGGGATTTTTGTGGGATAGCTTTAAAGGAAGTACTATTAATACCATCAGAAGCATTCATGTTATGAATGAGGTGCCTCCTGAGTCATCTTTCATAAAGTGTTGCTGCATTTTTCTTTTTGTTCTGTAGACCTCTTTCTATTACTAGTGGATGCTATCCCAGCACACCCCTTAATTGTGAACTCCAGTTTCATACCAAGCCAACAACATGTAAGTTCCACAACTAAACCCAGGAACTGGATTATAGGGCATTGCTTCACAGTACAGAGATCATGCCTTTCAATTGATTTGCTTAGGAAAGGTACTTAGCTGACACAAATCATTTTGCAAGTAGACCTTACAGCTTGAAATTCCTACATGTGCAAATGAATTGCTAGATATGAAGATCCTTACCTTTTGATTGGAAATTATATCCTGGTTTGCCAAAATTACAGCATTTCTTTTTCTTGCATTCCTAAGAGAATGGCCACTCATATAGGTATATTAGAGTTAATGAAAATAGACTACCTTTGCTGTAAATGTGATGCCACAAAAACAGCAGAAGCCAGAACTGCTTTTAAGAGATGCAGTATGGGAGTAGATGGTACTTAGTCTCTCTAAGGGAGAGAGCTTGAGAGGTTCCCTGAACATGTAGTAAAATAAAGGACAAGCCTGCATTCATTCTGATTTTAGCTCCTTACTACCTCTATTTAGCAATGTCTGTAGCCATCACAGCCTTTCTCAATTAAGATAAAGAGGCAGCTCCCAACTGCTGTGCAGCCTTGATAACACCAAGAAGTGCCTCATTCTTTATTGTCTCAGAAGGGTGGCTGGAGTTACAAGGCTCTTAACTTTAAAACCTCAGCTGGGTATATAATGAGTCTCAGGCTTGCAGATATGCAGCTCATATGAAATGCTGCAATTGAATTTCTTGCATTAATGGTGCCTTTACAAATAAGCAAGCTGGTTAGGAAATTATTTGATCTTTGTTATTGGCAGACGAATAGGGAGGACTCATTTAACCACAGAAGCCTCAACCAAGAGAGAGATACAGAAAGGACCAGACTGAATGTCCCTCGAGAAGTACTTCCAATCCATGTCTGTACTTCTGCAAAAACAAACAAACAAAAAGATTTTGTTGCCACTGGCTTCAGTCTTTAAAAAAAAAAAAAAAAAGTTTTTGATTATTTCTCTCTTTTAAGGAGAAAAAACAACTAACCAGACTTAAAATTACAGACAACTGAATATCTTCTGGTAAAGATGTAGTGAGTATACAATGATCACCTGATTGTGGGAATAGACAAATGGCAGCTAAAAGGACAAATTGCAGCATCAGGGCCTATTGCTACATCCAGAAGGCTGGACAGAAGAGTGCTTGCTTGCCAAAACCTCTTCTGAGACAAAAGAAGAGATATTTCAACTGCTGCTCATGTCCCTGAATGGTCTGTGTTTAGGGCAGCAGCCTGTGACACAAAACCCTGTTGTATTTAAAATGGACATGATTTGATGATGATTTTTTTCTGTATTGTTACATATTTTTTTGTAAAGGGAATTTGCAAGTAGAATTTTTGGTTTTTAGTACCACAGGTAAATCCCACATGTCACACTGAATGTGTCATTCCATTTGAACAGAAGGGAGTTAGAGAAAAATGAAATGTAATCAAGGATTTTTTTTATGGATAGAAGATTAAAAAATTATATACAGAGCTACTAGAAGTAAGCAAATATTGGGAACCAATTTGTTTTGTAATTAGAGTATGGCACTTCACTAGCTCCAGCATTACCTGGTTTTCTGATGTTAAGAGACAAGAGTGGACTATTCAGTGTAGACCTGAAGTTTGCAAATTGAAGACTGATATAAGCTAATGTGCTTTGTTTGACCAAAAATGTATTTAACCTTTGGAACTCAGACTGTAGGAAGCTGTTGATGTTGAGAATTTAACATGATTCATAAACTGTTTGACAGAATTACAGGGTTAACAAACTTTCAGGACTGTGGTGATTATTTATTTAAAAAAAAATAAATATCAGAATGCTATTAAACCACATCCTTCTGAGTTTTAGACAGCCTCTGATAGAAAACAGGAACACATTTAATCTGTCTGATGCGAGTTTTATTATGTTTCCTTTGGAGTGCCTAATGACTTTTGCTACATGAAAAAATGATTCTGAGCAATTGGATAGATGCTGGACTGATTGATTTCATAATTCCCTTTCCTAATGCTTTACACACACATTTATTTAAAAAGATCCCTGAAAGAGCTCAAGGCAGAAGATTTGAGCCTTTTTTCTTCTTTGGGCATTTGCATACGAGTATGTAAGGCTCCTGTGATGTTCCTGTTAGCATCCTGTTCTTTGCCAGGCCACCAGCACAGTAAATACAAAAGCAGAGCTCATCTCATATGCAAAGATTAGAGCAGTGCAAAATCCAGATGTCTGTCTGAATTCAGCTCCTCATTTCTTCTGTCTCCACTTCCAACAAATTCCTGAGAAATTGCTGATTGTATGCATCCAGCTATTTCAGAGATCCTCAAATGCTTTAAGAAGCAGTTTCTCACTGATGAAAATAGTGATGAGAACAACTTAATGGGGAGTGTAAAAGGTTTTAATGATTGATTTTATCTCTAACACTGACGACTTCTAATAGAAGCCTCAGGTGCAGGCTTACTCCTCAGACCTTTCTGTGCATTTTTATGGCTTTGAAAATCCTGTGAATTACAGTCTCAGAGTTCACAAAGCTGGAAGAGGCTCTGCTTCTGTGGACTCTCAACCTGTCTCTGCATTTGCTTCAGCTGTGTCCATGACATAGTTAACAGCATACACAGATCATTTTCCAGAGGAACCTGGAGAAATCAGCATCTCCTTGTCTTCCCTCCTCCTCGTACTCCTTGGTGCCCAGCAGTGTCCCAGTGAGCACACGGGGACTGGGCTGTGTGGAGACCTCCCTGCACATGGAACTCCAAATTGCATCTTGTGTCATTTTGGGTATCACAGTGTAATAGGAAGGGCTCTCTGCTTTGCTGTTCTTATTATTCAGCACCACTGTCACTGTGTTTCCCTCCTCTTATTGTATGCATCATGTTTTTGGATTCCTTCCTTTCCCTAATACATATATTTCTCCCAGACATGGTTTTACAAACCTCTCACCCTCTGCTTTTGATGAAAGACTCTTTGTAGTATTTCTCCTTTCTTACTGGTGGTTGACATTCATCCTGGTTTAATTACATCTAAAAATGACATTTATGTGGTATCCCCTTGGTTTTCTTGATTGTAAATGCATACTTTAAATAAAACCAGATTTACATTGATGCCTAAATCTTCCATTAGCTGTCTCCCCTGGCCTATGTGCTTTGATATTTATCATTGCCCTCTGCTTACGTGCATGGAGGTTTTCAGTCCATGTGACTGTTTCATGCTAGCTGGCTCACATTAATTTTGCAAGTGAGGTTTTGCAAGGCAGATTAGTGTAATGCTGGTATTTGCTGCATTCTTTTCCTCCACTGATCTTGTGTTTCTGGCTGAAAGCCATAATAAAGAGACAGTAAAAGCAGTGCTGAAAGACAGAAGGTGCAGCTGAGTTCAAGATGTGCAGCATCATGAATTTACAAACTAATACAGAAGAAATATTGTTTGTAGATGATACTTCCACTTATATGTGTGCAGAAGTGTTTTCCTTCTGCCATTTGTCTAAATACACCCCATCTGTGTGAACTACTGCAAAAATGCCAGAATAGCCAGTAGAGTCAAGGGAGATTTATGGTTCTCCTTGCCAGATGGAGCAAGTACATGTTTACAGAAAGAAAAAGAAAAAGGGTGTAACTGAAGTTTCAAAGACCACAGATGGATGTTGAATAGGAGGACTCTGGCCTTGATGCTGTATGACTTCTTTAGAAACATAGGAAGTGGAATTATTTCACCTGATTTTGAAGGTCTCAGCTATCACTGGAGAAGATAAGGATTTTCTTTTAAATTTAGATTTCCATTTTAACCCAATCTGAATAAATCAGGCCTATTGACCTTAGGAAGTAGTTTAGATGCAAATGACTGCATTTTATATGACTGCTTTTGATCAAAAGAAACTATTTCCTGATGTTACTAGGAAGGGGGAACTGTTATCCTGTGCTATGCCAGAACAGAGAGGAAAGGCAGGCTCTCATTTTTATACATACCATTCTACAGGTCACTTTCCACATTAAGAGCAGCTGTTGTCAGTATTACATATGTCACTTCAAAGTGCTCCCCAAATGCTTCCTCCTGTGCTAGGGAATGGTTCATGGCCCAGCTGTCACCTTCTTCTTCACATGAAAGTGTGAGATTGGGCTGGAAACCTGTTTCCCTACACTTTCACAGGTCCTGGAAACAGAACAGGAGCTGCATTTGCCACCACTACGAACACACTTTAAAATATTTCTCATGACAATGGATAAATCAAGAGGTGAAGCTTGGGCACTCATGTTCTTCATGGGTTTGTTGGACACCACTAAAAATTAGTTTAAAAAACTCTGCCTTCTCTAGCTCCTTCCTTTCTGCAGACATTATTGCCAGGTTGTGTAGCCTTACCATGAGAGTGTAGACAGCTTGACTTTTCATTTAATGCCAAACTTCTGATGCTGTTTAGTTCATCCAAAACAAAATCCTAACTGCTTTCTGACTGTTCTGCCAATATTTTGGGGGCCACAGAGACTGAAGCTTATAAAGAATTCAGCAAATCAAGATAAGAGTCAACTATTTGTTACCAACAGAATGAAGCCAGATTTTCAGCACCATGTGTTTCAGTGCCATGGGAGCCTTTCATTGCCAGAAGATAATTGTTGCTTTGACTCAAGTGCTCATAGTATTTTGCATTTTTCGTAGTCAAAAAGGCCACTGCAATTTATGCTGTTGTCTCAGTCAAAGGACTGAATTAATGCTTATTAACTAACCAGCCCCATTTATTAACTCCCTAAAACTGAACATCCCATTACCTTTGACATAAGCACGTTGCAGGGACTCTTGCTGCAGGACATAAGGCAGTCTTATGTAGCTCCTCCATTATTATTTGTTTTGTAGAGATAGATTTTGTGGTTTTATTATCTTTATTAAGATTAACATATATGGGGGAAAGAGAAGGAATAAATATTGGAGTAACATTTCTATATGTACTACTAACATTGTAATCAGATGCCTTTTATTTTTCCATTGTCACTCTTAAGTATGATGATTAAGCACACACTCCTCATTTTTCTGCAGCTGTGGTGTTTTTCCTTATCTATGGGAAAGGAATTGTGGGAAGGGTTGGATGTGGAAACAGCTCAGTCCTCTTGATCTTTGTGATCAAGCTGGCAGCACATTTCCAGTTGACAGTGGTTGGATGATGTTGGTACCTTTCCTGCTTTTATTTACTCAAAAAACCAAAATTGTTGATAGAGTCACTGAAAATCTAAACCCCTAAATAGTAGAGAAAGCACAAATTCTGTGATAGACATCCTCTGGGGTAAAAGTAGTGAAGAAAGAACAGTAGGCAAGGCTGCAAAGATAGCATTAACTTGGCTGCATTACATTCACCTTTTATCTTTTCTTTTATAGTAATTTTTTTTCCCCAAGGCAGTGATAAAGTACATTGTGCCTCAGTCTTTCATCAGGGGACAGTGTCTGTGTGCAGTTACAGTGTGTTGAACATTTAGGGGCTGTCTCCTGTACCGTCTGCCAGATAATTTGTTTTGACTTTGAGGAAAATCACTTTGGCTGCCTACCTCTCGGATGGTCATGGTCCATTCAACTTCATCTATTGCACTTTATTATAAAATAGAGAATAAGACTATGATGTTTCACCAAGCTCTGTTATGTATGATCCTTCCCTGTCTTGCCCCACAGTCCCCTGGATGCTGATGAGTGGGGTACAGATAAGGGTAGGAGTATGCACAATCAGATCTGAATTCAATTCTAAACCTGTAGGCAGTTCTGGTTACATTCACAACTTTTCTCCCAGTAAGAATTATATGATATATACTGCTGCAGAGCACAGTTGAATTTGTAGATATATTTAAAAAAAAAACCAGTCCTCAGTCTTGTGTCTGCTTATACTGTTCAGATTTCACATCCCTGCTCCCTTTCCAAGGCCAGATGCTTGTTCTCAATGGGTGTCTTTGAACCAAAGCAAGAAAAACAGCAGCCGCCCAGCTACAATTAGAGCATGAGCTGTGGGATGGCCCTGACCACCTCTGACAAATGGCCACTGGGGGCTGGGTGTTTATACCCAGCCTCAGTAGTTTGTTTGTTCAGCGATCTTGCTGCTAGTATTAAGAAAGGAATAAATGAGAGCAAACAAACATTTGGGCAGGATATGCATTTTTATGAGGTTAACTCATCCTTGGGGAAAGAAGGAAGGCTCTGATCAAAGCGTGGCCTCATTGCAGAAATCTGCCTGCAGGGGCAGCTTCGTTTGGTCAGGACTCAGTCTCTAGCAGGCAGCAGCCTTGAAGGATTTAAAATCTGCCCAACAGAAAGACAGCAGGCAGGAAAGGGTTACCACTGCCGGGACATTTAATAGTTCTGAAATAAACTGGTTTATTTTCAAAACAGGAAATATACTACAGTGTTGACATTTAGTGCCCTCTGGCAAAAATGGAGTAGGTCCATGTGGTAGGGTTGGGATGTTTTTCCTGGGTTTTCTTCCCTGCCTAGCAAAAAAGGGAGGAAACCTTCTGCTTGCTTTTTTATTTTTTTTTATTTTTTTTTTTTACTATTTGTTTGTCTTTCCTGTATCTTCAGCCAGTAATTGGGAAAAAATATTGGAAAAGTCACAAAAAAGGGGGTAAATTAGGAATCTACACCAATTATTAGGTCTGTTAATGGATGAGGCAGTGACTACTCAACCAGATTGGTGGCAGAAAGGCTGGATATGGAAACTGATGTCCTGATTTTCTGTCAACAGTTTTCTTTTCAGAACAACCCTCTTAGTGCACTATCATTGCATCTTGCTATTTTGTAAAATATCCTCACCTAGGCTTTCTTAAAGGGGTTCTCAGTTACACAACAACTTTACACACAAATCAGTATTTTACATTATTGTCAATAAAGTCAGTTAAGAAAGTGTTGTTTTTTTCATATTATGACACAAATTACTTCATCAGAAAAATTTTGGGGTGAAGTTCTGTTCCTTCTGATGTCAGTAGATATTTTGCCATCAACAGATGGAGAGAATGTTCTGTGTGTACTGCCTGTCTCGGGCAGGTGACATTCATATGCAATATTGTGTCTAACTTGATAAAATTTGTAAACTAAGTCATGATTCCTCATTATAAAAATTAAGTTTCTGGCATTGCTGTTGCCTGTGCATGCAGGAGCACTTTCTAATTCATTGCAGTGAACTCTGTAAGACATCTGTACCCTGTAGCTGGCAGGCACCACTGTTTGCTAAAAGTGGGGTGAGGTAATCAAAATGGGAAAACCAGTTGACTGCTCACCAGAACAGGACTGGCAGGGCACAAACAGAAGACAAACATACAAATCACTAGAAAAATGAGCTAAATGAAAGCTTATGCTGTACTACTGGGTATGATAAGCCATTGCTATATAGGACATTCAGTAGCCTGTTCTAAGCTTGTTAGAAATTATTCTAACATGTGTAGAGTGTAGTTCACACCAATGTAGAGTGCCTGGAATAAAAGAAAGCCTTTCCTCTCCAGCTGATTAGTTTTTCTCCATGAACATTATCCATGACTTTCTCTCGTGTGCTGAGGGGCAGCTCCCTATGGAAGAGACAACCTGGACTCCACTGCTCACCTGGACTGGTGAGTTCAGCCACATGCTGTGTTAATACAGCTACAGGAGTGGACTGTGGCCACACTGTTTTTTCAGACAGGCATCTTGACAGAAGTTAAATTAAAGTGCTAAGATTACACTTAGTGATTCCCAGCCTGCTTGCCAGCCCCAGTTGTTTGTGCACGCTTTCAATTCCTTGTAAATTGATGGATTAGTTTAAGACCTCACAACAGTTGTATCCAGAACTATTCATTTATACATGTTCTCATTACTACGGAGTTCTTCACTCCTTTTTTATAAACCATCTGTTTTCAGGCACTTTTAAAATGATTCCTTTCTGGGGAATTTCTTTCTTGTGTTTTCTGTGCTTCAGAAAGCACCTAAGAATCTTTGGCATTTCTGGGGATATTAATTTTTTTACCTTTAGTTTAGGTTTTCATTTTATTTTGTTTTGTGCGGTTTTTTTGGTTTGATTGTGGTTTTTTTTTTGTTTTTTTTTTGTTTTTTTTAGTGTGTGTGTTTGGGGGGGGTTGTTTTTTGCTGTTGTTGTTGTTTGGTTGTTTTTTTGGGTTTTTTTATGCATTGGCTTATTTTTATTAATTGCATCACTTCCCTAGGAAGACATCAGCAAACATATTAGAAATATAATCTACCATAGTAAAATAATATAGAAAGAAAAAAGGAAGACATTAATAAAAAAATCTCCTTCTCTTTTCCAAGAAGACAGCTTTAATCCAGTCAAACAAGGCCTCTCCAAACTTTTAGCTTGTCTGTGCATCTGTTGGGAATGTATTTTACCATATTCAGGATAGTAAGCTCAGGGAACATGCAATTCATGGTGTGCAGGTAAGAAAGTTTTGGTGGCAGCTCCTCTAGAGCATAACTGAGTGTTATAATAAATCTCTCACAATATAATGTATCAGAACTCTCAAAATGGGTAGGCTTGGCTGCAGCATCAACCTTATAGGTTGCAGGGGGAAAGCCTCGTAGCACCAGCACCAAATGAGCAATTGGCAGTGTTTCACTTTGCAGAAAATCCCAAGAGTTCTTCACTGGCTTTCTCTTTCCAAGTTAAGGTTTAATATGCCCTTTATGTAAAATGTGTTGCAAAAATACTGACTAAACTTGGCAAAGATGTGGTGAGACTATTCCTCCTATCTTTTTCAGAAAAGGATTGGCTGGTGACTAAGGAATATTTGTGTTTGTTGTTAAAACTAGTAAAACTAAAACACCTCTAGGTATGTTCACTGGGTGTTTTTGAAAACAGATAACCTTAATCCTGCTACCCTTTAGTTATACTGGACTAGGAACATTAGCAGTTATTTTCCCATAATTAATTAACAATTTCACAAATAGTTCCCTTTTCAGTTCATATATGTTCATATATTTCATCACATACATATAAAAGCTCATAAAAAGTATTTTCAAATGTAGGTTAATCTAGCTTTAACTTTGGAGATTTTATCATAGATAAGGCTGTAGTTATTTGTGGGTTCATCAGTTAAATTTAATTCACAGCTCTGTAAATAGCAAGAGTAGTTATATGTATATATAGCACATGATTCTCTCAGCTATGGTTCTACAGGAAAGTGTACATAAATCATAGTAAAATACATATAACATAGTATATACAAACTATAGTATAGTATAGTCTATATAGTAAATTATATATAAATTGTAGCAAACTAGAGTGTTTAGAGGTTACATAGAAGGAACATATATTTGTGTCTACACCATAAAATGTAATGGTTGTTCTTTCTACACTCGGAATTTTTCTCCTAGTCCTCTTAATACCGCTAAAGTAACCTAATCTCAACAGTCACATACTTTTTGGACATCTTAGCAGGGAAACCATTAGCTGATTTGGCATGGAGACTAACCTTTCACCCCCTGGGGTGGTCTCTTCAGGACATAAGAGAAGGCACGTAAGTGGATTAGTGTGTGGAGCTTACGCTGCTGACAGTGAGCACCTTCTCGCAGTTCCAGCAGCAGTGCAGCCCTGCTTAAGTGAAACTATCCATCTATTTCAGCTCTATTTCTGCTCTGCTGTCGACTAAGACTAAAGGTTTCTGCTGAATTCGTAACCTTAGCGAATAGCAACATCACGTGAATATAACTAATGAAGAGCAGTACCCTAATGGTGTTTTAAGCACTAATGGCCAACAAGTTGACTATTTCCTGGCAGTTAATGGCCATCTGGAGGAGATCTTGATCCATCTGGTCATTAACTGCCAGGAAATTATTGACTTGGAGGTTGCTATTGCTCTTAAAAATGAAATATTTTTTTTTCCTTCTCACTCTGCCTACCATCCTGCTTGAAGCCCTTAATTACTGTCATCAGTGGCAATTCTTTTCTTGACTGCAGAAGTTTTTAAGCTGTCCAAAGTGTTTTCTGCACTTCATAGGATGTCACAGGTGTGTTCCCTGCCTGAAACAGTCTATAATGTGAGGCTGCTATTTTGCATTTGTATCTGCATAGGAAGGATCTTGAACTGGTGTGAAATTATGTTTAGCTGAAGGGAGTTCTGTGTGCAAAAAGAGGTTTTGATCTTTCAGATGCAACTGATATATACCTGATAGATACCAAGATAGATTTGGTCAGAAAGGATACCTGTTGCAGGAGAAGAAACCAGAAAGCAACAGGACAATGATAGCAACAAAATGGTTACAAACAATCCATCTTAAGAAAAGTAAAAATTGACACGGCTAAAACTAGGAGTTTCCTTGTCCATCTTTGCCTTGACCCCACACTACTTTTTATATTTGCTATGTATTTAGATACAAGCTGTTGAACTGTTTAAAAAATTATGTTTAAGTATAGTAGTAATTTAGTAAAATCTATATTTCTAAATCTCTCTATAAGGTCTAGCTTTCCCAGACTGTGTAGCAAGCTTGATAACTTGAGTTTGTGCTGAGCCCACTCCCTATCATCACCAGATTGCCTTGCTGGTTCTCTCTCTCCCCCAGTCTGTGATGATTTCTGTCATAAAGATCATCCTTAGGTTCTCTAGGACTTGAAGATTTTCAGTTTGTGTTTGTGCAGGTCATGGCAGAGTGGCACATGGGATTCCTGAGGGACATTGGTGGCAAATTACTGCAAAGCTACTTGAGTAAAGTTGGGCCCAAGACTTAAAGGATTTAGGGAGAGAGCAGAGAGGAATTATAAAGAGAGGATGGCTGTGGAATGGCACCTTTGGGTCGTGATTCATTGATGCTGAAGGAAGAAGAAGAGGAGAAAGGGAAGGGCTAAATGGATGAGATGTACAAAAGAAAAAGGTAGGTGTCAGGTACAAAAAAAGTTAATGCTGCAATATATGAATAAAAACAAAGCACAGATCATTGTCAACATGCAGTTTACTAACAAGCAGCAATTATTCTAGAAGGTGCATTGGTCTGAGTGAGTCCCACAGCACAGCTGTTCACAGAGTGGGTATGTCCAATACACAGCATTTTAAGAAGCAAAAACTGGACAAAATCTTGGCTGATTCCCATGTAAAGCACAGCTTATAGTGTTCCTGGAATTATGAATACCTGATTTTTCCAACCCAAATCATTATATGGTTTTAATACAGATTCTGTATGCAAACTATTTGGTTTCTTTGTTCTGTTAGGAAAGTATTACTAGAATAAAAGAAAAAAAGCCAGGAAGGAAGACTAATTCATTTTTTATAGTGTCTTAAGACATGATGTTTCATACTTCTGTTGCAAATTATACTTGGGCAGGAAATTAAATACAATTCTCTATAGAATTTAAAAAATTGATCAATCTTGAAGAAAATATTAAATAAAAATACCTTTAAAATATAACTGTAAAATAGTTATGGATACATTTGAAGCCACATGTTCAAAAATTTATGACTGCTCTGGTATGCAGACCCCACTCTATTTCAGCCTCTCCTTGATTTCATGTTTCATATTTTGGTTCACTTTGTCAGTAGAATGGACATATTAAAAAAGGTTCATAAATAATTTCTAATTTGCAGGAGGGGAATTTGGTGTGGACACATATTCCTGCCTCTCATACTTGTGCTGGAAACTCCAGTGCCTCCCTGTTGGAGCAGCTGTGATTTCAATAGGCTGCATAGCTTATGTGTGGCAACGTTTTTTTTTCTTATAATTAAGAACACATTTACAAATAAAACCCAGGAAAGGAAGGAAAAATGTTAAGGGTAATAAAATTAAAGACTTCTGAATGGAAACTCTTTGAAAGACTTCTGAATTAAAACTTTGAATATAGGAAATTCTTCATTTCAGAAAGGGAATTTTTAAATTCAGTTTAGATCTGATTTGCATTTTTTCTGCACGAAGACAGTTACAATGTGAGACTACTTGCTAAAGGCCAGTTCCTGGATTGGTTCAGTCCTTAATTAGAGAACTATCCAGTGGTGGTGACAGAGATTGTATTGGCAATATTGCAGGACAGAAAAGAACATCAAAGAGCTTCAATTTTTAACATTATTTAACGTTTTATTGGGAGGTAGGGAGCTCACCATCTGCCTGGACCCAGGGTATTCTGTGACCTCTTCTTTTCCTCAGCAGACTCTCCAGTTTTGATTGGTGACCCAAGACCAAGACAGACTGGGGAACTTCTCAGCAATGGAAAGTCCATCTATCATCCTCATCCCCCAAAATAAATGTTCTGGGAACCACAGGAGATAGGAACAAACTTCTTTTGCCTGGAAGGAGATCTGTAAGACTACAGCCTAGTCTTCTGGTGTTTTCACTCTTGAAATATGCAAGCCTCTTTCCTTGGTCTGCACATAAAATTAAGTCTTAGTGTGTGTAATAACATGTGGGAAATACAGGCAAGGCAATCTCACCTTGGTGCCTGGCAAGAGCGTAAAGCAGATTCTCCTGGAAGCTGTGCTGAGACCCATGGGAAATGAGGTGATTGGTGACAGCCAACAGAGCTTCACTAACAACAAATCGTGACTAACAAATTTGGTGACCTTCTCTGCTGAGGTGGCTGGAGGGAAGAATGGATGACATGACCTACCTGGAGGACTTGAGACTCTCTTGCATGAGATCCTTGTCTCAAAACTGGAGACATGGATTTGATAGATGGACCACTCAGTGGATAAGGAATCTGCTGGATGGTCACATTCAATAGAGCTTGGTCAGTGTCTTGATGTCAAAGTGGAAAGCAGCGATGATTTATGTTCCTCAGGGGTTGGTACTGGGACCGGCACTATTCATCATCTTTGTTGGAGACATGGACAGTGGGACTGACCATTGTATGAACTGCACAGGCTACCAGGAGATGTGCTGGAATCTCATCCTTGGAGATACTCGGAATCTGACTGGATGTGGCTTGAGTGCTGCTGTAGCTGCCCCTGCTTGGGCAGTCTTCAAGGGTGCCTTCCAGCCCCAAAGACTCTGTGATCTATTCCGTGCTGTAAAGCAGATCTTCAGTCTCATTTCTCTTCAGGTTTTTTTCTCTTTTCTTTGATGATTTCCATTGTCAAACTTACATTTAAACACACGTAGACTATGCTCAAATGTAACATATCCAGCAAAACTAGGATGGTATTTATCTTCCCAAATTTTAGAAGTCTGTAGTGGAGCATGTACTGCAGAGGTGGTTACTGTAGATGCTCTTTAAAGTATGTGAGAGATTTTTTGGATTATGTTCACAGGAGTGGTTTTGTTGTTTAACGGAAGATGAATAACCCTTTGAAATCTCTGTTTCTCTCCATCAGCCAGAAAAGCAGCCAAAGGTGATTGTCTCAGACAACTCAACCTATTGGAACATTTTGCGTTGATTCATTAAAGGTTTTTTCCCCAGTGTCTTTTCCCAAAGTTTCAACTATGATTTCTCCTTGCCATTGGTATTCAAACTTCACACATTAAATGAGCCAGTGAGTGTAATATTCCATTTTGTTATTTCAGTGTTGTACAAGCACTGTGTTATCTTTTAGTAATAGGTCATCCTCTGAGGCTTTGACACCCAGAATCTTTCTGAAATCTCTAGGTTTTGTGGGTACTTTTTTTTTAATGGAAAAAGTAGACATGAAGCATTTGTTTACATATTTTGAAATATAACAAATCCCACCTAAGGGCACTGGAATGCATTGCATACATTTATTACATGGTTGCAGGACTAGATTAAGTCTAAGTTTTACAGAGCATTGCCACTGTGAATTCTGAAATCAATTTACTTCATTTTTTTCCAATGCATATAAATAAAGAATGCTGCAGGCTAGGTCTACAAGGAATTATCTATAATAAGTACTATGTTATATTGGTTTTGTGAATTCACTGAAATTATCAGTTCAGTATTTTGATGAAATGGTTGATGAAAAGGCAATTCAAAGCCACTGTGATATAACCAAGCATATAACTTAGCTCAGGAATTTGCCCCTGTCTGGTTAGAGTGTCCAACCTGTCCTGTCTAGGAAAAACAGATGATAAGAGATGATTTCTTGCACATTTTCTGTAACTGCTGTGTAGCCTGGCACCCACACAGGTCCAGTTGGTTTGCTTGTTGGCAGCTGCCTTTCCTGTCAAACAGATGCACCAGCAGCTGAAATCAGTCATCAGAGGAAAGTTCATGTCTGTGACTATGCAACATGTATTCTGTGAACTGTTTTACTGTGCTCCTGCTTTACTGTTGCCCAGGCAGTTCTGGTCAGTTCAGTATCTGCTGTTCATTGTGGCTGTGGATGGACAGAATACTGTCTTGTGAAGCCTCCTGCAGACCATGAGGAGTTATGAGGAAACTCATGGAAGGATTGCATGGGGATGAAACAGTCCATTGGGGGCTCCCTGAAAAGCTTCTTGACCTTTGAGTAGCTTTCAGCTTTTTTTCAGAAATCTTAAGAAGAAATTTAATTTTCTATTAAGATATTTCAACTCTTTTCAGGGATTTACTCTTGGTTTTGCTTTGCATGCTAGATTCAATAGGTCTTCAGAAAAGGACATGATCTCAGCAGTGTTTCCAGGAATAATCCCTAAATCGTTAACTTTGAAAAGAAGAAAGCTCGACAAGAATTAGAAGGTGATCAAATGCCGCAGCATTCCACTGAGGAAAAGGTGACAGGGAAATGTCTGTCGGCATTTGAACCTGGGCAATCTTCTGCTGGCCTCTGGTGCTGCCCTGTGCCTCCCAAGAGCTGCCTGGGCTGCTCTCATCCCGCTGCAGAGGGGAAGGCAGGACTGCCTCAGGGCTCTTACACAACCTGCAGGAAGTCCCAAAGAATTCTTACTGCTTTTCTTTTGGGGAGGGCTGATGTATATTTTGGAAAACATCGATGTCTAACTTCAATGTGCTTACACTGGCTTTTTATTTGGCGGAGAGGGGGAAATCAAAGGCTTTTTTTAATGTACATTTGGATTTGCCTCTTAACTAGAAATATTTCCAAATAATGGTAAGCCAATTAAACACGCACTGGAAAAAATAATTATTTTCTGCATGTCTATTCCTAATGGATATTTTAATTGATTTATTTATTTGAGTTCTAGTCATATCACTTGCATGGATGAGATTTCACAATTGCTATTGATTTCTATAGCAAAATTTTTTTGTTATAAAACTGTGTGATGTAACACTTTGAACATTTTTGCCAGTGAATATCAGTCCAAGGGTGGTGATTCCTTTAGTTTGCCAGTAATCTCTAAAGACAAGCATAACATTTTCAGTGCCGTGTAATATTGGTTAGAATTTTAATTTTTCTAATCTTCCCTTAATTTTCTTCACTGTCTCAATGGTGATGGCAACAGGTCATTTCTTCATACACGCTATTAATTTCACTCTTGTTTCAAATTCCCTGTTTTCTTCTGAAGTTCAGAACTCATTCTGAGTTCATAGTTATGTAAATATTTCAAGGATACAGAGAAAAATGATGCAGTGCAGGAGATGTCACACAGAAAGAAAATAAAACTACTGTGTATAACCTCATTTCTTCATAATGGACATTATATACTTCTATTTAGTATACCTAATGAAGTATATTGAATATTAACACCAGCCATATTTCCCCTTTTTTCCTCCTGTTTGCTGCTTTGGCTTTGCCTTTTACAATTGTTTTTTTCTGTTTCCACATTATGTTTATACAGCTGCCATTACAGCTTCTATTACTACAGCCATAGTGCTAAAGATGTAGAAATCTGCCTCAACTCCTACTCCATTTACCTGGGGTATTACAGCTGCTTTCCAAAGAACAAAGGAAACTGATTTTGAATGATGACCCTAGACACCTTACAAATTACAAACTAGCTTCTAAGTATATAAACAACATTTTCCTTCACCAGTGCTTGCTTTATGCTTAGCCATATGCAAGTACCTGGGCTTCAAGCTGGACAAAGAAATCAAGCACACACCACTTTCTTACAGTTAAGAAGGTTATTGGTTTTGTGGGAAGAAGAAGAAGAAGAATGTAATGAACTGGGTGTGATTCATAATTAGATAAAATATTTCACCTTTATAGGGTGAAAAGCATGTTAATTTTGCAGTGTTCTGCATTCTGAGTGTTTGGTAACATACTGAAAAAGGCAGTTACCTGTTCCCAAATCCTGCTTTCAGGACAGAGCAGCACAGTGTTTGGTGGGAGCTGGGTTCCTCTGTAAGGCAGCAGAATGACTCTACTGATCTAAAAGTGCACTCAAGAGCAGCTCAAATTCCACTGACAGAAAATCAACAGCCATTGAAAGATGCAATCCCCACCTCCTAAGTGTGACTTTGAGGTGTTGGACTGGACCATAGGAACATACTTTTTATAATCTGGAGGTGGTTTGTTTGAAAAGAGCTCATTTCCTTGGAAGGGTAATTATGGATAAACACCAGAGCTGATTTTGTCAGATCTTCATTGCTTTCTGGATAACAAAAGGTCAAAGCTCACCAGCCAGACTGAATTTCTTTGTCTCAGCTGATGATGGACTGGATGAGAGAAGAAACTTTGTTTTCTGCATAGAAAAGCATGCACCTGATGTTTCAAAACACCCTCAAGTGAGAGTGTGGGCTTGTGATGCCTTTAGTGAATGAAAACTTCTTAATTCATACTGATTAATCGGTTCAATAGTTTCACTTGGTGTGAATAAAAAAAAAAAAGCAGCAAAAGTGTAGTTGTGAGCTATATAAACTTGTGAGGAGGCATTCCAAGTGCCTTCATACATACCAGCTCTATTAAAGTGAGAACAGATGAAGAGTAGGCATTTGGGAGAAAGATTTAAACACAGACAGTCAAACAGGAACATTTTTCATATGGTATTTCAAGTGTGTTGTTTCATTGTTCCTTCATTTTTTGGCTTCTGTAGATTTCTTAATTGTCAGACTGCAACTGGAAGATTAACTACAGATGCTAATGGTAATCAGATGTTTTCACATTAATCTACTACAGACAGACTTTGAAAGGGAAACAGACTAGGATTGCAATGTCTGTTAACTTCAATCTGGAGTACTAAGAATGTACAAACAATGTATGGCAGACAATATCTTTACATTTTTTATAGGTATCAAGGGAAGACCTTACTATGCGAAGGTACCTCTAGTGTCAGTCAGTTCACGAAAGGAGACTGTTCATGAATGATTGCTCATGAATGATAAGGCAAGCTCACTGCAAAGGAGAGGGATGGAGGCTCTGTTAAGAGCCCTGTACTGAGGAAGGCAGCAGTAGAACTCCACTCTTACCAATCCCATGAGACAGGGTGTTGCAGGTGCCCCAGAACCACAGGGAAAACACCACTCGTAATCTGCACTTCATCTGAAAATTCACACTGGAGTGAAAGGAAAAAATAAATAAAAGCTGATACACATCCATTAGAGATGAATTTTCAGGGAACTAGTTGTTTTAATTGCCTGGATGATTCCTTTAAACTAGCACATCTAAGAGTTAAACAGTTGGTCAGTGATTCTGGTCTCATAGAAAACAGATGTTTCAGCACAGCGCGAGAGCAGCAGAAGGCAGGCTGGGGGTTTGAAAGCAGTGCATTCTGCCTGGCTTGGAGAGAACCCAAGGCCACATCCTGCAGCCTGCACCCATCTGATAAACTTTCCTCTTGGGAGCAGTTCCCCACACAGCATGTGCCAGTCTTGACAGTCATTGGTTGCCCTCAGGATTAACAGAATCTCAAGATTGCGTAATTCTTTCACATTCGTAACACATTTCTTCCTGCTAGCTGTGTAAAAGGGAATTCCTTACTATCTACGGCAGTGGATTTGGTTTGCACCAGAAATCAATTTCATTTGCAGTACCAAATATAGTTTTTAGCTGCTTTCAAATAGAAAGGTCAGATGAGGATTAATGTTAATCATTATGAGCATGTAACATGTCCAAAGAACTCTTTTGTCTGTATGATCGTAGGCTACAAATTACTTACATATTAGAAGAGCAATAAAGATGGGAAGCTGGGTGTAGTGAATCACCCCAAATTGCACATTAAATGCATCATACAGGTGTGTATGAATAGGCCTGTAGTTGAGTGGTCAGGATTGTATTCAATTGCTGAAATCAGTATGCTGGATCTTGGGGCTGGATTGCTAGAAGAGTGACTGGAGATGGTCACGGCATGTGAAGTAACAGGAACATAGCGAGCCAAGATTTTACATTAGCAAAGGGTTAGGGTAACAAGGTTATCAATGAATGAATGACCTCAAGCTGTGAATGAGTTAGGAGATGGTGGCTCTGATTTAGCAGATCCCTTTAATCACAATACACTTACTTATCTCTTGCATGACGACAGCTCCATGCATGTTTGTACATAGAATTTCTAACCCAGCCCTCTCTGAATGCATGAATGCAGTAATTGGAGGTAGCTCAGTAGTATTCTATGTGCCATAAAACAAGTCACTTTTGCCTTTTTTCACTGTTGTTTTTGAGGTAAGTTCAATATCATGCGGATTTTGAATTTAATAACATGTAGATACACCTCTTCTATGTAGATATCTCTTCTTCTTAAAAAGAGTCACCCTGTGTTTCTTCTGTCTCTGCATATTACCATATTCACAAGCAATAATTGCTTTCAAAATGCTGTGTAAGAATTGGTGTAGTGTCTTACCTTGATGAAACCCAAAATAGCATAAGGTTTGATTTGGCTGACAATTTCTTATGAAGTCTCTTGTACATTCTAGCTAAAACTATTGTTATTTTAGCTGATATGTCTTCAAAAGAAGTGGCATCCCAATGTTCTTTATATTGCAGCTTCACAGCAAGGTTACAGTATTTTTGTTACCTTTGGTCTAATTTTTCACCAGGTGTCTTATCACTACTTCTGGCAGATTTGTTAGCTTGATGGTGGACACGATATATTGAAGGGAAGCATTTTGCAATCCATTGCCAGAAGCACTCTTTGGTGAACAATGTAATGTAAAATTTAGCCCCAGGATTTGAGTGATTTTAAAAGTAATTTCTTTAAACATTTAAAAGCACTGAACATGACCCCATAAATTTTAGAAATTATAGTAGGATGATTTTCCTACCTCTTGGCAGCCAAAATATAACAGTTTGCAGTTAACTTATGATAATTCAGAATTGCAGTTAAGAACACAAATAGAAGCCAAACAAGATAAGGCTGATATATTGTCGTTGCTCAAGGTGAGAGAAAAGCAAAATTAAGCAGTACCATGCCAAACAAATAGGTCAGTTTTCACAATCAACAGTTTATCTGATAGAGAAGCTGGAAGATATTTCTTTATTCCAAAGTACCTTTCTAAGAATAAATCATTTGGGAGGATGCAGTACTCTGCTGTAGGGTTGTATTATCCTTGGAGATCTGAGTTGCTGTAACATTCTCCAGTTGAGCCAAGTCTGCAGTTTGGCATCAGCTGCAGATGGTGTGGCATCCAGTCAGTGTGTAAGGTAAGCATGAAAGCAGTGCATTAAACCTGGTGTCAACAGGTGTTCACAAAAGAGGGATTTAGAGTCTGTAGTGCTATTTAGGAATCAGGCCTTGATTTAGGAGTTAACTGCAGGCGGAGATAAGCAATTTTTAAAGGGTCATGGAGTTTATGTATTTCTAGCCTTTAAAGTATGTGAGCTGGGGGAAAAAATACTGAGATAAACTCTTAATTTTTATTAATGATGACCTGTAATCATAAAAAATGGATAGAACAGGAAAAAATAGGGGTGTGAAAGGTATTAGATGACATTTTTGAGAATTTCAGAACTTAAGGGCTAGACCCCTCTCCCTGCTGTCAGAGGTGATTACCAAGAAAAATGATTCCTTGGACATGGCAAGTTAAGAGAATGCAGAAAACATCTCCAGTGTAATATAATGGGATTCCCATCAGCTGATTTACTGCAGATATATTCCTGATACCAAATGTATTCTGAAATGAAACTGGGTTGTTGGCTTGTTAAGCAGTTAGTGAATGTGTGTGCATTATTTACTTATGAATGTTTCTCACTGTGGTACTAATTGAAAATTTTACACACCAAAAATCCTTTTAGCACAAAGTTATAATTTGATTGCAATATTAACTCATCTGCATTGGAGAGCAAATCATGGAAAAAATGTGCAAAGGACACCCTGCTTAAGAATTTGACTAATATTTGAAAAGAAGCTACTTTTAAAGTGTTCTGATACTAGAAAAAATACTCCAGTTGTGGAGTGTTGGAATTTAACTGATGAGTATATAATGTTTGGAATAGCATTCCCAGTAAGACTAATCTACATCTCAGATATCAAACCATGTCTTCTACTGAATGTAATCATTTCTTACAGTAGTAGTGCAGCATTCTTCAATATAGAACAAAAGCAGTTTCCTTAACATTAAGGTATCTCTGTTGCAGCCTGCATACTTTGGAAAAAAAAGTGGTAATAATAATGGAGGGAAGATTTCAAGGTGAAAACAATGTTATACCAAAACAATGAGATTGAATAAAATAGGGAATAAACTGATCTGAAGGGAAATCTTTTGCTAGAGGTAAATGCTACAGGATAGCAACTAAGGCATAAAGAGTTATTAGTTATCAGTTTGAAATTATTGAAGAAATGGACAGAATGTCTGAAAGCCTAAGGGACCTGCAGAAAATTTTGGAAGACCTCATTTCACCTTGAGGAAAGAAGGACGCAAATATTTCAATATGCGTGCAGCAACAACACCAGATGGGATACGTTGCAAATTCTGCAAGTGGTAAGTTATTGGCTTGTGGCATAATAATTTAAAATGTTTCTAGGAAATTGACATTTTCCAGGCAGTAAATGAGAGGCAGAAGAAAAACACATCTGGAAATTACTGATTTTATTACATGGCTGAATGACAGCTGAAGGAGTGGCCTGTGACTGTGAAGACTGGATCCACGGCACCTGAGCCAGTCACCCTGGACTCACAGCAGGGTGAGTGGAGGCAAACAGGCTCACTAGAATACCACCCTCAGTTCAAAGCTCAGGCATGTATTTGGTCTGATAAACCCATAGGCTTGTTTGTAAAAATCCAGTCAGGGGAAATGAATCCAGTGATAGGTACCTATAAGTCCCTTGAGTAGTGAGTGATTTGGCTCAGCCCTTTCAAAAGCTAAGTTAGGCTTCAGAATTTCAGCGTGCAGGGTTGTTAGGCTCCCACAGCCAAAGCTGGAAAGACTGTGTTGATATTTACTGTGGTTCTTGTTCAGAGCACATTTGTGCAAGGTTATACGTGCACGAAACCAAGAAGTAGCACAGAGCTGCAGCTTCCTGGTAGGGCTGACACACAACAAATGTACACTTAGCCTTTGAAAGAGCTGCTAAACTCCCCCATGGAATCAATAATTGTCCAAAATTACCTTGCTGACTGCAAGTGAGCCATAAGGCCACTTAAGAATATCCAGTCTGTTTGTTACACTGCCTTGTGTCTGTGATGTTGGAAACAAGGAGAAAAGCCACCTTTCTAAATCTGTTCTTGCTGTCTGTTCCTCAGATGGCAAGAGTACCTAAGGCTTACAGACTTTAACCACAGACACATCTGTGCATAAACAGCTCACTGAGAAAGTCTATGAAACCCCTCAGCTCAGTTCAGTGTTGTCCTTTCTATCTGTTTCCTAAAACTCTGCATATTAAACTTGGGTTTTGTGTCTCATTGTACTTCATTGTTGATAACCTTTATTCACACCATGCCTGGCACTGGGTATGGTTGGTAAATCAGTATTCAACTCTTCTTGAAGCTTCTGTTCAGCTCTCCAAAAGCAGCAGTCTGGTGCACGCCAAGATGATGAGATTTGTGGCAAACGGCAAGATGACAAGATTTGCAAGTATGTGAGATGCTACACTTAATAAAAGCAACAAAAGTCTGTGGCTGAGCAGAACAACGTGCTGGTGTTTTGACAGCTTACTGCTTTCATTTCCTCTTCAGTGTCTGAGCACTGTTGACACCACTGTGCTTTAAAGAAAAATGCCCACAGAAGAGGTTTGCATTATGCGATTAGTATTTACATGCTCAATTATCTATCAGATCTGCTTTCCCACCTGCTGGAACTGATTTAGGAGCCAGTGCTCTCCACCCTTTTATCTCTGTGGGGCTTCATGCCTGCACATTGCTGGGGAAGGCAGGGGCCACCCACAGAGAACAGCCCAGAGGGAAAATGTGCCCCTGACAGTCCCCATCCCAGCAAAGTGACCTAGATGTTGTATTGCAGCATCTGACTGCTTAGCTCTCCTGTGCTGTCTTTGTAAATGGATGAATAGGATGATTGGAGCACAGGGACAGTTTTTCCATGTTCATGTCTGCAGCTCTTATTCCCTTGCTAAGAGATTTAGGGCATTCTGTAAGTCTGCTCAATACATCCAACCAAAATAGGAAGCAGTAATCAGAATTTCAATATGTGTGTTACAGTTTAATTGGTCTGGTCTGTGTCTCTCAAGATGGTGGGAATTATTGCTTAATCCTCAGTATTAGAAGAAGGGAAGCAGAGTCAATGGGGATTAAATGTGGTAGCCAATAAAAGTCATACCCTATGAAAATATTACAATTAGAGATGAAAGATAGCCTTTCCAGATAGCTTTCCTTGAGCTCTTACAAATGTTTAGACAGCCTAATCTAACCACATATTTAGAACAGCTATTTTCAGAGAGACCCTTGTGAACTGTGCTGTTAGTTAGCATTCTTGGCCCAGGTTAGCCATGGAAAATATTTCTTATCTGATTTGGCTGTATTTATAAGTGAAAGACATGTAAGATGTATTTTTATTTTTGAAACATTTTTGATTTACAAAAAATAACAGTGTTCATAATTTATCAAAAAAATGCCTGTGAACATTTATGTAATTTTCTTTGATGCTACTCTGCAAATCTTTTGTAAGCAATTTGTATATAAATAGCAATATATTTTGCATATGTAATCTATCTTTATATAGCTAGCTTTTCCCATTTTTATAAATGACCTCAGTGTTTGGGACTATAGACAAAGCACTGTCATTTAACCATGAAGACAGCAGCTGATAGTCCAGCAACAGACCATAGAAGCTACATTTATGTGTAATCTGAAGTGATCTTTCATATCACAACATTGCTCTTTCCAGCTATCCCTTTGAAAAGTGAGGAAAGGAAAAATGATCTCATATTAAGTCAAAAGTTCAATATTTTGGCAAAGTTGTACTAATGATGTGCAACTTAGAACTCTCAGAAAGGACAGGAGAAAATGAATTCTCTGAAGAGTATGTATGCCCTCTATAAAAAGGGCACTGTTTGATATATTCAAATTTTAGATTACTACATAAAAAATCTTATATGTGGCATTGAAAAATGGTATTTAATGCTTAAATGGAGATGGAGTCACAATGAAGACTGATAGTCCATGCAACAACAGAAGATTTTGGGCCATCCTTTGTATCCAGTGTTTGAGAAAAGGCTGGTTGCACATATCTGTCTTAAAAATAGAGAGGAAATAGCCTTCTTCCAGTCAACACTAAAAAAGAGTGAATCTGAATGTATTCAAGGAAAAAAACCTTCTTGTAAGGATTTTAAATTGATTGCAAGAGTATTTCAGAGTAAAAAAAAAGTAATTCAAAAGGGTTTAGAAAGAACATACAGCCTGGTTCCTGTATTTATTTTCTTATTTAAATATCTGTTTTACTCACAGATCCTGATGATGATAAACAAAAACTTGAACTTCACTGTAGTGTATTGCCTGACAATGACAACTCAGTTTGAGGACAAGGTATTTCTGCCTTAATGATTACAGTCTGAAGGACATTTCTGCATAAGATTTAAGATAGGAGTTACTGACATTGTTGCCATAAGCCATAACTGTTGGTTCATCACCTTCCTGACACACCCTTGCAGCCTTTGAAGTACAAATTTACAAACCTACTCTCAGTATTTTAGATGAGAAAGCTCCTAAATATTTCATAATGGTTGTGTCTTTCATTAATTGGTCAAATTTTTCTTAGTTTTTATGATACACATCAATCCTTCAGCCTCTGCATTAATTTTGAAGTTAGAATTGTAAAGGGAACCTTTTCTTTGACATCATCAGGATTAGTTTTACCTGGATTGATCATTTCTTTTAAATATCTTTTGCCATTATAAAAATTTAACTATTCCAGAACAAGGTCCCTTTTCCCAAAAATAGGACAAAAGGACAACAATAATAGGTCTGTAGTTACAATTAGCATGCTCACTATCCACCAGATGAGTTTCTTTTGTGTCTGGCCTACTTTTCCAGCCCTGGGGATCTTCTGTGAGACTGTAACAGTATTGTCTCTTTGAGAAAGTAAACTAGACAGCCACAGTCAGTCATTATGATTCTTCATCAATCTACATCTGGGCTACCACTCACCCTCTGTCTCATCTGATCATTTGCTGTGCTCTGCTTCCTTTTATGCTGAGTGCCCTTTATTTTAGGCAGAAAAATGGTGGGTAGGGTGTTATGCATGTCAGAGAAATATTCTGACTGTGAAGTCCAGCTTGGCAGAAAGATTCCTAAATAATTATCTGTTGAAATGTGTTTACTATATTTGCTTTTGACCGTCAATGACAGAAGAGAATTAAAATCAGGGAAGTATCATCAAGTAACATTGCTTGTATCAAAGGCCAGTGAAGATTCAGCTCTGCCCAGAACATTCCTAATAACACATATTTTATAAGCCTCAGGTAGCTCCTTGGATATTTGTAGGATTTTGAATGAAAGAAGGACAGTCTCTCTCCCTGAGGACAAGACACTTGTGTCCAGAGTGCTTCGGGCCACCCCATCAGGACTGAGAGCAGCTTCATCTGAATCTGGGCAATGGAGAATTTGGCCAGCTCCTCTAAGCTACATGTGATGGTCCTGTGGCTTTAAGTAATAATTATCCCTTTTTAAAGACTCTTTAAACATTATTATCCTTAATAACTTAATTATTAGATCATAATTATGCATGTACCATGCCTTGGGGCATGGCAGGAAGACACTTGTGCATGTTTGAAGAGGCAAAGCCTGCATGTAAAGCTCTGTGTGAGGGGAATCAGGGAATCCCCTTGCTTCAGCCTTGGAAAGAGATCTCTGGAATGATCCATTGCCAGAACCATACTTGGGTGTTGCCTTGAGCTAACTAGAGTGCTCCAAAACAGGACCGTGGAGCAAGGAAACCGTGACTTATGGCAGAGGAGCAGAGATCCAGTGCTCAGAACTCTGTCACTGCTTCTTTTATATTTAACAGTCTAGAGATATTCCTAGTTCCCAGCCAATACTGAAAATATGAATTGATTAAAACCTGCTCATTGGATTCAAATCTGATTTTTAGTGTCTTTTATGGAGCTTGAAAAGATTTTGCAACATCTTCAGCTCTTTAAAATCTTGTCTGCTTGAAGACTGTTACTGAAGATTTTCTGTCAAACTAAAGGGATCACAACAGATAGAACTGAAGACTTAGGTATATTTCAGTAGAGAACATTTTGGAGCTTTTTTCAGTGTTTTAAAACTTGTTGAAAATTTGATATTAAGTTACATATTATTGGTTTTTAACATGTTACAACAGCAATCTATTCCCAGAGAGCTTTTGAGTAATTAAGATTTAATTTCCTTTGGACTCATATCTGCCTGTTTTATTTGCTTTCTATTTATTTATTTAGTTAGTTAGTTAGTTAGTTTTAATTTTTTTCTTTAAATAATTAACTCCTGTTTCAGTATTTAAATAATGTTCACTTTTTTTTAATTGGAATTTTTTCTATAAAATTTCTCCATTGTGTTTAAAGAATAATACAGCAGTTGATATGGATTTAAGAATAAATATCTCATCATTTAACTTGGTTCTTTTCTTTCCCTTTTTCTTTCAAGCTGCATAGGTTTGCTTTCTGTTCCCTGGCTGCCCTCCTGAGCTTAGAGGATTTTGTTATGAATGTTATGAGTTGTTTAACTGGCCAAAGGCAGTGCTGGAGGCTTAAGTTCATGGTATATTAATCAAATACCAACAAGAGGGTAATTCCCAGATAGATAAGGAGGTCTCCCAGAGCTCTTGTGACATTATAAAACACTCTGGTTAAAACCTTACAGTTTTTATGGCCAAGTGAACTCCTCTCTACACCACTGCCACTGGTGGGGGATCCATCAGACAGAAAGACTCCTACACTTGTGAGCAGATGTGGGGGCAGCAGCCTCCTCCATAGAAAAATACATTTGCAGTGGGTGTGAGACCAGCAGGCCCCAAGATGAATGAATGTCAGGGCACTCTCTGAGCTGCTTCAGGACACCTCCTGTCCTTTGAGAAGCCTTGATGGCAGCTGCTCTTCTGAGCCCTGATGTCTGCTGTGGATGGGCATCACAGATAAGCAGTTTGTTTCACACAGGTGACTGGCCAGACGGTGATGGATCTGAAATGTTCATTGGATCTCGTGTGCAGGCAGGGCTGGAGCAGCACTAACAACAACAACATGGGGATTAAAACTCTGTAGAAGAGTCACTCAGGCAATCTTTTATTTTGTCTTCAAAATACATAGGGTGAGACTGATAAACTGTATTTATGCTTACACATTATTGATAGCAGTAGGATGTAATAAAAATAGGAAATGGTGGGTTTCTTGTAAAAACACAGAGCTGCTTTTGTGTTTTAAGTGTCAGAAAATCATCCTGTTGGAGCTAGAAGGAACTTTGTGATATACACACTTTGAAGCATATATTTTCTTATCTAAACATTCAAGAGAGATCTCATCTATTCTCTCCTGCTGATGTCAGGGAGCTGATTTGTCCTTTTATTAGCCTAGTACCTGTGAGTGTCAAAGCAGCAAAACAAAATATAAATAATACCCATTACATCCTCAAACTCTAAGTTGCACCAGAAGGGTTTTATTTTCATATTACTTAGCTGTTGTTACTCTAAAGTGTTCTCAGATAGGTATAAGTCCTGAAATTAACTTTCAGTGCTTTGCTATAGCTGTGTGCACACTTCTGGGGTGTTCCCTGCAAGGAGAATTATGCTAAACCCTGCACTGGTTCTTTGGCTTTCTGCTCTGTATGTACATATTGCTCCAAGGATGCCACTTCAGGGTGCTACCGAACTAAGTAGGGAAATCACCTGTAGAAAACAAAGGTATAAATCCCTTTATTATCACCTTCTTTCTGTCCTACTTCCCACAATGTAGTTTCAGTTATCCTTGGACTTGTAACAAAATTTTCTGCCTCTGAACATTTTAATTTCTACTTTGCCTGATTTTTTTGATCACTTAACAACCTTTATTTGTGAAAATATCTATGTGAGGGGAAGAAGTCTCTGTTTAGGAGAAATTCTGGGTGAAGGCAGTTGTTCCTAAGACTTTTTTAATGCTGAAAGGTTCTACAAAAAGCTGGCTTATGTTCAACAAAGACAGAAAGAGGCAGGGAAGGTGACTACATCTTTAAGTTGTCTTGTGTGGGGCTTAGCCTTGAAGTTCCTTGCTGGCCTTGAGGGGAAGGATGTTTTCACAGTATCCTCTGGCTGTACCCACTGGGTTAAGAGTCTGGGCCTCTGGCACAAAAAGTATTCCCAGGGGATTGTTTCTTATTTCAAGGCCACATCTCCCTGACGGAACATCAGAACTAGGAAGCAAGAAAAATCTGAGCCCTGGAACTTGGCCAGGCACTTGTACTTGAGGTATTCTGTATTGCACATAACCAAGAACTTTTTTTAAGCAGACTGGATATGATTATAAAGTCCAGAAAAAGGCCAAAAGCTAATTGTAAGTAGATGTGACTGTAAGATTATTCTGTTCTGAGAGACAAAGTTATGCCTAAAGTTACACCAGCTGCTTGTGGACAACCATGGCAAGTTCTAGCCTGGTGTCTGAAGCTCAAAGATGAAACTAATCTTACATTTTCATTCCTGTCTCAAAGTCTGCCTTACCTCAAAGAAATGTTGTGATGAGATGGATGAAGCTCTTCAGGAGCACTTGAAGGTGATCATATGGTAATGACTGCTTCAGAAAAATGTTCTGGCACAAATTTGCTTTAGCTCTCCCATCCCATAACATAGACTTGCTTCTTGACCTCTGAGAAAGCAACAGTCACTAGAATAAATGAGGATTTTCTCATGTAAAAGATGTTTCTTTGATGTCTTGTAGCTGCTCTTCTGTCACCATCCACTCTACAGTCACTTGAATTATATTTTTGTGAGACTCTACTGGATGAGAAGTAAATGTTTGAAGTACAAGCTGTAATGTTGCTCTGCCATGTGGACTTGCTCAAGACATTGCCAGAGACTGCAAGGTTAAGGATGTTGATATCACCTGCAGTCACATCTTTCTCTTGAGAAATTCTGGGCTTGATGTGCACAGTGCAACAAATGTCTATTCAGTTACACAAGTTGGTGCAAGCTGTGCATACCTTAATTCCCAGGGTAATTTAGCAACTGTGCCACATGTGCTGGAGAAAATGAGAATGCATTATTAATTTCTTCCTTATGAGAACCCATGAGTTCATCTGCTTTGTTTGCAACACTTTCAGGATTCAGTAGCCTGGATACTCACTGTGCTTTGCAGTTACACCTCCCTTTCTTACTGTACAGTAGTGGAGGATGAAGACTGAGACTGAATGGAGCCACTGAACTCTGGATGCTGAATCCATCGTCTTGGTAACTACTCCCTGCCTTGGCTTTGTGAACTGTTTCAGACCTGAGTTGAACAGGGAGTGATCCTCAGATGTACCTGAACACCAGCCAGTGCTTCACAGTCAGTCTGGAGGCAAGGGCCTGGCTACAGTCAATGGTAGGTGTGAAGGATATCATCTGGTCAGAGTTCCTCTCCTTCCTCCTTTCTTTTCTGGTTCACCTATCCCCTACCTCCCCACCTTTTTATTTCCCTTCTCCTTAACTGCAAGACCTGTTTTATCTTTATGTTCAGCTTCTCCCACTTCTCTGTGGAAAGAAATGAGAACTTATAAAATAACAAGTGAAAGAGGCTTATGAAAGCTATTACACATCTTTGTAATTAAAGTTTGATTGTTGTTTCAGTTGTGCCCTCATTAACAGGTACGTAAACACAGATGGATGTGAACACAAGCAGACACAGAGCTCCCATTATTGAAGATAAATATGGAATAAATAAGATAAACAGGAATACAGAGAGAGCAAGAGCTGGGTCAGGTACCTCTGGGTAGGTTAGACTTAGAACTTGAAGTTACAAAAACAGACATAAAGGAAGCACTGAAACAGAAGAAGAAGAAATTTCTTCATACCTGATATAAAGCTGTTGCTCAGCACAGCAGCCATCCCCCAGAGACTTCTTCTCTCTTTCCATGCATTAGACATTACAAATGTGAACTAGTGAAGGGTAGCAAGGAAGCTGTGCTCTTCATGAGGTTGAGGCAAAGCCTATTCAGAGATGGAGCAGCTACACGGTGTTTACATCTCTCAAAAGTTCAACAAACAGTGTTTGTTTGTGATTTGTATCTGTCTTTTGCTGACAGCACTCCTCCATTAACAAGGGCGTCCCTCCCTGGAGCAGGGGAGGACTGAGCCATGGGATGCTGTGGAGAGCTGGGAGTATGCCTGCCCTTCAGCCAAGGGTGTGTTTGTGGCCTGTGCAGACATTCCCTGGTGAACTTTCAGCCAGCTAGATGAAGGTATGGATAGCAGTTTAGCCACCACAGCCTGGAGCACAGAAGAGGCACACAGTGGGATTTCCCCTCTTCCCCGGCCGGTTTTGCATCCTGCTGTGAGCTCCAGGTCTGCTGCAGCAAGTAGACAATTAAATAATCTAATTTAAGCAACTAAAGAATAACCTGAGGAGATAGTGCTGTGGCTGGTGAGAGGGATGGCTCTGGGTCTGGCTCTGTGGTGCTGTCCCCATCACTCCGCTAGCCCAGCTTTGTCTTGCGCTCTGAATCTGAGATTCTGTGCATGGGATTTTGCTTTTGTTTTCCTCAAATTCTACCAATCCACCTTAGCATTAGTGTGATGTTTCAAGCATTCTGCTATTTCACAAAAATTTCTGATGCCAGTAGCCATTTTAATGTTCTTTATTAAAAAACCCCATTTTTTAGTTTGATAATTACTTGATAATTACTTTAATCATGTGTGCTAAGTGATTGGATTGCCATGTAACTGCTATGCCATGAGTTCTTTATAAAATCTAAGTTAGATCCTAGTTTGCAATATTTTATAAACTGTCCCAATTTTCCTTTTTCTCTGTAGTTGTCAAGAAAACAAGATCCTCTGTGTATGGATTAGTTAGAGGGAGCGTAGAGATCTGCATATAGAATAATCTTGAAAATACTTAATGACCTTCACTGGGAATGATGTTATTCTGAGGATTGTGCCATACTGGAACTTCTAATGGTGTGGAGGTCTCATGTCTGAAGCAGCTGGTGAAACAATACTGTATTTTAAGTAAAGGCTATGAATTGCCATAATTTATCTCCAGTTTCAACTTTGTAAATTGATCAGTTTAATTGGAGATTATTTAGGGCATATCCTCACAAACCTTCTCTGATCTGAGTAGTCCTATTGATCTGTGGCTTACTCTTGTGTTAAAAGCCTGAAATATCTTCCTTTGGTGTTTTGTTACATTTTTCCAAATGAAGACTTTTTGTTTGTTTGTTTGAGGTGTTTCCTTTTAGTTTTTTTTCCTGCTAATAGTGACACTAGTATGGGCCTATCTGCAAGTCTAAGTTCTTTTCAGATTACTGAAGGAATTTACTGTTTCACCTGAAAGGATTTCAGCTTGAAGAACATGAGTTGTTCAGCAGTGTCAGGAAATTCTTCTTGTGTGAGCACACATGCAAGAAATGCATGAGTTAAAGAAGGTGCTGTTTCGTTAGTTTTAGTCATCTGTACTGGCCTTTTTTCTCTTTATGTGATGTGAAGTCCAAATATAGATCCCTCAGTGCATCATGGTGAGGAGTTCCAATAAATAAACTCCACTTGGTCTGCATATCCTATCATAAAAGTACTGAGAAATTATGCTTAACCCATTCATTAACCAAGTTCTGTGTCATTTATATGTTCTCTTCCATCACAAAAACAGAGACTAGGAATCAGCAATTCAGGGTGTCTGTGCAATGGATGTGAGACTATTACTTTGGAAGAAAGACTCATAATTCAAATATTACTGAAAAAAACATACATAGTGCTTGTAGAAAAACAGATTTAAAGTTCTAATCTGTATTGTTTGTCCATTTCAGACATCAGTGTTGATCAATATTCAAAACAGATTTGACTAAACAAAATTTTAAGCTCTTCTTGCAAAGAGCTGACTCATTACCACAATATTAATGTATTAGCTGCTTACTCAAAGGCGGCATAAATGTTTGAAATTTCAATCCATTATGCAGTATTTAATGTTGCTGATGTCTGAGGAGACGATTATTCCATTACAAAAATAATTTAAATAGTCATATGAATTTTATTTAAGCCCCTTTTTAGACAGTGTTAGATTTTAAAAGTACAAACCCCAAACCCCGCACAGAACTGAGCTGGTGGTTCTACAACAGCTAACTGAGATAAAAGAAGAAACTGGAGTCTGTGTATTGATAACCTCTGTTCATAAATTAAACTAAAACAGAGGTGGCCAGACAGCAAGTCTGTGCACTGCTGTTGCAGGCAGTCTGCAATATAATCTCACCATACTTCTGAGATTTCAGCTCCAACACAGAAGTATTTGAATTGTTCTCAAACACTAGGCAGGAAAAACCATAAGAAAGTTGTGTAAGGAGCAGAGCTGAGGTGGTGCTGAAGGGAGAACTGATTCTTACCCAGAGCTGAGGAGAGGAATGGGATTAGGGAATGGGATGAGCACAGTAATACAGATGGTGAAAACATTTTCCTAGAAATTCATTATCTGAGTTGCTCTGGTATCCTATCGGCTGATTTCTCTTGCTTTGCCTTTGCTTTCACTAACAGCTTTGAGATAGCTTTAGAGTCCTCTGCAGTTAACAAGAGGGTTTTTTTTTCTTTATTTGCTAGTCTTTGTGTCTGAGTCTAGGGGAGAGACTAGATACTTTTTGTGTTCTGCCTGCAGCATCTAACACTCTCTTGTATAAACCAGTTTGATTCAGTGCCTGAGGGCCAGTTCAGTCTTCCTGCCAAAAAGCCCCTTGAAGCCAGAGGTGGGTGACCTTTTCTGATGAATGGTTTGCTTTGAGAAAGATACAGGCCTGGTCTTCCCAAATGTACAGAGCTGAATTTGGTATGTAACAGTGATACATACAGTGACATACAGAAAATACTACTGAGGTTTTCCCTCCGACATTTCCAAACCAAACAGCCTTAATTTTCTAATGCCAGACTGCTGAGAGTCTCTCAAGGGCAGTTTGTGGGCACTTGGCACCAGGCCAGGCAGGGAACAGAGCAGCTCATCCCTGCACTGTGCTGCAGACAGGCTGTGTAAGGATCCCACTCACCAGGCTCTAAGGCACATTCTGCTTCTCCATTCTCCCGTGGTTCTGCGCTCCAAACGATCCCAGAAATGAGAGGTGAGTATGGCCAGACGCTCTCTCCAATTGACTGCAGGTCGATAGAAAGTTATTTTCATGTAATCCTGAGCCTACAGAGGTTATTTTTGGTTTGATCCCTTGCTCGGAAGCTGTGCATCCGAGGCTGAGGCATATCCATTTCTTTTAGCAGGCTTTCAGCTCCTGCAAGGAGATGGAGAGTAGTACCAGAAGCAAACCAGAAACATTAAATGAGGTCAAGGTGACCGTACATAAGCGTTAGATAACACAATAATTTAAAATAATGAATGAAATAGTGCAAAAGATTTTAATTATAACCTACAGAACAGACACAGGATGACCCTTGTAGCGTGGGGTGTGCAAAACTGAATATCTCTGGCTGCTGTTTGAGGTTTGAGGAGGAGCAGCAGGTACACTGCCAAAGCAGCTTTCTCACTCTCATTTCAAAGAGGTAAAATCCCTACTGTCCTTGTATTAACCAGTGTAGGGTGGGTGGAGGAAGAAGCAAAAATGAGAAATAGATTGCTTTCACAAAATAAGTGGGAAAAGACAAAGCTAAAAAATAATAGAGTTGCACACATATTTTTAAAACCTAATGGCAGTTAATAGACAACAACTGGAAAGACTGGATAAAAATAATTTTCTTGCTAAGGTCCATTTGTGGTCAATACTAAATAAGAAATTATTCAACCTAATGGTAGTAGAGAAGTGTAATTTGTATTTAAGACATCACTTGTTTTGACATCAGAGTTAGGAAACCAGGACTGTGAAGTATTATGTGCTTGATTGGTTTATGTTAACAACTGTGGAGTCTGATTCTGCAAACACTAAAACATGTGAGAGTGGAACTGTTCTCCTGATCACAATATATATGAGTAAGACAATATAGATTTAACATGCTATAATTTTAAATTATTGAACTCTGGTTTTAAATTTTTGTTTTAACCTGCAAAAATATACAGAGAAAATACATACATACCTTGGAGCAGAAATGCTGGTTGTGTTTTGTTGCAATAAAAAGTTATTTTGTCCTTTTATACGTGTAGCTTAATGAGCATTCTTTAAAAAAAAGTCAAAATCTTGTTGTCAGAGATAGTTCTTAACTTTGCTTGTTAAAATTTATTCAGAAACTCTTATGACACATAAAATAGAACACATGAAAGAAAGAAGTCGGTCTTTTTCTTTTTTTTCCCTCCCTCCCTCTTTTTTTTTTTTTCTTTTCAGAGAAGTAACATAAAATATGTGTGTGGTGTAAGAACGTGTGCTGAAGTTTCATGTTTCAGGTAATCTTCTTTAAAATAATGGGAGACTAGATTGCATCAGTTAGTTTTAAAACTGCTATGCTATTGGTAGGAAGAAAATGGGATTTGAGCCAAAATTTGCCTGTGTTACTGCCAAAGTCTGTATCAGATTTAAGACACATGCTTCTGCAAGCTTCCATGAAGGTTGTGAAAAAAGTTTTCATACAGAGTTGGATTACAGCTCTCGGCTCAAAACACTGGCCATTACACTACCATCTTAAAAGCCTGCTGTAACACAGAGCACAGAATCGAGAAGATTTCTAACATTTTCTGGACCACAGATGGATTTTGAATGTGTCTTTGTGTCTTGATGGAAGATATATTAACTTCATTAACTGGAATCCATACCTGATCGCTTGTGAGTGTGTATGTGTATACATACAGATATATATCTATTTAAAACCTTATCATGATTTTATTTCAAGTGTATCTAAAATCTGCTCTAAGAAATTCCATTCTCTAGAGGAACTTACAGTTGTTTTGAGCAGCCAAGAGACAGATATTTAGTTGCAGATGCTGGAATCCTTTGTGAGTTTGTGAGAGAAATTCTGGAAGCTTTTCTGTGTTGGTGGTAGAGAAATGCCTTTTGGAACAGACACTTGCAGCTGTATGACAACGACTGCGTAGTAACCTGTGGATTTTAAACATCAGAATGTACAAACCGTGGGCAACTGTGAATATTTTCATCGTTTCTTATCTACATCTTCTGCAAGGATCTGACTATGAGAACGGATCTGTGAAGGTAAGTGAACTTTACTGTGATTCTTAATATAAATTTCCAGAATTAGCTATGTTTAATGTGCAAGGTAGTGGGTTTCTTGCTGTTTTGGTAATGGGTTGTTTTTTTCTTTGGTGATTGTTTAGTTGCAGAGATAAATCTACAAGGAATTTAAATCCATATTCTCTGTTTAATATTTGTATTACGTTTTTTTACTAGTTAATAAGTACATGTATACTTTGTTCTTGAATTAAAATTTTAGTTTCAGTCATGCAAAATAAAAGAAAAATCTGAAAAAAATGCATGACTCAGAGTATTTAGAATATTTGTTAAATGCACTTTTTTTTTTTTTCAGGTATTTATAATTGCAGGAATTAGTATGCTGATGTTGAAATTTTCCGTATAAAAACACGTGTTCATCAGTTGTTCACTTGTTTTCCAGAAATCAGAGAAATACTTTTCTTTTTCTTCATTAGAAAAAGTTATATAGGATTTTAAATTAAAAAGCAATTAATAATAGAGTACATTGCTTAAAAATTAACTTTTCTTCTGAATATAGTACATGAAATAAAATTTAAGCTGAAGCCTCACCATGAGAGTAGAATTTTTCAGATCTGACTTTGAGACAATGTGAGAACATCCAGGACAATCATTTAGAAAAATCAGAACAAAAACTGGAACAAGTTTCTACATGTGCAGTCTGTCCAAAAATGATTAATTCAGTGTGTGGTCCAGAACAAATTATTTGTTTTTCACTGGCAAAACAAGCTAGTACTTTTGTTTTCACTTCAGAAAACCTCCTGCTTGCAAGCCATGACCACACACTAGTCTGTGAGCCTGTTGCATGCTGACCTGTGCTTTAGAGAAGAAATGTTGTGTGCCTAATTGCAGACTGCTGTTTGCCAGCCCAATAAGTCAGCAGTGGGGAGCAATGTGTGCCTCAGGATGACTGATGCCTGCTGACTGCTCACAAGCTTTTAATTTACAACCTCAGAAATCAATTCTTTGAAGGCATTAGGACCAGAGTAATAAGCCTTGTTTAATACATTAACTTTGTGCACTGAATGACAAATCACTGATTTTGTGCTTGTAGGAATCACTTTATTTAAACCAGAACGTGCTTTCTAATACAGAATAAAAACCATTTTATAATTGGCAGGGATGATAATTCTAGCCACATGTGGGACACTAGTTTATTCAGCACCATAGTGAAACCACTAGAAAGCCTTTTAATTATACACTTTGAATCCATATCCACTTTTCCTAGAGTATATGCAAGAGCTCTTCTTGCTATCTTATACTGGCTTACAGTTTGTTCACTGTGATAGGATTGTCCTTCTGACATAGGTAGAATTTATGATTATTGTCACTGAAATATGGTGTCAGGAACAACCACTGTCAAGCAGCCAGCTTAGCCACAGGATACTGCTCTTGAAACAACTCACTGAGAGTTTCCTAGACTAACCTAAAGGAATCTCATAGGTCACACTCAAAAAGGTATCACACACAAATGCTTTATTTCACTTGCATTGGCTGCTGATTGCCAAAAGGAAAAGACTGGCTTTCTGCTTGTTCTAGATATTTTGCTATAGACAGAGGTTTTTGGCTAAATTGTTTGTTTTTCTTTATTTTCTTTTCTATATTTTACATAGAATGTTAACTTTCTGGGTTGTTTTCTCCAGGTTTCTCTGTGTGTACATATGTGGAAATACACCACAAAACATCCTTCATCTTACAGTGCTGGATGGCACACAGGGTTATGACTATTTTTTCCATTTGCACCTCAAATTGAATTTGCAGTACAGAGAAATGATGTATTGCATTCACCTACCCTACCTTATTTTTTTAAAGTTCTTTAATATCAACAGCAGCATAGCCTGGATAAAGCCCACAAGGCCAGGATGCAGGTAATACACAACTAATGAGACGTAGGAAGCACCAGCAACCTGCTCTGCCCCCTGTTACATGAATCCAAATTGGGTGAGCTCTGCCCAGGATACCTAAAATTTTAAAATTATTTATGCCCTAAACCATCAGGTGGCGTCAGTGTGGTATCATGCAATGGAGTTTCAGGGGGCTAAGGGTTTAAATACTCCCTTCTTCCCCTTCAAATATCCTGATTAAAGGTATGAATGTTAAAAAGCTTATGCACAATCTGCCGTGATCCAGCATGTCCATGGCAGTTGGGTTTTCCAAACCCTTCAAAAACTCCATCCTCTTCTGAGCACATGAATCCCTTTTCCATGTACATGTATTCCTTGCCTGTCAGAGTTCTTCCTTCCTCTCTCCATTCCTGACCTGTTCTACTCCCAGCACTTTACTTGTGTTCCCTCGCCTCCAGAGCTCAGGGACTCAATTTTCTGATTGGTCTCTTGTTTGTGCTATCCAAGTGTCACCCTCCTTCCCACTTGCTTCCTCCCAGATGGAGACATTCTTCTTCTCGCTTGGACCCTCAGGAGTTTTGGCCAAGTTGCCCAGAGACAGCCTTAATGGGCACTTTTGTTTTCCAGTCATATCTGAGCATGGTTCACCCTTCCCTTCCCCATCCATAGCTTCCTTCTTTGTCCCTGTGGTTTTAACTGCCCCAAATTTCCTTTTCCAGACCCATTTCTCTTTCTGATCTCCAAAGATGATCTCAGCCTCCTTGGCCAGGTCTGGCCCTCCTCCATAAGTATTCATCTCCTTCCCCTCCCACAGGCAAATCCAGCAGCTTCCTGTCCCTGGATGCCAGACCCCTGTGGCCTGAGGGGGAAGAAGGGCAGGTCCAGTGCTCTCAGCCCCACAGGCCAGACCTGCACCCATGTCCTGCTCTGCTCCCAGGTGGACTGGAACCAGCACAGGCCTGACTGCTGCAGAGGTCCTCCTGCTGGGAGGGCTATGCTGCTGCTCTTGGAGGCTTTCACGTTTGGGGGGATTTTATCAAAGACAGCAGCAGGCACATCTGAGCTAAAGAAAAGGTTCCTCAGGCATCAAAAATTCACATCTGTGATTCACAGTAGAGAAAAAGAAAAAATTTTTGCACGGATAAAGGAGGGACTTCATCCTCCCCTGCGGTCAAACCATTTTGACAGAGAAAGCAAAAAAAAGTATTAAAATAATTTTGAGGCAGACATCTGGTATGGAAAGTTTCAGCCTGAACTCAATATCTGGCAATCAGAAGCACAACTGGAGCCCAGGGTCATGGTGGGAAGCAGTGGGCAGCCTCAGACAGGGGCAGCACAGCCACACAGGTGTCCAACAGGGCTTGGCTCCAGAGATGAACTGATGTCAAGGCTGGTCCTTGCCCTCCAGTGGCTCGGTTCAGGATGCCAACCTAACATATGAAGTCCTCGAGGAAGAATTAGATTTCCACATGAGTTTTCTGAAGACTGAGAATTATTTTTTTAAGTTTTTTTTCTTTTTTTTCATCAGATTTCATCAGAAATACTTTAAAAATTCCTTATTGAAGTTCTTTTCCTGACAGTCTCTTAGGTTTTGGATCCTCTCAGCTAGAGAACCGCAAATTTCCCTGTCTCTCTTTTTGTCTCTCCCCCTCAAATTTTTCTTCTCCTTGAGCAGCAACAGACATAAACTCCTTTTTCAGGAATTTTAAAATTAGATGTGAAGAGCTATGTCCTGTATTCATCAGAGCTGAAGCAAATTTTTTGCCAAGAAAAGCCAATGATCCATCAGAGCTGCTTCTGCCTTCCAACACTAAAACTGCCTCTCTAATGAGGCTGCGAGTTTTGATCTCCGAGAATGAAAATCTCATTGCTTTCCTCCTCAATTCTGCTGCTTCACATTATTAATAAAGTGTTAGGGGACAGGCAAGACAAAGAAACAACTGGTCATTTCCAAGTTAAACAGACTCAGAGCCTTTTCCTTATGCAGAGGTTTTCTGCCCATGTCAAACCCTCCTTTGGTTTTGTTAGAGATATCCACCACAGTGGATAGGCCTGAGGAGTGTCCCTGAACAATGATCAAGCTGCTTTTAATCAAAAGACTGAGGGGTTAGGTGGGCTTAGCTGGGAGGTGAACGTGGCTGCTCTCTGTTACTGCACTCCTTTTCCACAGCTAAATCTGTTCTACCTCTGCACTAAACATTCTTAAAACCTTGAGTGGTCGTTCTTGCTCAAGCAGATCTTCCTCATCTCCTACTGCCACCGTGATCTGCACAGAGCAGTAAGCCACTTTCCAAACACAGCTGGTACATAGTCCTTGTCTGCTGGTGAGAGTGAAGCAGCACTTCCCCATCCTCCTGAGGCTCTGGACCACCTAAGTGGAGAATGCCTTGCCCTTGGGAAGGCATGGAAATACTGGAGAGCCATCACTCCATGGGCAGAAGAAATCAGGAAGTTTTTACATCTCCTTTCTGAGAGCCAGCTGCAGTCTGTCTGTCTGTACAGCTGAAACAGAGCTTGGTGAGGAAACATGAGCAGCAGAGCTGGCTGTAAGCCTTTGTCTCTGTAATTATAACTGGCACTCTTTTTCAGATAGATCCACACACCTCTCTAAAACCTGCTTGGAAATGCTGCTCAGTTTCTAGAAAAGTTAGATTCTAACAATCTTCCATGTCATGGGATTTCTTCCTCAAAGGCAACTCCTGAGGTTCCAGCAAAGTGCTCAACTGCTAGAAAGAGCAACTTGAAATCTCACTGGGAACACTTTCTCCGTTCAAACTAGGTTTTCATCCTCAAATCCAGCTTCCTTTCAAAGTTAGGAAACTCTTCTAAACAAATATTATGAGATTGTGGTTTTCAGAAGTATTTAATTTTCCCAGTTTTGTCTTCTGCTTTTGATTCTCTGTGATTACCATCTCTGATAGGCACGATGAGCCAAAAATGTGTGAAAATATACTTAGAGCATTACTGCAGAAATGATTGTGTTTTTCCTTCAGAAGTGAGAAGCTATCAGGGAAGTTGTGAGGAAAGCCAATTTGTTCTAACTTATCTGCTACTGTCTTGACAAGGTGCACTGAAGGCAAACAGAGCAATCCTATATTGTTATCATGCCACACAGCATCCGTCCTTGGCTCTTATCAATTTGGAAAGGCAGCTACTAACACGCTGCTACTTTATCAAGAACAGTTCTCACTCATGAGAAATGGAAAAAAAATCCCTCCCAGCTGCTGATCCAACCCAGTCCATCTCAGCTAAGATTTTAATATCTGAGGATAGAGCAGAGCCTGGAAAAGTACACCAGGCAGTATAGATTAACCAATGCAGCATTTGAGCAATCCAATTATCAGCTGTTTGAAATAAAGCACTAATTAAACTTTGCCATCAGTTGTAGCTCACATCTGAAAGTCTGTGAAACCAAGGGGAGGCAAGAAGGCAGGTTCAGAGAGCAGTGGGCCATCTTTTTGTTAATTAGTGGTCTGAAAGCAACCAAAACAAGCCATCAGCTCAGGCTGATGGAAGTGTTGCTTGTTTCTGTTTTCTCAGCCTTACTGGTGCTTTCTCCCCACAGGCATTTATGTTGTTTATAACCAGTGGTGTAGTGCTATCAGTGTAGGCTCCCACAGGAGGCAAGCAGAGAAAAGATCTGCTTGAAAACAGGAAAAAAAAAGCCCTGGTGCAAACTGGCTTATGAGACTTCTGCCATGGTGTCTGCAGCTCTTGTTCTGATCAACACTGCTGCTATTCCAGACAAGGTTTACTTGTGTCTTATCTCCTGTGGACACCATACTGGCATTTGGGAAAAATAAATAAGGTACATTGGTTGTAAGTGATGACTCATTTATTCTTATTCCCACTTAAAAAAAAACTTGTACAATACTTTTTATAGTTATCACACAGTGGGATCTGTGATTCTTTTAGGCCTTTCTCTAGGGCAAGTAAGCCCAGTTGCAAAATTGGCTTTTGCCCTTTCTTGGACTTGGCTTTGAGACCATATTGCTGAGGGGAAAAGTGACCTGAGCTATGCTGCTGCAGGGGAGTAAATCTGATATGGTGACTTTCCTACAGAAACACTTATTCCAGAGAAATTTCTTATTCCTCTCACTATGTGCCATTCCCTTATCTACTTCTCCACCTGCTTCCTACCTCCCCAGCACGCTTTTCAAATCGTCATACATCTTGCTGGGATCTGAGGAATGGAAACAAAATGCTGAGTGCCCCCGCTACAGCTGCACAGACCCCCTTTGCCCATGGGAAGACCAAAAAGAATTTTTTTTAACATCCTGGTGATGGATGTTAAAATGTACCAATGAACAGCAAAACAATTGCACAGGCTATTTTAGCTTTCTTGAATTAAGAAAAATTCGGCGTCCTTCCTTTGTGAGGGACAGCTGTGTATTTTTTTATATTTTTCTCCCAAAAGTGTTTGAAGCTGGTGGTAGGACGCCATCTAGGGCCCTTCTGCATCCACAGAGCCGTGCTGAGCACCAGCTACGCGGAGCGGGGCTCCTGGGATTTGGCAATCCAATGTGGGCACCACATGAATGGGCTTGGGAAGGGATGAGCGCCTTCCTCACCCTGGGGATGTCGGGATGGGTTTTCCTGAGCCATGCTTTCATGGGAAGCAGGCTGTGTCGGGGCTGGCAATTCACTGTCTGAGTGCAGCTGGGGAGGGAATTCTATTTGAGTCACGCTGAATTGCAAAAAAAGTTGCATCATGTTACTAGATCGTATGTCACTTTGCACACAGAGAATGTGCCACAAAGACAGGCAAAACTTTTCACTTTAATTAGCAGCGTGACTCAGAAACCATGTCAGGATACTTTTCTGGATTGCTAGGGAAATATTACTCAAGAAAAACTACAATTCCAGGAAAATGTGTGCATGTGATTGGGGTAACATAAGTTCATTCAGTGTTGGCAATGGCTTGGCTTTGTGAGTGACATTTTGAAACCCAGCTGTCCAATTGGCTAGTCATACTTCCAAAACATTTATTAAAGTGTCTTGGGGAAAACCCAAAAACCAGTGAAAGTGCTAACTGAAGGACCCTTCATCACATTAAAAAATATTTTCTAATATTAAAAGAACACATAGTCATCTGATTTCATGCAGGTCTCTGTTACTGAGCCATTCCAAACTCACTCCCTGAACCCCAGTGACTTCCAAAGAATGGACAAATATCGAGAGACAGTGACTACAGCCTGGACACGCTCTTTGTAAACACATTTAATATGCTATTTTTGATGTGTGCACCCTGTCCTGGTGTTGGGCCAGCACCTAACCTGGTGTACAGTGAAGTGATAATGTTCTAGCTGAGCTCTGTATTGATCAGCACATCTGCCTCAACACATTGCAGCAATGCAAGACCATTTGAACAAACATGTAAGCAGAAGCTCAGAAAATGTGCTGTAAGACTCCCAAAGTTGTCAGTAGGATTTAGGATATATCAGTGAGTTACCACACTGGACATTTATGACAAATCACCTGTGTTTTTTCACTCACCAAATGAATGTACTTTGCAGACCAACTCTTTCATCTAGCACTCCAGCTTTTCCATTGCTGCCAGCAAACTGATGCACAGTGGACATTGCTACCTTCAAAATCACAACTGGAGGATGTTTCCCATGACAGCCAAAAGACCTGGCTGTGGGAAGAAGCATCTGTTTAATGATAGTTGTAGCTGATACTCAAAATGTCTGCTGGCTGAAAAAAAAGTGCCTCATTTTGGTGTAAAGACCTAACTGGCTAAAAGTATATAATTCTAAGAGGTATTTTGATAAAATATTATCTGTCTCTGCTTTGGAAATGAAAAATTATATAATTTTCTTAAATATATATTATATTATAATATATAATAATATATTAAGTATATGATATTTTGAGATTCCTGCTTCCACAAAACTGTGTCCAATTCTGATGTTCTCTCTTATAATGCTTTCAATATTTTGGTTTATTCAAGAGAGAATACAGCAACTAAAATGTCTCATCTCCAAGGATTTTTATAATGTAAGCATGCTACTAAAGTGCAAGAAGTCTGATTTCTTTGCTGTAGTACCACAAAAGATCTAGTTCAAAAGGCCTTTCAAAATATAAAACAGCTGTTCTCTTGAAGCCACAGAGAAGTTAATATGATTTACTTGTGAAAACATATCATCTTCAGCTAAAATAGAAGCTGTTTTATCACCACCTTGACCACCAAGTTTAGAAAACAGGTAATTAGGTCTCCTTCTTCAGTGGAAACTAAACTGAAGCCCAAGAAGACACTCAAGAAGGAGTGTCTGGAGCAAGCTTTGTTCAACCACATTGAACATGAGGTGGAGCAGTCTAGAGCTTCCTCCTTCTCTGCTTTTCTGTCTCAGACAATGTACTGACAAGGTTTTAGCAAAAGAGGCCCTCAAACATGACAGATGTGTCAGTGACAGTCTCAGGTCAATGTCTCCCTGTCAGCCTTCTGCCACCTCATACAACACCTGGCCAGACTATTAGTTTGACCACTTCTTGTTCCCCCCAAACCCACAAGTAACATATCTGTCAGTCCTCTCTGTGCTCTGGCAACTCCACACTGCTTTTCTTACAGCCCAGGGCTCTATGCAGTTTTTCTTCCAGCATCCATGGCACACAGGACTTCAGGATGGAGTGCTGTGATCCTACAGTCACCCTTTCCTGAGAGGATACACAGCCAAGGCCAACACTCTAACTCTCAAGGCAGACTGCAGAGAGGTTTTGCACAGGTTGTGGATGAGGGAAGCAAAATTTTCCTGTGTCTGTTCTTCAGTCCTTGAGCTTTTTCAGGGAAGAAGTTCTGTCCCTTTGCATATTTTTTGCTATATACTTGGACAATATAGCTGTATGCTTTCAATACAGCTCTCACTGGAGACACCACCCTTCTTAAAAAGTGACAGCTTGAAATTTGTCTCAAAGGATCCAAACTTGTCCCTTCTATAAACAGAATGCCCCTTCAGGTTATTAGTGCTGTAACTGTGATAATCAAGTGAATATTCAGTCTGGACAAGGCAGTGCACAGAGAGAGATGAAACATTTTTAGGAGAGATTTGAGTATTGGTTTACAACGGTTTGAAGGTGGAATGAAGCACTGCATGCTCCTGAAATTTCATCCATTCTTCTGAGATAACAAAGACTGTAATAGCCACTTAAAATCCCATGACAAGCCCACCATGTTTCAGAGAACAATTTTAGTAGGAAGTCAAAATATCTAATTGTTTTGTCTCTCTATGATCAAGTTTGCTATAATTTAAAATAGCTTATTTGTGTACTAATAATGTACAATGATGCTTCCAGAGGGAGTATAGTCAGGGATGAAACTTCATACATCAGAAGTTCATAGCTGATAGAGAATCAAAATTATGAATTTACTGGAGCTGTTGAAAGGTAAATGCACTTTCTCTCCTCAGAAATGAAATACAGTGTGATGATAAAATTACTGCATGCTAATATGTGTCAGACATGTGGCAAAGTGAGATGCCTCATGATAGATATTTATGGGGTGATGCAGCTGCTTGTTGATAGGGCAGTAAGTCACTCCTCCAAGCCTCATGTTTTCAAGCTGCAGAAGATTCTCTCACTGTTTCATTACCTGTTATGCAGCACTCCAGGGATACAAAATGCTGTATTATAGACAACATTTGTTATGATAAAATTTGGCAATAGTTGAGCCCCTGCTACTTAAAAAATCATGGCCCATCACTCTGAGCAATATCTTCTGCCTTTCCTTGGTGCTCCCTTTGGATGAATGCCTTCCTCTCTTTTCTTGTATCTTTTGCTTTGGCTGCAGACACCAGGTTACAGATCATCTCTTCATTTCATATTTTCACCTGACTCTAAACTGATAGGACTCACAATAATGCTAGAAATACTACTGATAATGATGAAAACCCTCAAAAGAGTTCTTACTGCAAAAACATCACACGGGTTTGTTATTCTTACCAGGAGGATGTAGTTCTTTGTGTTGGAGTCATAATGGCAGGAGCTCCTTCATTTTCCTGCCAAGAGAGAACCAAACTTTTCCATGGGAACTCCCTTGCAGTTCCTTGTCCACATCAGCTCACAGTCTGTGTGCTGTGAGCCAAGCATGGCTGGGCAGCTACACCATGGCTTTGAGGCAGGGAATGGGGTGCTTTCCTCTGCCAGTGCTGGCCTTCAACCAGGTCCTTCTGGTGCAGTTGCACTTCCTGGATGGTTATATTTGTGAACCTCATAAATTGCTTCTGCTTTAGATTAGGAGAGGTTGTTTAATCTCATTTGACTACTCTCAGCTGAGTGGGATTCAGGTCTCTTCACTACAGCTAAGATGGTGATCTGCCAATTCATCCTTCAGTGTTAGGGGAGAGGAAGAGGCATTTTGAAGGCACAGTTAATTCAACAGGTTTTAGAATGCAATGAATGATCACCCAGTGGCCCTATTTTTCTCCATTATCTATGAGGGGAGTCTTAGATAAATAGTTCCTATTCATTCATGAGAATAGGATCATAGAATCAGAATACTTTTTATTTTTGATCATTGTGGGGTGGCAGGGAGCTGTAGGCACTCTTTCTCCACAAGATGAGCCTGCAACCATAATCAGTCTGTACACTGTGGTAAACTCACCTTGAGGAATGCATCATGGAAGAGAAAAGGAGGTTGTTTTCAGGTGTAGCATACACAGAAGCAAAATTCCTTGGTATTTTCTTGTGGTGATGAATCATCTACCTAGTATTTAAACTGGTTTGAATCTAGTTCTGAGATTAGCCTTCAGGCAGCACTGGAACAGGGGGAATTCACCTTCTGGTCACACCAAGTCTTTTTCTTGTACATAACTTCTCTTGAACTGAATGCAGTTGCTACAGTTGTGTAAAGCACACAATGCTGACATAAAGGTTCAAAATGTCCTCACATGCTGCCAGTACTCTGTGTTCAGGTGCCCTCATTTTGAGACAAAACTTCCACCCCACAGATTGGTTAATTTTGAAAGCTTTATTCTGGCCTTACCTTAAACCAAGATTTGTGATACAATGTTGTTGATATTTTGTTTGGCCAAGTTTGTGCTACAATGGCATTAAGAGAATCATCACTGTGCTATGCAGCTACAGTCTGCTTTCACTGGCAAGATAAATCTGTTACCTTCTTTCTATTGCTTAGCTGCTGAAGGATGGATCATAAAACAGTGCAAGGTTATCGAAAGGGTCCTTAATCACGTCCTGGCCCCAGACACAGTGGTAATGTTGAAAATTTCCATTGGTATTTATGCAGCACTTGCCACGATAGTGTCTGTGACCCTAACTCAGAAAAACATTCCTTATCAGAAGAATTCCTACACGTGTTTAGCTTTAAGCAGAGGTTTATGTCCTCCCTGTAGAGAAACACTGTGAGGCTAGGGCTTAAGGAAAGTAATCATATGTGTAAAACTTTCAGGATGTATTTCTTGGGTCTGTGAGTGTGCTTGAGTACAGAGTAAAATGCAGGCAGATTGAGCAAAATATAGATTTCAATCCATTTTTATTTTTGCCCACATGCACACAAATTATTATTCATCTGCATCAATGCAGATCATTTGTGCATCTGTTTTCTTAAAAACAACCTCACATGTTTTTATGCTATAGGTCTTCAAATAAATTTAGGACCTTATCAGGCCTTTTTGTTTACTGTTGTACTCCACATCTTTCCTCTGTTGTTCAAAATACCTCCAGAAGTTCTTGAAACACAGAATTAATGCTGCTAAAAAGATCAGCACATGCCAAAAAAAAAAAAAAAAAAAAAAAAAAAAAAAAAAAAAAGGAGTTCTGAAAAGATGGGTTCTGCTGTCTTTCTTAGACATAATTTTGATTTACTTTTCCTAAGCAGAAATCTAGGAGCTTGTCAAGGATGGAGGAAAAGTGCAAACTGCAGAGCTGCAGCCCCTGAGAGGATATGGGCAATACTGATACTCAAGAAAAAGCCCAGTTTGACCAGTGCAGGCTGTCTGTGGGATTGTGCATCTGTGTGACATGATGCATAAACTAAACATTGGACTAGCATAAATCAGTGGGGAAATGAACTCACTGTCTGGTTTTAGGCAGTGTCCAAGGCAGGAAAGGCCACTGAATATATCACTGCTTTTTCTCTTGTTCCTTTCCAATGCTGACTACTTTTAGGGTTCTCCTGGCATCTAAGATTACTAGGAAGAAGATAGATAGTGTATTATGGTTTCTCTTGGAAAGACAAGAGCTGTAATTATCCAAAAATCACAATGCTAACTTGTGTTATCATTTCCTAATGATTGTTCATTGTGCCAAAATAGAGGAAAACAGATATTCCTCTTTGAATTGAAGAATAATTTTGGAACATATAAGAGGTCAGTGTTTTGAAAAACAACTTCAGTTAATTATGAATCTGGTTTTTATCTCGGGGTATGGGATCCATTTTTACATAAGATACTTAGAAAAATGACATTAAGAGCAGCAGCAAGCTGAGGAGGTAAGAATGAACAACTTAAACCTGCTAATTCGATATTTGTTATCGATAAATTCTACTCAAACATTTCTCACGGGGAATAGCATTATGTCTTTGGTGGACTGTGGGGTGTACATTGATGGGTACTGAAAGTTTAGAACATTTGGAGCTTCCCAGTAACAAAGCTCCACAGGTAATTTTTTTATTTTTTGGGAGCATTGGAAATTACATTGTCACAGTCCTTTCCCAATGACTCCTTGTCTAATTTGCTTTACTCTCAATTCTTAATTCATATGGTAAGCTTCCTGGGTCCAGAGCTCATGATTTTGCTCCCTGTGTGTACCATGCCAAGGGCAGTGAAGTTCTGCTCCACATCTTGGCTGCAACCATTACAACCAACAACTTCCACAATGGTGACAACTTACCTCAGCTGACTACTAAAATCTGTGTCAATGTAAAGGAAAGTTGGGTGAGGGCATGGAAGGGAAAAAATGGATGTTCCTCTGGACCAGGAGGCTGAGCAGCTCAGCCTGAGATAGGTTTCACTAGACTCCCACCTAGCAGAATATAGGGAAAGAAATGAAAATAAACAACATAAAAGCACAGTGGGATCCAAGCAGTTCAAGATGTTGAGATCAGAGTGAAGAATGGGAGGGGAACCTGGAAGGAGGAATGCAGTTATCAGAGAAGGACTGAAAAAGGGAGGTAGGGATATCTGAAAAGTGGGAAACAGCTTGTGCAGATGGCTGCAGTCAGGGGAAGCAGTCAATGGTTCTGTTCCCCTTTTGCTTTTTGTGAGGATATGGATCTCCCAGAAATGTCAGTGAAATGTCAGTCTGACATCTATGCATCTTACCTCTGCTCTGAGTGAAGAGCTGAGTGAAGAGCTCCCTTCCTGTTCAAATGCTAGTTTTAACTGCTTCTCACTTGCTACCAAACTGAGAGGGCATAAAGTCCTAAATCAGATGACAGGTAAGTGTGGGACTCTGTTGAACCTAACACCCTCCTCCAATTTCACATTTTGAAAGATTTATTCACATTTCTGTCCAAAGCTGCACTCTTCTAAGTAGGTCTTTTCAGTCAGCTAGCATATGCCTATATTTAAACAGAGCTTGAATTTAAACAGCAGTATATGAAAGAAGTCTCCAGACCTGTGTGGTGGCCTATGGCACTTCATCCATGGTATTATCTGAGACCATAAGAGGTTCTGTGTTTTTATTTGGTGCTGTCCTTTTCAAAATAGTATGACCAGAAATGAATGCTTTGGAAAGATTTCATGACAATGCTCTATTTGGTGTAGCTGTGCTGTAGGAAGAGGGTGGCCAGCAGGAGCAGTTCAGGCTGTAGGGCTTTGTCCTGCTGATGGAGCTGATGCACCTCTTACACTTCTCATTGTTAAAGTTTTTACTTTTGAATGCTTTTTTTGTTTTGGGCAGCCACCTCTCTGGTCAAAGTGTACTAAAATGAGGATATCCTTCTGGTTGTTTAATGTCTGCTGTGTGCTCTAGCAAGCATTTAGAACAATGTTTTAGATAAGAGCATTGTAGTAGTCTCAAACAAATCAAAAGAAACCCATAAGGGGCTATTCACTGTTCCTTTTTTGACACTTAGGAAGACTGCAGCAAAATTTGGTGCTTCTCTTCAGATGTTTTATACCCCAGTTAGCTGTGTTATGTTTGACCAAAGATCTACCATACTGATACCTCTTGTGTTCTGGTGAGCCTGGCCTTGCTGGTTACCCAGCAAAAAGATTTTCAGTTTGATTTCAAATGAATCATGCTCTAAATGTGTCTATGTTTTCCTGTCTTTGCTACAGAAGGAGCTCAGGGCAATGAGCTCACAAACAAAACAGATGTCCCCACTGTAAAATCCCATAACTACTTGAGATTCAGACCTCCCTTAAACTCCAGTAGTGCCTTCACTCACCATCTTGCCTAGTGTCAGCAATGCTCAGAGGCAAAGACCATATTTTATCTCAGTGCTGTTACAAGAAAGGGCACCAGGAAGTTTTGTACTGGATAGGGAATTCTGTGAAGAAGTTAAAAAGTCATTTGTGAAATCTATTCCCTCTAGGAAGAAGTCAAATAGAAGAAGCAGGAGTACAATTATTCTTGTGTTATCATGGTAGGCAACAGGCAATCCCACCAAGCTGCAGAGCTTGGATAGGTGTTAGGAAACATGCTGAGAGAAGGGACAAGAGGTTTACTTCAGGGATGAATAGCTTGGGCAATGTTGAGCAGAGCTGGATCTGACAGAGAAGTGCTAACTCTGTGTGAGTTTTGCATGATCATGGTTAGGATAATTAGGATACATATCTGATGACAATTCTACAATGAGCACTGCTCCTTCCATTTCCTTTGATCATACCCTCTAATTTCCAAAATATGAAAAGCAGGAAGAGAAGAAACAACCTGAATACATAGGCAGGTTTTGTTAGTACCACTATTATGCATCAGTATCAGAGGTGGTTTTTTTTAATTGTCAGAATTCAAATCCAATTGGAGAAGCATTTTTGGTATAGAAATGACCTCTACTAATGACCCATCTACACAACAGTATTTGTGACAGCACAAAGTTTGTTAATTCCAGTGTATTGTGTCCACATTATGGAATTTGTATAACTTTAAAAATTAAAAAGTCCTTAAAACAGTAAAAATTCTTCCTTTAGATAAAAGCAGTGATCTTTGCTTACCATGAGGAGGCATTGCTACTTTTTCTGTACTTTCATCTTAGGTTTAAACCTTATTTTGCTCTTATAATAATCAGGGTTTGGTTTAGTGGTGAATCCAGTGGTGGTGTTGGGTTGATGGTTGGACTTGATGATCTTAGAGGTCTTTTCTAACCTTAACAATTCTATGATTCTATGACTAATAAAACCTCTTGATATAGGAGTAAGAGAAATTGAGAAGCTAATCATCCCAGACTGCTGACTCTTACAAGAAGTGCAGGGATGTATCTTCTAAGTTCCAGAATGCTATCATCTCACTTCACAGGTTCTCTTTAAATTCAGTCTTCTTTAGAAGTCTTGGATGCTGATTCAGCTAGAACACATTTTGTACCGCAAAGAGAGAGGAAAAAAGTTAATGCTTTAATAGAGTTCAGTTTTGATATCTTTGGTCCCAATACCATACCAGTGCTGGTCCTACGTGTTTTGCAAGACCAAGGAGACAGTTTGTGAATGGGAGTGAACATAAGTTGTGGTTATTAGAACAAATAAGTCTTGACGCATTGACCTCAAACTGAATTTCAGCTTTCCTGGATCAGCAAAATTCTGGGTTTCTTGTTTGTAAAACTGTCTAGAAATCCAGCTCCTGGTGCTAAGTATTCACATTCCTTCTGAGCTATTTGTCTATAAGTACTGAGATGGGGTTTCCAGTTTTTACCACATGTGAAATGCATGAGAAATCATTCACCTATGAAGCAGCCATCTCTATAATGAAATATGGCAACTTGCTAGAGCACAATATAATGTTCTCTATGGGCATAAAAAGAGAGCAAACAACTTTTTCTGAGTTAATTGCTTAAGGAATTTTAGCTCAGTGGAAGGTAATTACCCAAAATTTACTTGGCCCATGTGTACAGGCTAACATTTGTATTGTTGCAAAATAAATGCCACAGATGTCTTTAAAACAAGTAACAGACGCACTCAGTGCTTGGACTTCAGATCTCATCTAAAAATCTTCCTTTTATAGGTGGCCCTTTCCCTCACCCCTGCCCCAGCCCTCTACAGAGCACTCAATTGCTACTGGTTCAGACTGCTGTCTGCTACACACCTCATAGACAGCCTCTTGTACTACAGCTTTGCTTTAAAGAGCTGGAATTTTATTTATCACAGCTGTCACTGCAGCCCTTTGTTTGCAAGTAAAAAAATACAGTTCACCAGGACCAGAGAGTACAGCTGAGAGAGCACCAGCCCAGTGCAATACAGACATTTACAGAGATAACCTCTTACTTGTGTTGGAGACAATGTTTTCAGCAGATCTGGTGAGTCAGTGGAAATAAATACTCAGTGCCTTGATAAAGGCACAAACACAGATGTCAGAAAGCAGCAGCCAAAGAAAGCAGTATTGTTACAGGATGCTGTGCAATATTAAGTGTTAAACAACTATTTTTAAAGTGAATATTAACTTCATGCTCATGGTACAGGTCTCTGTAGGGAGTTTTCTGCTATGGAAGCAGAGTGGTCATGAACATCACACAGGTGGAAAATGCAATGACTGTGCTAATGCTGCTGCACAGCCACAGCTCTGGGGCTGGACGTGGGCATGACCCAAGTGGAGTCACAATGGGGGATGGCAGATGCATCTGCACTTTGCAGCATATTGAATGATGTGCTTGCCTGCCATATGGACGGGCCCTCGTACTTATTGAAGCTTCCAGCTGTATCATCTGACCCTGCAGTGATGTCTCTTGGCTGGAACCAGAGTTTTGGCACTCGAGGTGGCTTGTTGCAGAGGCACATGGGCTGGGCTCACCAGCTTAACTGATCCAGGTTACCTGTAGGGTGACCTGGGATTCACTCTGGCACGACTGGCCAGCTCAGGCACAGCAGGGATGTGATCAGTGTCTGCCAGGTTCCCTGGAGACCAGGGACACAGCAAAGTCTGCGTTTGTCAAATAGGTCTGAGGGCTGTGATGAACAGGGTGAAGAAGTTGGTATCACCCCTTCCCAATCTATGTGGGCACAAATCCTGCAGATAAGTCTGGTGCTGGGAACTCTCAAAGCCTGGGACATCTCTGTGCACTGCTGCTTTCCCAGGTACACTCAGATGTCCCTTTTGGTACAAGTGCTCCCCGTGCTGCACTGGGGGCAGGCTGTAAAGAACTGGCCTTCTGACTCCCCCCTTTCCTTCCAGAGAACATCTCTGTCAGCATTGGAGCGGTCAGAACAGCAGATTAGGAGAGCATCCAGCCTGGAAGAGCTGCTTCACATCACTCACTCTGAGGACTGGAAGCTGTGGAAATGCAGGCTAAAACTCAAGAGCTTGGCCAACTTAGACTCCCGCTCCGCTTCACATCGCTCTACCAGATTTGCTGCTGCTTTCTATGATATCGACACACTGAAAGGTAGGTGCAGGTTTGTGGCCCAGTCTGGCCTCAGCTTCAAGACTCCTCCCTGATTCTTGTGTGGTAAACTGTGAAGTAAGTGGGTTCCTAGAATATACCCATACTGGAAACAACAGGGCATTACTGGAAAATGACATTGTATGAGAAAGTGTCAGACAACAGCCTGAGTACACCTCCTTGTTTTGTGACCAGGGTTTTGTCAGTGCACAAAAGAAAGAGAAGTCAATGTACAAAAACCAGGTCAGAATGACTGGCTGAGGAGCTGGACAGCAGCACTGTGCTGCATCTCAAACTTGCTTGCAGGCACAAATGAATAAACTTTACTGCAGGCATAGAAATCCCTTTTTTATTAGGTGTGCTCTGATGCAAGGCACTGCACCAGCAGCAGTGTCTGTGTGGGAATTGAGAGAAAGAAGGTGTTGTCCTAACCTCAAGTTAGGAAGTTTCTACAGAGAACAGTAGACCTTGAGGCAACCAACCAGCAACTAAAAGTGGAGAATCACAACCTACTCCCTCCATCTGGAGCAAGTATGAATATTGTTCCTTGCGGCTGTGATGCTCAAGAGGCATTACATATTCATGGATGTAAAACAAAGGATCAGTTGCTATATTTTGATCCAGAAGATGAACATCCTACAGCAAAGCTAAACTGTAGACTAAAGAAGGACAGGTTGAGATAATCTCTTTGTTGTCTTTATCCTGATGTGATGTTATCGTATCACTTTCCTTTTGGGAAATCAGATATTGCTGATCCTCTTCCAATACCACTTTTACAACAATCCCAGCCACATTCTCACACCATTACTAAGCTAAATTATATCTGAGCAAAGGCCTTAAATTGCTTCTCTGAGCCACAACACAGAATGTGCATACAAGTGCCTGTCTGAGGAGGGTTTTCATATCGCAGGCATGGCTTTACACTTTTGACAGAAATTTGGTACAAAAAATAAGTTAAAACAAGTACACACACAAGGAACAATTAAGATAGCTTTTAATAGTGGTAAACATTTTATTTACATACCCTTATAATTCTACTCAGAAACATTAAAAATGCTTAGAGTTATTAGGAGTACCCAGAGTCAAGTGCTGTAATCCTCTATTCACTGCTGCTCATTTACTGAACACCACCATTTCTGCAAAATTAAAATATTCCTTTTGTCAAAACAGCATGACAATAGGGTATGTTATTAAATATTACTGAGGCAGGAAACATTCAAATGCACATTTTTCAATGGCAGAATAATGTAACTCAATATTATAATGTAGATAATGTTCAGATAACAAGGTCACTGTGCCATTTAGTACGCTGTGACTAATTTGAGATGGTCACAGGGCTGGAGCACCTCTCCTATGAAGTCAGGCTGAGAGAGCTGGGGCTGTTCAGCCTGGAGAACAGAAGGCTCCATTGAGATCTTATTGCAGCCTTCCAGTACCTAGGAGGGAGCTGCAAGAGAGCTGGAGAGGGACTTTTCCCAAAGGCATGTAGTGAAGCTAAAAGAGGGTAAGTTTAGATTAGATATTAGGAAGACACTAGAACAAGTTGCCCAGAGAAGCTGTGGATGACCCCTCTCTGGAAGTGTTCAAGGCCTGGCTGGATTGAATCCTAAACATCCTGGTCTAGAGGAAGGTGTTACTGCCCACAGCAGAGCGGTTGGAATTAGGTGATCTCTGAGGTCCCTTCCAAACTAAACTGTTCTGTGCTTCTATTTTACAATGGTCATATAGACACAGCTTTCTGCTTGGAACAGCTATTAGGTTGCTTCCTATTCACCCTTTGAAAGTCTTACTTTAGACACAGAGTTGTCAGATTTCTCAGTAAAAGTCAAGTTGCTGAAATTCAAGCTAAAAAAACTCGTTGGGCTATCTTCTCCATTCTTCCATTCAAAGTGGAATTATCCCAGGACAGAAAGTACTTTGTTCTAATATGTAAATATGTTCAAGGTACTACAGCTCCTTTTAAAAAAACACAAGCCCATAAACATGTATTTCTTTCCCACACCCTTTCCAGTCATTAAGTAGTGACCTTTCTGTCAAGGGCATCTGTTTTGTTTTAATAAAATATTTTGATGAGTGGGCTGGGTCAAGACTCATTGTTTCACTAGAGTATCTTTCACAGCACTCTAAACTCCAACAGGCAAAATTCAGGACTTTGTTCCTCCTTTCCAGAGCTTTAACAATGGATTCACTGAAAGTTTGTGTCACTTCATCTAACCACAGTCTCCCCTGAGCTGCTCAGTCACTGAGGACTGCAGCACTTTCAAGCTGGAGACTGTATCACAGACAAATTTCTCAGAAACTGCTCTGTGCTTGGTCACAGAAATGACCAAGGTGACCACGGGGCTTCTGAACAAGACGTGACACCCACTTTCTTGGCAGCCAGCTCCTGTAACAGCCCTTCTGCTAAAGAAGTGGTTAATAAAGTGAGGATGAGTGTAGCTGGAAAGGTCATCGCTGCTTATGCTCATTGAAGTGACATCTGAAGTGATTCCAGGCACATACCTTAATGAGTTTGGCAAACACTTCATTTTCTATTTTGATGTTAGGATTAGATTGCTGTTTTGATAGAACTAAAATTACTCTAGAAAATTATATTAATGTTAATGATTATTCTTATCTTAATTTATGCCTCTTCTTCACAATTCAGAAATCAAGCTTATTTGCTATACTCTTTGCATGGCTGAAAAATGCAGCAAATCAACCCCGTCAAAGGACTTTTCAGGAATAAACAAAATTATTTAAATATACAAAGTCAGTTGAAAAAAAAAGTTTAAAATAACAAAAGGAAAGTCAGGAATGAGAAAACCAGATCTTCATCTGGAGACAAGGTATAGTATGTAGGTTAAAAGTATTCCAGAATTTCTTTTTTCTCAGACCTTCAGTGTAAATGTAGACCTTCAGTGTACACTGGTAGGGAGGTGGACTGCACTGGAATAGAAAGCATTTTTTTAACAGTATAAAAGTTGCTTTTCAGCTTTTTCAGCTTTCACAATCCAGATGTAGAGGGTAAAGAGGAAAAATGTTTCTCATCATTTTAAGAAGAACTTAAAGCATAAGCATTGATGACTTATGAGCAATTCCATAACTTGAATCAAGTAAGGAAAAGGCAAAAAAAGGAGATCCACCTCTTAACAAAACTCAAGACTGTATTATGTAAATTATGTAAATGTCACTGTTTTCTCTGTCTGGTTCAGGAAGTTAATGCTTTGTTCCTCCTCACAGTCAGAATTTGACAAATCAGTCAAGCCTAGTCTACCAGTCTACAGCAATTCAGAATTTGAAAGATGCCACGATGTTTTGAATAGGCTTGAACTCATGCTTGAATTCATATCCCTGTTATTCAGCCTTGAACCCCCTGATGGTACTGAGGTGTGAGACTGTTTATCTTGGATTTCACTGGGCATTTTGGAAACAGTGCTCTCTGGCTGACATCCACCAGGAGTACTCATACCCTCTGACCAGAATCTGGTAATCATTAATGTGCTTCTGCACTAAGGCCCAGGCTCTGCTGAGTCTGTGGTGGGGTACACTCAGAGAGAGGATAAAATGACAATAAGGAAGGAAAAGGGGAACGGGATGTGGGGCAGCTTTGTCACAGCTTTGTCAGACAGACCCTGGAGCTGGGGGCTCTCAGCTAGGGGAAATCAATGCAGCTGAACCTGATCTGCTGGAATTAACAGAGATTTTGGTCATTTGCATTGAAAGCTAAAGGCAGATAAATGCAAAAACCTTTCTGCCAGTGCAGCTGGTGTAAGTTACTGGGATAATTTTGCACTCAGAACTCCCTCTGGTCCTTAGATTGATCCAAATAAGTGTAAATTGATCCAAGTAAGTGCAAATGTCCTGCCAGAGCTTCATTTTTATTTATATAATGCTTCTGCTTCGCTAATCAAGAGGTTCAGCTTTGCCATGATTGTTCATAAAAATGGTGTTTTCTCCAGTCATAGATGAAGAATGGCAAAAGACTCAGTGTGTGCCAAGGGAAACCTGTGTGGAAGTTGCCAAAGAGCTAGGTACAACAACCAATAAATTTTTCAAGCCTCCCTGTGTGAATGTGTTCAGATGTGGAGGCTGCTGCAACGAGGAGAGTCTCAGCTGCATGAATACAAGTACAACTTACGTGTCAAAAACGGTAAATGAGGCTATTCATCTGTTTTCTTTTTACCCTGGCTCACCAAAAAGGGAGGGGAAGGAGGATGTTTGGTTTCTGAGATCCTGTTATGGAAGATCTGTCTGTACTATCACAACAAACAGAAAAATTAATTTTTTATCCATGTGGAGTGAATGCAGGAGGGTGGCATAGCATTTTACATTCATGTTGCATTATTAGAAGTTATTTATATGCGTGTAGAGATGGAAAATCACGCCCTGATAAAGTGGCTCATGATGACCAGAAGTTCCATCCTTCTTTAATACATTGTTACTTGGACTGGGGACCCCTTGAGAGTGTTGTCTTCTAGGAATCCTCTGTATCCAAGGTTTAGCCTCAGGAAATTTTGGTGTGGTGGGCCACTTCATTTCAACATTATCATCAGTGCAAGAAGGCTGGCTAATAACTGTGGATGTGTAATTTTGCAACCCAAAAAAGGAGACATATTCACCAGGAGAGACCAGATGCTCTTAATTAGCATGCCTCAGGATCTGAATGTCCCAAATCACAAACCTCTTAGGGAAAGGAAGGCATAAACCAGTAGTCAATTACTAAATAGGCACAACAGATGATACCCAAGTTTCAGTGACCAGTCCCAAAAATTGAGCATAGAGTGGCCAGACAGCTTCTTTCCCACTAGAGGCTATGTACAGAGATATCTTGCTCAAGTGGATGACTGAGCTGAGGTCCAAGTTTAGTACTTTGAATCCATTCTGTGGATGAAACCAACCATTGTTCAACAGCAATCTGGTCTAGTGGGTGGCTCTGCTGCCCATGGGAGGGGGTAAGGGGTTGGAACTGATCTTTAAGGTCCCTTCCAAACAAGCCTTTCTATGATTCTGTGATTCATACACACAGAAGAAGCACAGGAGACTGGTCCTCTTTGAGAAACCTTCATCTTGTGCATTCCTGTTTCACTTGGCGTAACAAATGAAATTCTACTTATGAGAAAGGCTTTTCTTTAAATCGTAATAAAGATCAAGAGCAGTTGTTTCAAAAAGAAAATTGAAGCCCTTGTGGGAAACAGGTCAATTTACTTCTGTATTTATTTTATGTTTGCTGGAATGTAATTCCACTGTGTCTGGTTGTCCTGGAATATAGCTGGAGTAAAATAAATCAGGGCCTGTCCTTGCGTCAATGCTCATTAATTGCTTTCATTCCATACCAGAAGGAGAAAGCTGTTATGAGCTGTTGGCCACACACAAAAGACATCTCATCAGCTCAGGGAGCTAGGTCAGGCTAAGAAGTATTTATTTATTTATGTGTTTTTTTGAGCAGCAGTTCATAAGTTTGTTGAAAACCTGAAGTCTTGCAGAGTGTAACATTCCTTTAGCATCCCTCAAAATAAGCATTCCCTCAAAAGTCTCCAGCTAAGTTCCATTTCTGGATACACCACCATCAGTCCAGATTTATTCATCTAATGGAATTATTCCCATATTCCCATATTAGTGAGAGGATTTTTTCCCTTGATATAAAATATTGGCTGGAGGATATTGATGCCACCTACAGTTGGACACTGCAACACGTATGTTTTAATGCCTAAGCAGTCTGTTTAGAAATACTCAGTCCCTGCAGGTGGATGTAGCTTTAAGCCAAGACGTGCTGGCACACCAAGGTGTGCCCAGTGCTTTGGTTTCCATGGGAAGGAAGCTCCTGCACACAACTGCCCAAGGAACCAGAGCCCCCACAGGCCTACTCAAAGATCACTCTTAACAATTTGGATGCACTGAAAGCAGCTGCTCTGTTCCTTAAGCTCCTCCTATAGTCAACAGAGAGACATTTCCAGGATGATTGATTCCCTGCAGAAACCCAGCTGGAGCAGAATGAACCTTTCTCTATTTACTCCTGGTTTTTCCCCTTTCTGAGGAGGCTGTGGGGCTTAAGCTAGGTCCCTAGAGATGCATACTGTGATTATACCCAAGGACAGCTAAGTGGCTGTCTCTGTAAGTGGTAGAAACTCAACTGATGGCACCACCAAGAAAAAAGTTCTCAAAATCTACCTCTCCCACCATTTGGCCCTACCATCCAAAAGAGGTTTTTGTGTTTGCTTGCAAATAATTTTGAGTAGTCTTGGCTGTTTAATAGCTGCAATACAGCACTTGAATGCCCATTTTGGCAAGTTCCTACCTTGGTGGGCATTGCTTATTCTTCAAAATCCTCAGTGCACTTCTGCTCATTTATATTTATGGTAACTATCTCTAGATAAGAGAAAGGGTAGGAAAAATGGTGGAAAAGCATGTCAGATTTTTATTTTAAATTGTAATTATTAATTACTATTCAATTAATAACTATTAATAATTAATTATTAACTGTAGAATGGAAACTGAAAAATAAATGTTATTTGTCCTACCTAGCTCTTTGAGATCTCGGTTCCCTTGACAAGTGTTCCCGAGCCTGTGCCCATTAAAATTGCCAATCACACAGCCTGTAAGTGTACATCAAATACCCAGCGCCACCAGTACACCATCATACGAAGATCTGTCCAGTACCCAGAAGAAGATGGGTAAGTTCCCTTGTTTGCAAACTTCTACACATGTTGAAATTGTTTTGTCCTGATTTGCATGTTATAATGGTCCATTCTCTTTCTGTTAACCCACCACTTTTTCTGAATAACTTGGTTAGAATCAGGGTTAGAAAGTTCATCCAAACCATGGGAATTTTAAGGGAATGGTCATCAGAGACCAACAAACTAAAGGCCAGTTCTGCAGCATCTGAAGTCATTAAGATATTTAGGCTCTTGAGCAGGGACTCAAGGTGCTCATATTGGCACTATGGTCCACTGGAGCTATTTGGGAATGTGTGCATAGACATTGCCAGCCTGACACAGCACTCTGTGCATTATTTACCCACACCACAAGCACACCAAGTTCATTATTATTATTGAGCACACCAAGTTCTGTGCTCAAGCTCAAGCCCTCTGCCATACTTTATGGCACATTGAGTCAGAATTGATGTGAATCTTGGCTTTACAGTTTTTTGATCCAGTCTTGGTTTGCTCAGACTCATGGACAGAAGAAAAGTGACCTCACATCTCACTCAAAAAATTTGGCACAAAATACTAGTACTCCTGGTGATAAATTAAAAAAAAGACTCTAGAAACTCAAATGGCTTGAGTAACTCACTGGAAGTCAGCTCCAAAGTCTCTATCAAGCCCTGCATTCAGCTTGTCTCCACCACTGCCCCTCAGCTGGGCATTGGGCTGGGGAGAGGTGTCATTTCAGCAAAGCCACTCCAGCCCTCCCTCAGCCTGCTGGCCACTCCGAATCCTCGTTCTTGACAAATACAGAAGAACCTCAGTCTCTTTTCAGTTTGTGAGTTTCCCTCCTGGAGCAAAGGGCCTGAAAGTCAATCTGTCCCTCTGACACTGAAATAGTCCCCCGTGCATCTGTGAGCATGGGCAAATTCAACTGGAACTGAATCTTCTGGCAGCAAGACAAAATTGAGTAAAGTTACACAGCATGAATACTGCAGGACAAAGACAGCCCCACCCAGGGTAAAGCTGTTTTATGGAAAAGTAGAGGTGCAAAACTGTAGTTTTTTCCTAAGGCTGTAATCTGAAATAGGTGCTGAACTTGTTTCCTGTGTCGCTGGGAGCCAGAGAGCTCTTCCCTATCAGCAGAGCCACCCAGACCCTATTCTTTCTGCCTGCAGCTTTAGTGCACATAGGTGCCAGGTACACACAGCAGACCCAGCACACCAGCAGCTCATTTTGCCATATGGCTACCCTGATGCCCCTAATTATTTTTTTTTTCTTATCTCAATTTCTTTCTCATCTAGATGCCCCTTTACCAACAAATTTTGCCATAATGGATGGATCTGGGATAGTGACAAATGTGAATGTGTTATAGACACACAGCACTCCAACAGACGAGAAGGTAAGGATGGAATGACAAAGGGACACTTTTTGTAAGAATGGAATGACAAAGAGACACTTTTGTGTACCATCTCCAAGCTCTTTGTCTCTCATTCTGGTCCTCTTCTTGCCTTTATTTTTTTCATTGATAGAGTCAAAGCTTTTATTCCACATCCCTAGACAGACTTGGATTATGGTGTGGAAACTCACGTGAAAACAAACACACATATGTGCTTCCCCTCATCTCATGATTTTTTACTGTCTCTGTATTAGCAACCTGACTAGACATGGGAAAGTACTTATAAGATTTTGTGAAGTAGGCACCCTGTACAAATTTTTACTTCACATGTGCCTTAAACTGTATGATGGGCATTAGGGAAACTTCTTAACTCTAGAAAAAAAAATTCCCTAGAATACATTACATGGGTACTAATTTTTATTTTTTTTATTTTACTTCTTAAGAAAAGAATTAATAAAGAATAAGATAGACAAAACTAGTCCTGTACATTAACTGTAATCAGTGAAAAAAATTATATAACCTTTCAAAATATTTGAGTATTTTAACGATAATCTTAAGTTATTTAGAAATATTTTAAACTGATAGACCTTACATACTCAGGAGTATGTATGTATATTTCTTCAGGTCTGTGGAAGGAAATGGAAAAGGATAAAATTTGTAGAAGAATAGTAACTGCCTTTCTTCCTCTGCTTCTCCTGTAAAATTTTTTTTTGTCAAAGAAAATTGCAGGAAATATTCTGGGTGGTAACTGTGTAAGTCTGAACATAATTAATAGCAATAAATATTAAGAGAAATTATATTTTCTCCAAGTCCTGTGTAAGATTTTTTTTTTTTTCCTCTGTAAATTGTATTGGTCAAAATAACATGGTCATAGCACTAGAGGAAACAGAGAGAATGAAATCTTGCCTTTTTGCTTTAAGCTACATTCATCAAGAGAAAGAATAAACCATTCAAGGCAAAAATAAATCAATCTGGCAAGCAATTCCTAGAGTAGCAAATTAAAATAAAGCTAAATAACCTCATAAACTGGTCTACTGATTACAATCTCCTAATGCTAATAAGCAAGAAATAATTTGCATAGTGGTTTCTGTTGTATTGTTTCTCACTCTGGATAAGATCCTCTGACCATCAGGTTAGGGAGTCAAACACAAGTTAGACTTTTCAGTCCAGAAGGAATTAGTACTCTGTATTTCAGACTGAGTCCAAATGCAAGTCCAATACTGAGAATAGCCAGAGCCCTCTTAACTCAGAGTCTTAAGTAAAGACAGCTTGGAGCATTAAAATCTGTGGCTTGTTGAATTATAGCCTTTGTTGACATAGACTCAATACTTCCTCAGAAAAGATATCATTCTCTGATGTACATTGTGTTTGGCAAGTGGCTGGGACAAAATAACTTAAAATCTGTCTTTGAGGTTGGAGCAAAGTGAGATAGAAACACTCTACACCACTTCATGCATGCCAAGCTTTATCACCTCAAGGAAAGGGTTTGTCTTCCAAGAATTTTGGGCAGACTCCCTCCTCTCTTTCAATAGGCTTTAGATTTCATTCTGTTGAGATATTGGTTTTTCAGCATTGAGTAAATAATAATGAAAATTTCTTTCAAGTAATGTGCGAGCCTTTTCTGACCCCTGAGATCAGGGATCAGATGGCAGAGGTGCAGGTTACATTTCACATTCCATAGGTTATATCCAAGAGCTAATTGTAAAGCTACAGGAAATTACCTTCCCGATGACACCTTATATGCCATGACCTTTAACCGGGGATGTGCTGCTTGCATTTTAATAAAGCTTTCACAAAATGTGTTCCCTTTTTGCTAGGATTAGCTGCATATTGTGTTCCAGATGTGCATTTTCAGGGAAGATATTAGACAGTGAGTTCCCTTGGCTGTTTTGGCTTTTTTTCTGAAACAAAGTATTTTCTTTCATCTTTGACAAATATGAATGTGCTCCTTGTTGAAGTGCTAGGCCAGCTTGCCCCCTAGTAGACATAGCATTAGTCCTTAAAAATTTCTGCAGTGACTGTGTAGTGAAGCACACATGGTGGGTGTGGTAGCTTGCATGGATGTGCCTTTTTGTCATGGGTATAGACTAAATCCCTTTTGAGATTATCTTCTTGAAACTTGCTGTCCAGTAAATATTTATGCATTCCAAAACATAACATTAGACTCTAGCAGTATACATCCCCCATTTTTTTTTTTTTTGTGCTAAGTTCAACCCATAAAAAATAGCAGTATTAGAATAAAGTGAAATAATCAGCTCAATCCTCTCGAGTCTGTTGCTGCACAGAAAGTTGTGACAGAAATTGCGAAATCTGGAATCTATCAGAAAGTACATGTGTGAGTCCTAATGAATAGAGAACATAGTCTCTTCAAAAGCAGGATTTAGTTATGTAAAGCTTAGTGCTAAAAGATGTATGTGCTGTTGCAGGACTCCCTCCTCTTGCTGAGCTGGCTATGTGTGGACAACATATGGAATTTGATGAAGAAAATTGTGAATGCATCTGTAGACATAAGTGTCCCACAGATTTCTTTCAAAGTAAAGAGAACTGCAGCTGCTATTTGTGTAGGGAGAGCCAGGAGAGCTGTGCTCTAAAACACAAGATATTTCATGCTGAAACCTGCAGGTAAGTGATCCTTGCCATTCAGTGTCTACACTGCAAGAGATGAATTAGAGTTGCAAGTGCTTAATTGGCTGGGATAAAATACCTTGCTAAAGTTGGGAAGATGATGATGATGATAATAATAATAGTAATAATGATGATGGTGGAGATTGTATTTACAATACTTACCGTATAAAAAAAGGAACTTAAGCTTTATTTGTATTCTTAAGAAATCTGTGCAAGGCTGCTATTCAACTGTCAATACTTACCACTTACTTGTTTTTCTTGCTAATCTTTAGGGAATAATGACTAAAACTGTACTACAACTGATATTAGTTTTTGCAATGAGATACCAAGTCTTGTAGGTAGGCAGAACCCATCCTGTGACAGCTGTTCTCTGCGCCAGCTGAAGGCAATCTCATGGATGGTTAGGGACAAAGGCTCCCTAAATTTGCACACAGAACACACAGCACATTCCATATCCAGTTTGTCCTCAGAGCAAGTAATTTTCTAAACCTAATGCAATTTTTTACACATATAAATCTACTCAACCAGCTCTGACTCCACTGAGAAGCAGGAAAATTGTTCTGGGGCTAGTACTCCATGAATTTCCCTAATCTGTATTATTAGTTTTGAAGTTTCTGTGTCAAATCCAAGGTAGAAAATGCTGTCTTAAAACACCTGTTTTAATGGATTAGTTAATTTTTTTAATTTTTCAGAAAGCTCTGGTTCCATGTAGAGACCCAGGAGCATGAAGTAGCTTAGTTTCAAAGTTTATATAAGGGTAGTGAGCATCCAGTTTCCCTGGGTGCCTTGGCAGAGCTGTAGCTCACTGAGTGGTCACCCACAGGGTCCACTCTCAGTGGCTTCACAGGTTCATTGACAGGGAAGATGCTGTGGGAGAATTACCCTTTGCATCTTCAGGTTCAGCTTTGGAAACAAGGACAAACACAAAATAATTGTCAAGTATAAAAACAGCTAAAACAATCAGCAGAGCTAAAAATGAGGAGGAAAAAATTGGTTATTTATATGTTTCAGACAGGTGGGAGGGGAGCAATGTAACAATTTGTTTATATGAATTTGGCTTCTAGAAATTCCTGTAATCTGGACACAGGACCTTAATGCCAGACTTCTATGTGCAGTATTTCTGGAGAAGCAAAGCTGAATCATGAAGTGAGATAAGCTACTTTGCAGAATCCAAGGGCAGCACTATCCAGTGCTGACCTTCAGAACTTTCCTGGTGTCAAGAAAGGAAAGCATCACTTAAGTCGTGAATCAGAACAAATGGACCACTGCAAGACATGTTGCTGTAGACAAAAATTTTGAGGCAGAAAATTCCTGTCTCCCTGTGTTGTAAGACATCAACACTTTCCCAAATGATGTGTAGGGAGCATTGCAGTGTTCAATGATGAAAAAGTTGAGGAATATGACAGTGAAGAATTTTCATATTAAAATGCTTTTCTCTTTTGCATTCTTTCTTTATCAAACAGTTGTGAAGACAGATGTCCCTCCCAACCCAGAACATGCCCAACTGCCAAACCAGTGTGTTCCAGGCATTGTCGTTGTCCAAAGGAGAAGAAAGGTACTCATGGGTCCCAAAGCAGAGAAACTCCTTGACTGAGCTTCCCCTACTCTTTGAAAATCCACTGCTTTGCAAAGTAGCTGTCACTGACTTTCAAACAATAGTAAACATGAACATCTTCCACATTAATAGCAGAAGAATTAATCCAGTCTGCATTTATTTATTAATCACTAACTGCAAGTGAATCCTCTGGGACACTGGTAATTGTTCTCCAAGAGGTAACAACAGCTGATGAATTTCTGGCTGCATGGAAGAAAGATTGGCAAGTACCAGTTCAAGCTTACATTATGGAAGATGAAACTGTGTATTGGAAATAGAGTCACAGTGTCCAGCCAGTCATTCAGAAATTGAGACTTGATAATCTTAGCCTCTGAATCCTTAGCTAATGCAGCTCCTGGGTAAAACTTTCTTCAGAAATTCAGTGTACAGGATTTGGCTTCTAATAGGTTCAGCACTGAGTTATTTGATCTACTGTCCAGCTTTGATTATAATTTTGTGTTTATTGTACAACTACTGTCAGATGTGCCATATTTAAGTGTATATAAGAAAATAAATACATCAGTTATTCGAGTGGATTTGATTTTTCTCTGTTATTTTAAAACTCTGCCCAACAAAAAGAAAATAAGGAAAACCCCAAAGCCATTTCAAATACAGTTTTCTTACGTTTGTTCCACAGGGCCTGGCTTCTGCCCAAACCCAGGTTGAAACAAGGTCACTTGACCCAATAGTTTCAGGAAAAGTGAAGCATTTTTTCCCATGTCTGCCTGACAGCATGTATGATTTATTTATTTGTTCCTGGTGTAGTGTGTTAATCTTCCTAAGGGGATAACACCACACTAGTACTAACTCTTCAGTGATTTTTTGGAAAAGCACTGTTCACTAGAAGATGGTTTTCCTTTCAGCCTACCATGCAATGAAAATATCTCCTTTGCACTGAAATTCTTCTCCCCAGTGTGAGGCCTGAGTAAGAGTGCTTTAACCAGATCAGGTAAAAGGGCAGTATTATTTTCTGAGCCACTGAAGTCCGGTGTGAGCTAATCCAGACAAAATATTATGAGCAATAATCCTGAACTGGAAGTGATATTCTTGACATCTGTATAATTTTTTTCGAGTTGCTGAATCCTCCAATTCTACACTGCACTGTGAACAAAGGGAACAGAGTATATGAAACAAATGCTACAGAGATGGAATACTTGACACAACACAGGGAACAGAAAATGGATTTCTGATGTGCAACTAAGTTTGGGGTTTTTTTATTCATATAGGAAAAATAGATTGCTTTATAATAAAATTAGAGCCAAATCCCATAAGATTGATTGAATGTCTGGACAAAGCACCAAACAATTTAACATGCCTCGAGTCTCAGTAAGGCATTTAGGATTTGATCCTGAGTGTTGTGAGTGTTTCCTAAGCCAGCTGGGACCTAGGTCTGTGCAAACATACCTGCAGGCTGTTAGTGGTACCTGTTCTGTGAGCTGGCCTGGGATCCTCTGCTGGAGCAGCAGAGTCTGGGCTGTGAGCAGCCTGGCTGGAGCCCCTGCAGCAGGGTTATCTCCTGCTCTGATATCCCTGGGCTCCTGCCTGTGGCTGCTCCTCCAGCCCAAAGGACAGCCACAGCCTGGACTCTGCATGGACAGCAAGGGGAAGGCGATCCCTGTACAACAGCAGGTGAAGCAGCCTGGCAGCACAAGCACACACATCTCCCCCAATCCTCGAAGAGGCTCTAAGTTCAAACACCTGTGTGGTGGTGAGGTCCCCGAGCTGCACAGGGGTCCTTAAAGGGAGTGAACTTCCCCATCACTTCTCCTCTGTCTCATCTGGGGGCACTCTGCCCAAATGGCTGTGTTTCCAATAAGCTACACCTGTACATGCTCCTCAGAAAGCCAGGGAGCTGCAAAGGCAAACCTGACACTTAACAGAGGTATATAGAGTGAAAATACACCTTTATGCAAAACCACACAAAAGTATTTGTAAAGCTAAATTCTGTGGGAAGAAATCAAGCTTTTACATTTCCTAGCTTATCCTGGAGTTCAGCAACTGGAGTGCTGTATTAATTACATCTATGTCAGTGTTGATCTGTAGAGGCTTCCTTGGTTTTCTATCCTGACCAGTGAATATATCAATTTCATTTCTCAAAATTGAGTGCTTTTGCCAGAGAGACGAGTAAGTCTGCTTCAACCCCAGGAGGCTCTTAGATAAAGCAGTCACTAAGGGGCTGAAAACCATCTTCCACAGCTTTTCTCACAGAGGTGGAGAGGGATTTGAACATGAACCACCTAACCTCCAGGAGATTACAATGGCCATTAGAATACCTGGGCTGGAAAGGTCCCATCACTGACCACCACTGTTAACCCTGCTCTGAGCTTTTCACATTTCCCCATTCCAATGCAAAAGAGACCTGTGCCTCGATGTCCAATGCAGGACTGAAGATCCCAGTGGGATGGAGTGAGATGAGATGAGATCTTGCTATATCTATAGGCTTCTTTCAGTTTAAGCCTCTGGGTGAATTTAACCTTTAACCTCAGAATTTTGCTCTTAAATGTTGTGGCTCACTTTGTTAAACACTTAGGCAAATATTTTTGATAGTGTTGTGGTTTAACCCCAGCTCTAACTAAGCACTCCACAACTCACTTGCTCTACCACCACCCTGGTGGGGAGTTTTCGAAAGGAAAATTAAACCTCATAGGTTGAGGTAAGAACAATTTGATAATTGAAACAAAATTAAATATAACAGCTACAACAAGAATAAGAAAAATAATGTTACTACTAGTAGTAATTGTCACGGAAAAGGGAGAGAGAGGAAGAAAACCCAAGAAACACAAATGATTTACAACACAATTTCTCACCACCCACTGACCAATGGCCAGTCCACCCCAGTGGTGATGGGACTCCCCTAACTCCCCCAGTTTATGTTCTGGGCATGACATACTATGGAATGGGATATCACTTTGGCCCATAGAGGTCAGCCCTCCTGGCTATGCTTCTTCACAGCTTCTTGTGCTGCTGCTCTCCTATGCTGTCAGAGCATAGGAAATTGAAAAGCCCTTGATTTAGAGTAAGCACTAGTTAGCAATAGCCAAAACATCAGTGTGTTATCAATATTATTCTCATACTAAAAACAAGACACAGCACTGTACCATCTACTCAGAAGAAAGTGAATTCTATCCCAGCCCAAACCAGGACAGATACAAGCGTGCTTAAGCAACAGAGAATGTGTGATCATCAAAAACACACTGGGAGGTCAATGCAAAATTCAGTGTTTTTCCCTGAATTTAACCCCCTGACAGATTCTTCTGTGAGGGATTTCTGCTTTGCAGGAGCAATGTGCCTGAAAACTTGTGGATTAAGAAAGGTTCTCAGGCTTACTGTGAAGATGGAAAAGGGAACTGCTTGTGGTGGCATTCATGAGCAAGCATGACCTAAGCAGCCAACACACAGGTTTTTATCTAGTTTATAACTTCAATTCTCCTTAGAGGTTCTCAGCCCTAGTTTCCAGAAGCCTTAAGAATGTACTTTGCATGCTTCAAGCAGGATTGCCAGCTCTGGTGCAACCTACAGGCATCTTACAGCCTATTTCTTTTACAAAAAATCCCTGCCTCAGCAGATGATCTGCTCCTAAGGCCCTGTGCCAGTCTCTATTGTAGGGTGCTGCCCTTTTCTACCCTCCTTTCCTAATCATTAGAAAATTACCAAAGCTAGAGTGTATAGTGCTTATCTGTAGCATTCACTGAAACACCATGTGGAAAAGCTCAATAGTTTTAGCACTGTGCAGTGAATGACAGTGGTGTGTCTTCACTGCCACAGCCCCCAGAATACCTGGATGTCACCAAGTCTGTGTCATAGCCATAAATCCTCTGTGTGGAAGACTAGGACTAAAAGGAGTGTCTGAGTGAAGATGCAAACACATGCAGAAAATTAGATTTTGGTGATAATCTACAAAAGTTCAATGCTATTTTGTTGGTGGAATTCTGGATTTTTCATTTAAAAAATATTCAATAAACTTTAAAGTAGAAATGGTTGATGTTATCTTTCACATTGATACATCAGACTGACTTTTAATTAGGATATTAAATATAACAATTCAGAAGAATTAAATGAGGTATGTAAAATTCATAGCAGATCTGTTTTTTGACTGATATCATTAACTCTTAACCTATGACTAAATGACCCTCAGAGAGAGAAGGTTATTGTGCAGTGGAATGTTCTCTTTGAAGTTTGAAAGGCCTTTTATTACTGTGTTCAGCATGACTTGCTTTTTAGGCATATGGACATGATTTACAGATTTCATAAGCAGAATAATAGTGCTAAAAATTCCTGCTGCAGTGTGTCTTAATTTTTATATAGTGAGGGATGTCTTTAATGTGATATTTGTGTTATGTATGTAATAGGAATGACACTACTTAAAGAATAATTGTTAATTCTAAATAAACACACATGATGTTTCTCAAACCGTCAGATTTTATGAGTAGCTAGCTTCTACTTATATGTGCTTTCTTGCAGGAAGGGAACAAGGAAGAATATGAATCAGAATAATAGTTAAATATGCACACTGCATTGAAAGAGTCAGGAAATATTTATCTACTTGCAAAAACCATACTTGACTTCCAGAAGGACAGAGATACATGTGATATTACCAAATGCTGGTGAGATGGAAGAAATTCAAGCATATCTTGAAAGTACTGCTCTCATTTACTCCAAAAGCTATCACAGGTCATATGCTGTGACATTGCTTATAGCAAGAATTATTCATGGGAGGGTTGACAGAGCACTCATAAATTCAGTCATACTCATATACACTGCAAACATATAAATCTGTATGTATCCTTTGGGCATCAACTCCTGCTCACTCGTAAGATCCCTTTCTGTATTCCAGAGAAAACAAATGTGAATCTGCTTAGGTTTATTTTTTGTTTTCTTGTACCACTGCAAGTCAGGATTTATGTGATTAAAGTTATTTTGCTTTACAGCAGTGTAAAAAATGAGAAAGGAAAATCTTTAGAACCCAAAACTGAATCTGAGGAAGATTCTTCAGGTGCCTGTTTCCTTTGTATTTTCTAAATAACTGGTATATTAATTTCAATTTTAAAATTCAATATTTTAAAATATCAAAGAGGTTGTCATCTTCTAATTCTGGACTTGTGGAGTGAATTGTTCTTTCTGGAACTACAAGGTGGATAGCAGGCCAAGTAAGTATTTTTTCTCATTTATTAAAGTCTACATTAAAAAAAACCCCAACAAAACAAGTAGGGGTTACAAGTGATGTACTGCCATTCACTTTATTTTTCAAACTCCTACATCAGCAGTTACTTAAAAACCCCACTAAAAACTTTTAACTCAGGGGTAAAAAATCTGTTCTAAATGAAAATAAAAGGCAAGTGCTACTTTGGCCAATAAAACAAAAGCAGTGCACAAAATGATGTGTCAGGGCTTGGTCTGCACTTTGACTTCAATGCCATTAACACTCTTCTTTGTTTCCACTTTTATCATATCCTACAATACTACTCAATATGAAAGGTCATACCAGATTGAGAACAGTGTGGGATCATAATTTAGCAGGAACTGTTTCCTTTCTTAAACATCTAAAGGTACCTTTAAAATGTTTATGGCTGAGTAATCAATGATTTAATTCTAGTGTGCATTGGTATATGCTATATATTTGAAAATACAACAGCAGTTATACAAAAAAAACCTAGTTACGGAGTGTGATTACAAATTAAATGACAAAAAAAATAAGGTAACAAGGTAGGAAGCATTTCACTTAGCCTTTTGCCCCACTTTGTTATGCTAAGTGGTATTTTTAATTGGTGGAGACTATCTCTGATATGTGGCTTAGGATCACAGGTCCAGCTGAAAAGGTAATGCAGGATACCCAGACTAACCCATCAGCTTCTGTTAGGTGGCTCATTGGAAAAACATTTATCCAAAACTTTCCCTGGACCCCAGATCCCACTGTCTATGCACACCCATGTGCCCCCTTTGATTTTTTTTTTTTTTTGGGAAGGTGTATCTTGATTCCTATTAATGGACTAACTTTTCAGAATTGTGTTTAAATGTTCAATTATAGTTGCACAGTGGATATTTTCATTCAGTCCTCAAAATAAAATCACCAATATAAGTGATGAAAAACAAGGAAGAGCTTAATGCCTCCACAAGAACTATGCAATGCATCTTATCAATATTGTCCTTGCAATAAACATCAATATTTTTCTGTAGCTGATTTATGAAGGCATATCATGAAAATCCCTTGAAAGCCATCTCAGTCTCTCTGTTCCTCCATTTCCCTGTGCATCCCATTTTAAATCTGCCCACAGCTCACTCCTACAAGTTTTCAGAGCTAAGAATGCCTACACTTCTCTCCCTGTCCCCTGGAGTACAGTTACCTTTCACCTTGCCCTGCTCCACATCAATTAAATAAACCTTGGAGCAGCACTTTCCAGCCTACACAAAGCTTGAAAACTGTGGCTTCCATTTCACACCTCGAGAATGGTTTGCATGCCCCTCTGAGTTTTCTCAATTCTAACAATCAAATAAAAATTACTTCCTCCTCCACAGACCTTGCCTTGTTTTCATCTCTAGATAGTCAAGCCTACAGTAACAGTATCAATTTAAAGAAGCCTGTGTCTCATTTAATGGATTTTAAAGTACAATTAAAATTAATTATTCTTGCTTTACAGTTTAAATCTGGATTCAAACTATCAATATAGAGTTAATTATAGTATCAATATATAGAACTATAGATAGTTCATGTTTATTTTTTTATAAGAAACTCCGTTTTCTTTAAATTCAAACTGCAGAATGCAGGCAGGTATTACTCTATTTGATATAATGACTACAGAGAACAGTGCTAAAAATGTTCTGGGGCATTTGTGTGGTAGGGGCATTAGTAGTAGGAAATAAAACAAACCAGCTAAAGGTTCTTCAGCATTGCACAGAGATATTTTGCAGCACCACAAGGACAAACACACTTTAAGTTTCCAATAGCTCCATCTACTGTTGTCACTGTACCTTTCTTCTCCTCCACCAAAAAGTCCTTGTATATACTCAACTTTCAGTTAAACCCATTTTGTAAGCATTTTAAAGCTGAAATCCACCCAACAGTTCTGCCACTCCAGTTTGTGCCAACTCCCAGAATCATACAATGTAGAACTCTACGACATAAATTGCCAGGAGTTTTTGTGAAGCACAGTTTTAAAGATACAAACAGAAGACCTCTAGGACAGGCCTTCTCTTCTAGCACAGCTGATACACTGGTGTTAAAGTCTTCTGATGCTGCCTCAAGGCTGCAGAAGCAGAAAGAGATCTGCAACTAAATAGACAGTAAAATTTAGTAAAGCTGAAAAATGAAAAAAGAAAAAAAAAACAAAGTAGAACCAAGTCTAGAAGTCTAGTGTGGTCAACATGCTGTGGCTTCATAACTGATACCAGACCTGTGTGTTACTGTAAATCGTTTGATCCAAATCACACACAGGCAGAAGTGTCTTTCTGTCAAATTAGTCAGATGGCTTGTTAGAGAGTTGATAGTAATGGCATGCTGGCTGCAGGACAGGTATCCCCTGGGTCTGCCAGTACAAAAGCAACCAGTACTTCTGACAGACTTTAATGTCAGGATAGGCACAGACACCACTTTGCATTGCGTGCTCAGGAATCTTTTTCTGCCCCATTTGACGAGTACTTAAGCTGGATCACTCGCTTGCCTTGGCTGTGAAGGTAGGAGACAGGCAGCATCCAGGCTTTGTTTGCCATGCTCCTGCTAGGGACCAGGAAGGACCAGAGACCAAGTGTTCAGGTACTGGAATGGATCCTGCATGGCAGTGGTGAATGACCCCTTGTGGGTGGTGTAAAAGAGGACTCTACTCAGCAACAGCCCATGATGCGAGCAGCTGTCCTGTCCTGTGTCCTGCTCAGAGATGTAACCTGTTTGTAAACCCAGAGGGCTGAAAGCTACTCCTGGTATCCTTGGACTGTTCCCAAGCCCTCATGCCCTTCTTCACCTTTACTGACCTGATTTGACAGGGAAGGGAATGCTCTGGGCTCTGGGGAAGAGCACTGTAGTGTTCAGAGGATGACCAAGTGATTGTGACCTCTGGGCACGCATGAGAGGCACAGGTTACACATGTGAGAGCCAACACACATGGCCTTCAGCCTTGCCAATCAACTTCTCCCTTCTGTTAGCAAATTCATGTCCCACAGATGAATTCCAAACTGCTTGGAAGGGACAAGTATCTGTAAAATGGAAAACTAACTTATTTCCTGGCATTCTAAAAGAGAAATTTGGCTTCAAGAAAAGAAGCCCTTTCTCCGGTTTGTGTTTAATGGTAATTTCCTTCACAGACAGCAGTGCGGTTTGTTAAGCCTTCAACTCTAAACTTGTATTTTAGAAGTACATTAACATGTAATTTTAGCCAGCTTCTGTGGGATTCCATGAATAGGAAAATTCAGGTGCTTGAATGAGAAAACCATGATTTTTCCTGGCTGCTTTATGGGAGCTATTCCAGCCAGGTAATGAAATTGGACATATGCAGTAGAAACCAGGCAAAACCAACCTTTCTAAGGTATCAAAGAAATCTATTAGATCCTGTTGCTATTTCCTAGCAGCAAAAAACAACTCCTGAGGTAGACAGCTGGGCACTCACTCCAGCTATGAAGGAATCTTAGAAGGGACAGGCTTTCCAGCCTTACCCTGCAAAAGTAAACTAAATGGAAGGACAATTAGTCCTCCTTCTTCAGAGGAACAATTCCAAATACTGCTTTCCTTTTTGTTTTGGAGCCTATTTAATTCCAGCAGGATCAAAAACTGCAAACACTGTCATTTTTCAAACAAGGTGTTGGACTGTCTTTGGCTGTCCTGCTTGGTTTCACTAACCAGTCTCAGTTTATGATACATCAATAGGCCATAATTCTCCATTCAGCAGTACTATTTTTCACTGATGTACTTCATTTGTGGCTCCCAACAGTTTCTGCTTTCCTGAATCATGAAAAGAAAATGTCCTTCACTTCAGGCCAGTTGTGCAGTCTCATGCCACTATTCCATGTCACAAAATTTCTTTTCCAGGAGCACTATGGCTCCCTTGTCATGGCATCAGGCCCTAGAGCAGCACTGCTTCACAGCTCTTTTGTGAAGTACTCTGTGAATAACTGATAGCCTGTTTTTGTCAATTACTATTTTTTTAATAATAAATGTGCATGCTTTAGGCTTATTGAGTGTAAATAAATGCATTAATTTAATACACCAGCTTATAACACAGCAAAGCCACTTCAGTCACAAATGATGATAGTCTTTGCTCCATACAGACATGGAATAACAGCAATGTCACCCAACAGGCTGGGGGATAGAGTGGCAAATTCGTCCTGAGAGGATGCTGAGTGGGAGTTGAAAGCACAGAGTACTTGGCAGAAAGTTTTCCTATATTTTCAAGAACACTGAAGAGGTCTCCTTGAGGCACGATGGCATTTGCTACCTGAACAAAGACACAGGGGTCTCTTTGAGTGTCCTCCATCTTCTCTGTCCATTAACTCAATTTATGAGATGTTTTAGAGAGCATTCAAGGACCAGACTTGGAAGTGGCAATTACTCTGCTGTCACAGGTTTTACATCTTTACTCTCTATTTATCGTACTGTCTCACTCTGACCTTGTATGTGCTCTAAGTGAGGGAGTGAATATACTGAGTGCAGGATTTAGAAAGTAAGAAAATTACATTTTCTTCAGCTGTTGGTCCCTACAATATCAGCTTCACCTCAGATCAGGGCAGGATAGACTCTGGATATGACCAGGATCGGTGACAGTTTTATGAATACACAACACAACACCACAGACAGTGAAAAGTGAATGTTATCCCATCCTTGTAAAACAGCTGTGGAGAAAAAATTTAGCAGTATCTTTTTCAACTTGGTAGTAGCAAAGATTCCTTTCTATTAAAATTTTTCCTAGGCTCCTTAGTAGACAAATTTTTCAAGTTCTCTTGAACAGGACAACAGGAGAAGGCTGCTGATCCAGGGGGATTTACTGAACCACTGACAGGAATGACATTATGCTCAACAAGACACATTTAATGACGAACACAGATGTCAGACCACCAAAGACAACATGCCAGGCCAAAGGCATGAAGGTTGGCCACCATTCCTGATCTTCTTCAGAAAGACATCCAGAGCCTATGACCAACAGCCAGGAAAGTAAAGAAAGGGGCTGCTATGTCATGTACCACTTATGATTTCTCTTCAGGGTTTTTAAGTTTGCATTCCAAGAATTACAACTTCTCTAGAGAACACTTATGAAGAACTAATCTAACAAAAATAATTTTCCAAATAGTTAAAACCATAAGAACTGTTTTCCTGACAGCTAAAATTGGAGTGACTCGACAGCTTGACTCTTCAGGGCAGTGTGACAGCAAGGGAGGTCACCACCACCATTTGCCAGAGCTCACATGGGGTGCTGCAGTGGAGACCCCCCAAGTGCATTCCTCCTTCTCCTAGCACTACTTTGATGGCTTTTTCCAAGATGCAATTCAAGGCCACAGCTTTACACTCTGGCTAGTTTCTTCTGAGAATGAGGACCCCTACAGATTCCTGCTTCTCAAACTTCTTTCACACCCTGCTGTTGCTGGTGAGAAGCTTCCCCTCTTCTGGCCTCACACTCAGCTTCTCATCCTGAAATTCAGGTTCTTGCCATGTCAGAGAAGCACCTGATGATGAAGTCAGATTTGCCAGTGCTGGTCCCACCTTTCTGAACCACATGAGAAAAATTCAATCAATGAGCAATGCTTTCCTTATTCAACACAGTGGAATTTTTCACATCTTTAAGTCCCCAAAACGAAGTGCCTGATTTCCTCCTAAGTCCTTCTTGGGATCAGTGCCTCCAAACCACATCTGTCCAAGCTTCAGTCTCAGGAACCCAGCCAGCACTCCAGCCTAGGTCAGCTTGTCACTCACAAAAAACATATTTGCATACGAGTCACGACAGACCCAAATCTGACAAAATTCATATCAGAAATCATGGCAAGAAGAAGGAGCTGCCAAACATAATTTTGGGAACATACAGGAATAGCATGAACACCCTTCTAGGCAGCCAGCAGCAGTCAGGACAGTGTTGGAACTGCAAAAAAGGCTGATGGTAAGGTTTCTTGAGAAGACCAGGAATACATAGCCAAGTGATGCCAACCCAGCTCCTTTCCCAGTGTTCAAGCTCCTGGACCATCTATACAAGTCATTTTTTAAAAATTTATTTCCATTGAGACACACCAAGCTTTCAGCACTTGGGGTAGAAGAGTAGAACATTTCGTGAGTTCCAGCAAACACACCAGAAGAGCTTCTCCACTGGGGGCAGAGCAAAGCCTTTGGAATTTTGAGGCAATCCCATCCCTATAAAGCATTTAGGTCACTTTTTTTCAGTAGCTCCGTACTACACGTTTTTGACAACCACCGTCCGGGACCAGCTTCTCACTACAGCAAGGACATCGCTGCTGCATTAGCGCGGTGCCCTCACTGCCCGGCGCCGGCAGCGGGGCGAGATACCGGGATG
>NC_031768.1:16992281-17029563 GCF_001522545.3 Parus major
GCGCCGCAGCCAATCACCGTCCAGCGCAGCGATTGGCGCGCGTTTTCCCGCGTGACGCAGAGCCGGGCGCTGATTGGCTGCGGCGCGGCCCCGCGGGGGCGTGGCCGCCGCGGTGACCGGGAAATGGGGACATGGCGCCGGGCAGCGCGCAGGGAGCGCCGGCCGCCGGCAGGTACGTGGACGTTTCCCCCGCCCTCAGCGCCACCCGCGCTCCCCGGGGCGGTCGCCGCGGTCACTGACTGGACTCTTTTGGTGGGCCGCGGTACCGCCCCGCCCTGCGCGCGGCCTGCGCGGGACGCACGGTGGGCCCGGCGGCGCCGCCGACACTGAGGGGGCCGGGGGTCGTCGCGAGCGGCCGCCGGCGAGTGATGGCGCCTTGTGGTTCCTTCCCCCGGCAGGAGCGGGCCCGGGATGGAAGGCGGAGGCCCGGCGGCGCACAGCGTGTGCATGGTGTCGGACTTCTTCTACCCCAACATGGGGGGCGTGGAGAGCCACGTGTACCAGCTGTCACAGTGCCTCATCGAGCGCGGCCACAAGGTCCTGGTGGTCACCCACGCCTACGGCCACCGCAAGGGCGTCCGCTACCTCACTAGCGGGCTCAAAGTCTACTACCTGCCCCTGAAGGTGATGTACAACCAGTCCACGGCCACGACGCTCTTCCACAGCCTGCCCTTGCTCAGGTACATCTTCGTGCGGGAGCGGGTGACCATCGTGCACGCCCACAGCTCCTTCTCCGCCATGGCCCACGACGCCCTGTTCCACGCCAAGACCATGGGGCTGCGGACCGTGTTCACTGACCACTCCCTCTTTGGGTTCGCCGATGTCAGCTCGGTGCTGACCAACAAGCTGCTGACGGTGTCCCTGTGTGACACCAACCACATCATCTGCGTCTCCTACACGAGTAAGGAGAACACGGTGTTGCGAGCGGCCTTGGACCCTCGGATAGTGTCTGTCATCCCCAACGCTGTCGATCCCACCGAGTTCACTCCAGACCCCTCGAGGAGGGATGACAGTACAATAACAATTGTTGTTGTCAGCAGACTTGTTTATAGAAAAGGTAATGGGGGATCAAATGTGACCTTGCTTTGGTTGTTTTCTCCCTTTGGAAAGGTCTTGGTCAGGTATCACTTAAGCTGTATCTGTGGAATGGGTGGAATTTTCACTGAGAGTGGGGAGGTGGCTGTTCCAAGCTTTTGTGTTTGTGAGCTCAAGAAGAAATGTACATTTCTTTTTGTACATGTTGGGTTCAGAGTTGTGTTTCCTTTGTAATCCTGAAGAGATCAAAAACTGCAGTTTGTAAAATGGGAGGTTTGGCTCATATCGCACATAAGATTTAGGGCCTAATCTATATATTTTCTTGAAAATGTTGTAGTTGTTTTTTATTTAATCAAGTGATGTCAACTTAAGAGATTTTTTTTTTTCATTTTTAAGTCCTAAGAGGCCACAAGTTGTGTTTTTTTTCATATTTTTGTGTACAGCTGTTTAACTGTCTTTAGGAGACTTCTATTTTTTTGCTACTTCTGCTCTTGAATATAGTTGTAGATGTGGGCTACATCTTGAGAAGTTCTTGAAATCACATACAATAATGGCTTGCCCTAAATTTTCTACTCTTAGGTATTGATTTGCTTAGTGGTATAATTCCTGAGCTCTGTCAGAAATATCCGGAGTTACATTTCTTAGTCGGGGGAGAAGGACCAAAACGAATTGTACTAGAAGAAGTCCGGGAGAGATACCAGCTACATGACAGGTTTGTTCTGTGGGTGTCCCTGACCCTTCAAGTTACTTCAGGGGTGGGGATCTGCCTGTCTCCCTCTCCCAGATAAACCCCAAAACTTGAGGCTGGAGGCCTAAAGGCAAGGCACATAAACCAGACACTGAAGACTTTGAGAGCTGGACTATGATCCAGGAAGTTAATTCATATTTCTGTGAATAGGCCTTGAATGTGCCTTCACTCAAGTCATTGGCTGTTGACTTTGATGTAAATTCATCATACCCTACAACCATGATGCTTGGATCTCATATGGCATCAGGTGTTAACAGCTCATTTGTGCCATTGCATGTGATGATGACTACTAGTAATTTATTATTTCAGTATGAAACTCTTAAGCATAGTGCTTGTCTCATATGTCTTCTTGTGGTACTACAAATATGTTCCCTGGTGCTATCATGTTGCCAGAATGTTGTCATGATACATATGCATTAATGTATTTCTTTGGGGTTTTCTTGATCAAGAACAGTTTCATGTTCTCAATTGTTCATTTTCTTTTCTAGGTTTTTTCTTGCCTGTTTTTTACTTTAGTCAGTGATTCCCCATATTAAAATTGTCAGTGTCATTCTCATTTTACCCTTTTTTGTTTTGTTTTCCAATATCTCTTCAAGATGATAAGTCCTGATCATTGTATTTTAAAAACTTTTTCCCTTGTCAAATTCAGATTGGTCAGACCTTACCTTGAAAATTCAGAAAATATATTTGACAAATCTTAATTATTAACTGAATGAAGCCATTTTTTCTTGAAGAACTAGAAGGCTCAGTAGCAATATTCTGGAGGAAAATGTCGTAAAAACAAACTTTTCCCACCAGCTTTATTTTCAGAAGTTTCTTTCAGTGTGACAATAAAAAAACACAATCTTCTATTTCTCCACTGCTGGAAAAATTTAGAGAAAACTAAATGGAGGTGCCTGTCTTTGTTCTCTCACTATATAAGGGTGAACCATTGGTACCTTTTTCAGAGTGCATGTAACACTACACAGCATTATTATGGTCCAAATCTTGTGTTTATCTTTTTTTCCTCTTGTATGCAGGGTACGTCTTCTAGGAGGCTTGGAACACCAGGATGTTAGAAATGTCCTGGTCCAGGGGCACATTTTTCTCAACACTTCTCTCACTGAGGCCTTTTGTATGGCTATTGTGGAGGCAGCAAGCTGTGGTTTACAGGTAAAAAAAACCAAACTCAATATCCAGAAAACATGCATATATTTTAAACAAATTTCACTATGAAATAAGATGTGCTTCTGACATTTGATTTCATCTGAGGCTCTGTTTTGACAGAGGTAAGCAAATATTATCCCCATTTACAGATTACCTGGAAGCTGAGACAGAAGGGTTAACTGAAACTGCTTAAGCTTTGAGAAGAATTTTGTGCAGAATTGGGAATCACATGTAGATCTGCTCTCAGTACTCTGAACTAGCCAGACTGCCTCTCCAAAATACTAATTTGTATGTACTCCTTTATGGACTTTTGGGGTAGCTGATATTAACAAAGGTTTACTTTGACAGTACTTTGAAAGGAGCTGCAGAAAAATTGCCTTATTATTTAGGGATTCAAGATTAGCTGGGGAGAGAGAAAATCATAAAATCCCTTTCTAACTAATCTACAACTCAGATTGACGACTTAAAAAGAAATTGAGCCATAAAGAATTAGTTTCACATTAAAATATAAAGAAACTGTATTAAAAAGACAGACAAATAGGAGTACCTAATTTACAGTAAGTACAGAAAATGTGAGGGACTTCAGTTTTTTTTTTTCACTTCAGTATCCTTTGACATCAGTTAATATCTAGTTGTAGTTACTCTCTTGCCATTTCTTTTCTCTAGATATGAGGAAGTTCTGCAGTTTCTTTATGCAATCATCTCTAAACATTGGGCAATATGTGAGTCTTAGTAATTTCTGATTTCCCTTTAAAAATAATAATTCAGATTAGTATAAATAAATTTTTGCAAGTGTTCAGTAACCTAGGAAACTGAAATTTTTAGTATGTGGTAAAATTATCCTCTGCAAATAGAGGTAACAGTTTTTTTGAGATACTGTAGAGGAAATGTCCAAAATCTGGTTACACAGGTTTAGTTGTATACTGTGGCAAACACCTTCAGGAAAGGAGTGTCATAACCACTCATTAGACCAAGTCTTGTGTTTTATCATGGCACCAAAGAATAATTCTGGACAATGTTGAAGGTGATCTGCTATGCTCTGTCTTCTCTGGGGTTTATACCTTTAGTTCACGTACAGGTCAAGTTACCAAACCATGATGTTCTCCTATTCTTTTAAATAGCTGCATCTAAACAATGTAATAATTGTCATCACACAATTTCATTTTTTATGTTGCATGTGTGCTGTTTCTTTCATTTGTTTCAAAGGTGGTCAGTACAAGAGTTGGTGGGATTCCGGAGGTACTTCCAGAAAATCTCATCATTTTGTGTGAGCCCTCTGTGAAATCTTTGTGTGATGGACTAGAAAAAGCTATTGCCCAGCTCAGATCAGGAACTCTGCCATCTCCAGAAACTGTTCATAAAGAAGTAAAGACATTTTATACGTGGAGGAATGTAGCAGAGAGAACTGAGAAAGTATGTATAATAATTTCTGTTAAATTCTCTGAAAGTACATTTCTGAAACAATCCTTGCTTTGAAATATTACTGTGCACCTTCACCATGTAATATTCCAGTGTAATTTTTCAGCATGTTTCCTGTCAAACATGTGTGGTTTTAAAAGGTTCAGAGAATGCGTTTTTTTTTCCCCCAAGTACATTCCTGGATAGGTGATTTTTTTTTTTCTATTTGTATTTTCTAACATGCCATAATTGCTGGTAAATATTGTGAAGAAAAGTCTATATATTTAGTTAGATTTCTGCTCATTTATTTATTCAAGTCTTCACATGAAGTAAGTTTTCTGGCATAACTGGAAAATGTGCTGCATAAGGTGTCTGACAAGGTAGGCACAGATCATGAGAAAGCTTTGCTTTAAACAGGTAGTTTAAAATTATGAGAGGTAGTTGGATGCTGGAAGGCTGAACACAGGTGGGTTTACATAAGCTGTGGTTGTAACTAAAAATTAATTTTCATAGTTTTGAAATCATATTTCAGAACTAGAACTGCACTTCAGTATAAAAACTGCCTTTAGTGAAGAATGTTGGCTGTATTAATGTTACAAACACCTGTGGAGATGTGTCACTTCTGACTTCACCTCCTGTGTTATAGGAAGGAGAGAGTAGCTGAACCCCGTGCCTCTTACTTAGTTTGTACCACACTCAACTGCATATCTCTCACAAGCCTCCTCAAAGTGCCATGTGCAACCAGTTTATTTTACTATTTTCAAGTCACATCAGTATCATTCATTTTATGATTTTGTAACTGCAGGCAACATTTGAATTGCAAAGTTTTTACAGACATTAGCCTAGATTTGAGTTTGATTTATATAGCCTTTTCTTAAAAAAACCCACTAGTACTTCATGAAGGAAAATGATCATAGAATTGTTTGAAGTATGCATTGATGTTAAATTTTACAGAAGACAGTTGTTAGCAAATTAAGTTACCTGTAGAATGGAGTCTGTAACATTCATAAGGAAAAATCTGTGTCCTTACAGCGTTTTTGGAGTGGTTTGTAGTGAGTTTGTAGTTGGCTGTGGTTGACATGTACAATAAGTCACTAGTAGCATGTACTTGCTTTGTGCAGTAATTGAGCTAGTGTTTCTTGAAATAAAAATCAGGAGCCTATTATGATTTGCTTCATTGTTCAAATACAGAGATTTGGAATAGTGCCAAACTCACCTAGGAGTTCATCCATCTTCGTGTTTAAAGTCTAGTAATTGCATGTTCAAGCTCTTCCTAGGACTGATGTGAATATGAGATTAGAACTCATTCAATTAATTAAAACCCCCAATCCTTTCTGTATCATAGTACATGAGAGCCAAATGATGCAGGCTTCCTAGTTAATGAAATACTTCTGAAGTGTGTAAAAGAGGAAAATGTTTCATATTTCTCCTTAAATGAATGAAATAGCTAGAACAAGACTCATAAATCAGCACTTGAGATCTGCAAAGCTTTTTGGGGGGTAATATTTGTCCCATCTGGTAGCTAAGAATAGATCATTTATTTTGCCCAGTGATGGCAAAGTGCTGCCTGATTTTTGAGGTAGAAGCAATGCATTGTTACCTTCTGTTTCTTCTCCATTTAGGTGTATGACAGAGTTGCAGATGAAGTGGTTTTACCAATCAAGGAGCGACTTGACAGACTAATGACTCACTGTGGCCCAGTGACTGGGTGTATTTTTGCTTTTTTTGCTGTTCTCAACTTCCTTCTTTTGGCGTTTCTGAGGTGGATGACTCCGGATTCCATTATTGATGTTGCAATAGACGCTACAGGACCTAAGGGTGCATGGACTAAACAGTATTTTTTTGGGAAAAAAAAAAAGAGTTAAAGAAGACCTTCCAAACTCCTAAATTGCTCAAGTGGAGAGGGAAGAATGCATCAGTCACTAAAGGTTTTAATGCTTGCTGACAGAGACATTACTCTTCAGAAACTCTTCAGTTTCTTTCTGAAGTTCTTTGAAAGAAACTCCGTTCAATGTGCTACCTCAATTTAGGATGGTGTTCTTAGTTCAGTTTTGGATTCATGCAAATTTATAGCCATCTCTTTTGCACTGAAAGCTGGCAGGAGAACATAGGTTTTTATATTTGTCAGAAGCCTTGGAAACAAAAATACAAGATTTTTCTTGATAACTTGAACATTGCAGAGAGGGACTTAAGGTGTTTCGGAAAGCAAAACATAAAAATTATTAGCTTACTGTAGCTCCTGCTAATCCCTGATATTTACTGTTTTAAGACCTCTTTCAAAATAATTAACAGCTCAACAAAATACACCTTTTTTCTCCTAAAATGAAACTGGCACTTGAAATTAGTCATAAAGTTCATTACCATGCAAATTTCAGATACTTAGTTCTAGCAGTTGTGTGTCCCAGTGACAGGTTTTACCTCCATAGCACTGTTATTTTGAACTCCTTCCCTAGTCAGAGGTGCTCATCCTGTTGCTAAATCAAAATTCCATAATGATTTTCTGATATTTTCAGAGGTGCTAAATTTGTCCTGTTCTCTTACATGTGTGAAAGTGACGTAAAGCTTACAGTGGTTTCAGGTTGGTTTTTTTTTTCGGTACATAGGCAAGGAAATAGTATTATTTAGAGATAATACAGCCTTCAGAAACATCTCAGGCCTGAAAACTTCCAGCAGACTGTGCCAAAGCGTGAAGTAACACGTGTGTGAGAGAGCAAAACTGAAGGGCTTAACAGGCACACTTGTGCTTACTCGCTCTCTCCCACCTCCCACCCACCCACCCATCCCATTTTTCCCCTACTTTCCTTTCTCCTTCCCCTCACTTAGGACCAAAGTGGCATTTCAGTCCATCTCTGGGAGGGACAGCATTCAGGGTGAACGATTTCACCTCATCCACGTCAGAGACACTGGCTGGCAGGTTCTGCACGTGAAATCTTGGGAAGGTGTCCCTGAAGTGGAAATAACCAGTGGCTGTGCTTTTCATGGAGAGACAGAGAGAAGGAACATCTGTGAGCAGTCCTGAGTGATGTGTACGTGGGGCAAGAGGCAGCACAGCATTGTGCCAATGTGTGTGAGATGAGACATTAATTTCATTTGTGTCAATCACCTCTAAAATTGCCCCTTGTCTGATGCACTGGGTTAATTTCTTTTTCAAGCATCACTAATGATGATAAGCTTACTATTTTATGACTCTGGAGTATTGTGTGCTGTCAGACACTGTATTAATATTAAAACTGTGCAATATGAAAATTCTGTTTCCAAACCCTTGAAGGGTAGTATTTAACACATTACTTCTGCCAAATTCATGTTGTTTGGATAGAGATGTAATTACACAAACATTTTATAATTTCATTGAACATATTTTCATGAAACACAAAGATAATGTAAATAATTGCCATATATAAAGTCTATTTTCTTTTATGAGAGTTTTTAGCCTTTGATATGTAACATACAGTGTGTAATATTACAATTTGAGTTTTTCAAACTCTGCATTAAAAATGGAAGTCCTCTAAAATGGTGCCACGAGGTTTAAGGATAAATGGGTTGAATTAAGCTAGTATTTTACTTCTCTAAGTTCCTTTTTTTAAAATATTATTCAAGCATTCAAATTTCTAACAACCTTTTGAAAATACTGATTGTTACTCCAGGGAAATGTTATATATACATACATATATATATAAATATATATATGTGTGTGTGTTTTTAGTAATATTTTGTTTGTTCTTTTATATTTCTGTTTGGTTTCCTGCAACATCTACAAACACAAATCAAAAGGATTGTGTGTATCTATTCAAAGTACTTTTTTCTTTTGTGGAACATTGTGTACTTACGAGTAACATAATAAAACCTTGTTACAGTCTTGTTTACAAGACTAATGTAAAGTTTATCTAGAGGTTTATTTACTTTTCCATAAAGAATGGATACATTTCATTAATATGCAGGAACATATAATTAGAAAATACAGAAATACTAATCATAATGCTGCTTTCCACCACTGGTTGTTGGAGTTTTTAGGAGAATATCTTTTAGTAATCATCTTTCTGTACAAGCTGCTATATAAACTTAACCCCATAGCTGGTTTATCAAGTAAAAGCACTCAGTATTGTGCAGAGCTCTGTGGGAATGATTCACTCACTGGCCTCGTGCAGTGGAGTAAAGGGTGATGGCACAGAAGCATTTAGTTTTACAAAACATCAGTGAGTAACACAAAAAAGGTTAAATAAAATAAGCAGAATACTAAAAAAAAATAAATTACTGAGATAATGAGTGTTTCTAGAAATTAAAAAAATAACTTCCTAAAAAAATTAAAATGTTTCAATTGTTCTTGTAGGTAAAGTTTGTTGGGAAATACCAGGGCAATGTTAGCAAAGAGAGAGCTATGCTAATTTAGCAATGTCTTGCACAGAGCAGAGCCTCTGGTGTGTAGGAGGAGCAGGAACACCTGTACAGAAGGTCCTCCCCAAACTGCAATGAAATTCCATCCCCAGGCACAAGGAGAAATGTTTCCAATACATTATGTGCAGACACTGTGAATTGAAGTGTTGATAATTGAAAATTGTAGGTGAAATGATACAGTATACCATACAAGCATCAAGTAAAGTATAGATAGATATGACTCCTTCACACTGTGTTTTAGTGGGTGTGGATAGATCTGAAAGAGGGTAAATACTGTAATTTACTCTTTTTATGGTCAAGTTTTTCTGCATCAGTTTATATTTTTCTCTTTTGGATATTTCTTTCTCTTTACTAGTCCCTCTTCTTCATATATACTTAGTCTTTTAAAAGTTAATTGTAAAAGTCTTTGGTGCTTTCTGCTTCAGTAAAATACAGACTTTATGTAAATAGATAAAAGAATAATCTCAAATTGGTTTAATATTTTTATTTTTTAAAAATTAAGAGTATTTCAATATTTTTAGGGTTTAATTGCTATTATTAAACTACTCTAATGATATTTGCTGTGCATCATGACACTCAGTAGTATGTTGACTTCCAGATTTCCCTAATAACTTGAGCATTGACATATATAAAAGGTGGATATTTTTTTAAGGGAACAAAACTGAAGGCAGGATGTGGTTATGCATCTGAATTTATTATTTTACCAGAATTACACATTTTTTCTTGTAAATGTAGCAGGTAGATTAGGTTGCTTTCAGATCCTGATGTGATTCAACAGTGTCCTAACTGTTGAGATGCTACTTGTGCAGGAGCTGGTTTAATTGTGCTTGGCTGGCTGTCTTGGACATGCTGGTTCTTCAGGCTGCTTCCAGCAGGAGGGACTGGTACATTCCCTGGGAGCACAGCCACTGCCTGCTGCTGGAATTTGCTGTCTTCCTGCCCAGGAAGTTTCAATAACCAGACCCTGCCTGGTGTGCAGATAGGTGAGATGAATCCCACATTGGCTGGAGAGCAAACAGTGAGTCACTCTCCACATCTCTTTTTGAAAGCTGGAGTGTTGTAAGTGTGCTGACCTAAGGAGGCAAATGAAACGCTTGCATGGGAAGTAATGCCATTTATTAGATCAAACTGATAGAAAAGAAGTAGCCAGGCTCTGTATGCATCTTTGTTCTCATCTCTTTTGTTTGAGTGTTTCTGACTCCTTTTTTCCCCAGTTGCCCTTACTTTGATTGAATACATTTGATATTCTAATCCCAACTACATACATTAGAAATAAGCTGATGTAATTGAAAGCATGTGTAGCGTAAGAACAGACCAATACCTCTTTGAAGTTCTTTGAGATAAGGATCCTTCAAATTTTTATTTCCTTGCCAAATTCTTCAGGTTACATCTGATATTTCTCCCTAGAACTTTGTCCCTAAAAATTTCTCCCTTAACTTTGGATAAAGTTAAGGTGAATCTTACTGAAAATTAGTTGTTTTCTAAGATGGATTGCCTTTTTGTTTCTGCTTATTCCATGCATGTTTGTAAACTAAGCATATATACACATTACCTTTCCAGTTTTTTTGAGGATCTAGCTAAAGTACTTCTATTTATCATCTCATGACAATTTTTTGAAGGATTAATGTATTTTTGGATATTTTGATTTAACAATTTAGTAATTATCCTAGAGTTACAGAAGAGTGGATCATGGAGCAGTTTGGGCATCTTGCAGAAGTTCTCAGTGTTTTTTTTACAGGGGGCTGACTTGTTCACTCAAGTCTATCAATGGAATTGCACAATCCACCTCGTTCAGCTCGCAGCAGTGACGCTCAAAAGAGCAAGGGAGGAACGATGACAATCCTTTGTCTGCGCTGTCATTGCTCTTGTGTTCAGCCTGTTCTCACGCCTACACGACACTGCTCATCTCTATTTCAAAAATACCAGAGATTTCTTAGTGGTCACACCCGATCTTGCTGTGGTTTGCCTGACTGCCACCTTCACCAGCATTCATACTTTCCACCATGCTCTTCAGCTGTCTTCCCAATGATGATTTTCCTTTACATCCACTGCAGTAATTTTCCTAGTGCTCTTGTACACTAGGAGCAGATTAAGAGATCACACAAGTTTTTCTCAAATGACTCACTCAATAATTTAACTGAAAATCTTTATTTGTCTTGTTCTGAAGCCAGGCGGGTGATTTTGCTGCTACACAAATAGAGTTTGTCCTTCTGGGAGAGTCATGTTCCAGTGACTGCTTCCAAGCAGTCAAATTTTCTCATGGCTTTCTAGAGCACTTGGAGAGCTCTTTGGTATTATTCCATTAGGGATAAGAGAATTTCAGTGAAAATCACCTGATTGTCCATACTTTTCCTGAGTTTTATGTACAATTCTACATGCCATCTAGTGGGCTGATTATGAAAGAAAGCAATGAATCTCCTTTGCAAACAAAAGCCAATTTTCTGGTTTTTCTCTTAAAAGGTGCTCCTCCTTCTTGCTTGTCTCCTGTTGAGAGGCAGTTTTGTAAATCCTACATGAGAAAGATTTCTCTGTCATTTAGGCTGACTTTACTTTGTAATGGTCTTAATATATTTTATGTGTTCTTTTTCTCTGCATCCTACATTCTGTTCCTTACAGCTTTTGCTATTCCTCTGGCTTCAGGAGGAATGTTTTCACAATGAGATTTTTCTGGGCTGGCTGTTCCTTTTTTTGGTCCACCTTTGTTTCCTAATTTCTCCTCTTTGTTTCTCAGCTGAGCAGAATTAACTGCCAATAAAACAAAATGTTTTTCTGTGATTCCTTAGCTGGACTTCTCTTGTCCTGTAATCTGTATCTTCAACTGTCTTGTCCTGTGGCAAACTATTAAAGTGATTAAAAAGAAGAAGTTTTCCTCTTTTGGATTCATAAGTATTATAGTTTCTACAGGTATATAATACTAATGTATAAGGAAAGGTAGATGTAATACTTTTGTAAGGAGTTAAGAAATGTAAGAATGTAATAACTTGGTTTAATTCAGAATTTTAGAAAAATTGGTTCACTTGAGAAGATTGCTTGGGGTGTTTTATCTCTGCACATATTTCATATTGCATTTTAGTGCACCTGGGAGGGCTGAGCACTGAAGACAGCAAGGTACTAAACCAGCTGTATTGCTATAAACCAAAAGAAATTACATCTAAAATGCCCAGAGAAATAATTTGCTGTATAATTTCCGTGTGCTTATCCACCATCTCTTTGGGATCTCTAAGAGAGGAATTATCCTGCTCTTTTCCTTGCCAGATGTTGAAACTAAAGGCTAAGAGAACCTGGACAAAGAGGGGAATCAAGTACGAAATAAATCCTCCTCCTGTGGTACATATAGGATAATAGAAATAAATAACAGTTTATAATAAAAAGAGATGGGGTGTTCTACATAGACTCAAATAAATACACACAGGAAAATAACTTTATTCTCTATGGAAGCCATGTTCCCTCAGAAAGTAAAAAGAGCAGTTAAAGAAAGGGTGCATCTTGTTCAATTTCAAATATTACACCTTGGAATCAATGAAGGATAATGTAAAAATATTTCCAAAACAGAGAATGCTGTTTGCAGGAGATATCTATGGACACCATTCTTTATCCATGGGTAATGGAAAAACCTGAATGTTACCATGTGTTTCTTTTTGTGCAATTTCAATGCAAAATCCTCCTAGAATAACTTTGACTTCTTAGCCCTGGCTTTGGCCATGTGGGTTTATTGCAAATTCTCTCATGATAATGCTTTTCTTTGACATGTTTGCCTTTGTTCTGTATCTGAGTACCAGCAAGACCTGTTCTTGAGATGGAAAAGACAGAAAAGTATTCTTTTTGCAGCACCTCTGAATAATATCTGCAACTCTATCTATTCAGTCTTTGTAAATGGAACTGCTACCTCGGAGAATAAATCTAATGTAGATGTATAGGCTTTCAGGTGGTATGGACAGCATCTGTCTGAAAATTTATTCTCATTTATTTAGGTTTGGAAAGGATTTTCTCATTTGTTTCCTGTCTTATCCTTGATATTGTTATTTAGTATCAAATACCTCATACCAAATAAAACCAGGATGTATTTTTGGTAACTGAGGAACAGCAGGTTCTGAAGGGTTTAAAATAGATGACATATGATACCAAGAATAGCCCAGTGCAACTTAGCCAACCTGAGAAACTATTCAAAGGGAAAGCCAAAATGGAGGGCAGTTCTATACTCCATTCTTTCACTAACATTTATTTTGCCATTTTTGCTTTGTTTTGCTTCAAGCTTTTAATTAAGATTTCCTTGGCTTTGCTGACCCATTTCTATATTGTTAAAGGCAACAGAAAAGAAGCTGCCAGGATAGCAGAAGAGATCTATGGAATAGTCCCAGGTAAAGTAAAAAAATGTACTATCTAACATTGAAATTTTTATTTGCCACATTTTTGTAACTTGAGGATTTAAATCAGTGAGGGATTTTTTTGCTAAATGCATAGGTAAGTGTTTTAACCTGAAGTGTCTCCCATTTCTGGTCTTTGCAGTGTCAGTATGTGTTGGCATGATTTAGGTGTGCAAAATATGAGACTCCCAACAATTACCCAGCTAGAATGAGGACAACATTTGCTCAAGGCATTATGGTAAATAAAAATGTTGTTCTCAGGTGCAAGGTGTTCTTTGTCAGTGGTTACAGATGGTTTTACTAAACATACAGTTTTACTGCCAGAGAATATTTAGAGAAAAGTTTTAGCATATTGATTTTCTGAAAGGAGATGTAGGAGGATATAACTAATGACTTTATGAATCCAAGCCAAGAATCCTTGTTTTGTTAAATCAGATGATAAAAATGAATGCAGCTAAAATTGTTCTGAAAAATACACAGCACAAGATTATATTGTATTTCATAAGTCACTTCATAGGTTATGGTTTTGGTTTTTTTTTCAAGTCCTTAGATTTTAAGTTCAAGATTTTAATCCTTCACGTCACTGCTGTAATAATGAATAGGCATGTGTTTGCATTCCTGTTAATTCCACTAATTAAAATGGCACAGTATTTTCAATTTACTGCTAATGAGGGCTTATTTTCCTAGCTGAAGATTCTTATCAGTATTGTGACATCACATATTTCTATGTTGGGCACTTGCTTTGTGATTGTGCCATCATGAACAGACACGGGAATGGAATCAGAGCACAAATGGAGTGGGATGGCCACCCAAAGCAGGGAGATTAACATCTGCCCAAGAGAAATACTGCAGACAAGCATTTTTGACAAATCCTTAATGAAGCCTGTATATATGCAGGCATGTCTTGGTTTTTAATTTATTTTTTATACTCTAGAATGTAGCACAAATCATTTATTAATTGTTTCCTTTATGCAATCGTAGCCTGACATGTGCTGAACAGCAGCTTTTCCTTCAAGTGGGTTCTTATTGAGGTGCCTTGAAATTCAGCAGGCCGTAACATATTTTTATCTGCAAGTTGCCATTTGCAGAAAGCCATTAAGGATAATCTTACAAAACGTAAGATCATGTGATGTTGTTGCTGGGGCACTGTATCATATTACAGTCAGAGCTCCACAACCTTTTCTCTTTGCAGTGAGGTAGCACAGCAGCAGCAGCAGCAGGGCTGTGTAATTTATCTGTAGGCATTTAGAAAGAGCACTTTCAGTCATGTCGCTCCCAGCTGAGAAGGGGAGATGTGCCCCATATGGGAACTATATTTGCCACACGTTTCAGGGAGGTAGGTTGTGGTGGCTGGCATGGAGGTGTGCAGCAGTGTGTGTTGTCCTGAGGCTGTGTGTGCACACACATGCATTGGAAATGCCCTGGAAATGCATGTGAGAACACGCACTCGCACGTGTTGTACTCTGCATAAAAGGTTAAATAAGGCCCTGCAGCTCTGCTGTCTGAGTAACTCCTGAATCTTCCTGCTGTTTAAGGGCTCTGGGCTTTGTCACTTGCGATGTCTTCTGACTTTCCAAACCGAGCCTGCCTATTTCAGTCATGAGAGGTGTGGGGTATTTGGAATGTTTTCAGGAAGAAGTTTCTTGGTCCCTACTTGGTTCCTGTTTCTGTCATTTTGATTGATGTGTCATTCAGAGCCTTGCCATATATTGTGCCAGCTGGTCTTTCCATGCCAGTTTCCTGCATTAGGAGCCCAGGAAGTGCTCCATAAAAAAATGGAAACAAAAGTTAGAGTTAAAACTGTAACTCCAATAGATGAAGTGCATCCTGGTCCTTGGTTAACAAAACTCCTTTGGCCAAGGGTAAAACCTCTGCTGTGTCCTTAGCCTCAAGTCCCCAAGGATGTGTCCGTGCCTCTCATTGATTTCTCCCTGCCTTGGGTAGCATTTGAAATGGAGATAAATCACCCTTTCCATTCTCTCTGGTGTGTGGCATAGCTGAAAAAATTAAACAGGACAAGGGTTTCAAATACAGTGCCCATGGGTTTGCTGTACAACAGAGTGTGAATGCAAACACTGGCATTGCTTCTGTCCTGTGGCACTGGAAATGCAGCTGGCCTTTGGAGAAATACTTACTACACACTGTGTCACAGTATGGGTATAAATTTTAATACAGGACAAGTAAATTTGCTCTCTACTTGAGTGGCAGGGGTTTAACCTGAGCTGAATGTCTATGCCTGTAGGTGGTAGCAAGGCTAAAGATTTATTTTTTCTTAGCACATAAATAGATTAAGATAAGAAAAAGGGCAAGCAAGCCTACGTGAAGGAGTCTGAACAGTTCAGCATCTCCAAATTATTAAAGAAGTAAGGTAAAGCCTTCAGGCAGAATTTGTTTTTCCATGTTTTCTAAAACATTTCAGTGAAGAGGATGATTAAACTTGTTACATGGTAGTCTAAGAGGGAGGATATTATTTATGAAATTGTCAGTTCAGGAAATAAAACTGCCAAGGACATGCCAGACTTCATTTGATGGACAAGTAAACCCCGCTATGAGGCTTTTAACAAAGTGTCAGAGAAGCTGGGATGCAATTTGTGACAAGAGCTCCCAAGGAAAGGTGGAGGCTGATACGGTTTTGAGTAGGAAAATTGCAGGGTTCTGAAGTCTCCATGTGAGACCCAGCAGCACTAAACTTGTGATTTTTTCTGAAACATGTTTTTAGCTGTTCTTTTAAAAGTTCTGCCAAGAAGCTTCTGTTTTGGTCCCTTAGTGGGCAGCCAGCTTTCTCAAGATTGCTGACCCCTCAGCTGCTCTGCTGAAATCAATTCATCAAAGGGTTTCACCGCCGAGCCCACATTGATTTCAGTCCTGATCTGCATTTACACGTGGCTGTGCTTCCCAAGATCTGCTTTTGCTGCATACCTGAATTAGCTTCCATGCATTTGCTGTTTCAGGCAGCTGGGCAGACCGATCCCCTCTTCATGATGCTGCCTTCCAGGGACGCCTTCTCTCCCTGAAAACCTTGATTGCACAGGTAAAAGCCCACAGGTAAAGAAAAGGCTGGGAAGCAGGATGGTTTCACATGAATTGCATTTATGGGCTGGTGAGCTGGTAATAGACTGCAACATGGCATAAGAAATATGGCTGTATGAATAATATATCAGCACAAACACCTCTGGGCATCTATTAGTTTGCTCAGCTAAGAAGCTGGGGACAAGCCTGGGACAGACTATCAGAGCTTGCAGCTTTCTATATAATAAACAATGATCCTTGGGCTCTTTCTCAATTATGAACCATGAAACTAGGCTTGACAATAGGGACAATACATATATATGTGTAGGCTATTTAAAAACAAACCCAAAACAGTAAAGATTTGTAATAGTGCACCTTGTCCTTTATAAAGTGTGCCTGAAACCCCCTGCTCCAAATGGAACCGAGTTCAGGCAAAAGGAAGACAGGAGGAGAGAATACATGAGAAGGAAAAGAAGTTGGATATGAAAAGGGATAGGTTATGGTTCCTTGTGCTCTGCCAATCATCTTCCTTATGACCTTTGCTTAAACTCGCTGTCCTCATCTAGCATGAATAGGTAACTGTCCCCCTCTCCCTCTTGCCCACAAGGCAACTGCAGGGAAATTGATTCCCCAAGTGTAAAGCCTTTGACTTGGCTCTCAGACTTTTTATAGTCAAGGTAAATAATTTTTACAAGAGGCCACAGCTCTAATGGACAACATCCTCAAGGAGTGGAGCTTCAAGTGTGAAGGCCTGTTCTCCAGACATCTCTTGAGGCATAGCTGCAGCTAAAAAAAGATGCTGTTTAAAGACACTATTCATCCTTCAATTTTCTGACTCCTCTTTCCTTCACCTGCTGACATAAAGTGATTTTTATGGAAAAGGAAGCGATGGAGGCTAGAGATAAAAAGAAAGATGCTTTATTCATTTAGGGATTTGATGGTTTTCTGACCCTTCTATCTCCATTTATGCTGACCTTACACCACTTGCTTTGTGGAGCAGCTGTTGTTGTGGATACTCACCAGATGCCCTGGTTATTCACTGTGCATGGATGTACACTGAGGAAGCACCCAGTGGCGTGGTTATATCCTTTAGTTAATCCACCCTTTCTCCTTTTCCTGAATACATTTAATTTCGTGAGTAAAAGATGAAGGTCCTTGCTGTTGAAAAGAGGTCAAGGCAGCAGTGTCTGTAGAGCCTGAACTGGAGCTGAGTCACCACAGACTGACAAATGTAGGGATGAAGTTGTTCATGGAGCAGCATAATCATTGCTCATTGCTTCCAATACAGTTACACTATGAGCCTGAAATGAAGTATGGGACTGTACTTGAGTATCTGTGGGACACTCAGAAGTCTCTATTGCAGCACCACAGCTTTCAAGAGAGCCACTGAGGCTCTGTCTGCACAGGGAATGCCTGGACATAGGGAGCTGATGTAGTCCTGGAGATTTAAAATGGCTCAAGAACTCACCAACATCTGTTTCAAGGTCTGAAAAAAGAGTTCGCTTTTTCATGGACATTGAAAACAAGATTTATCATGAGTGATGTTTGGCAAAGAGCCATTGTAAGATCTACAACTTATTCTCCATTTTGTAATGGAAGGAATTGCTGTTTTTCCCAAGATATCAGTGCTTATTCTTTCACTTGATATGACTGAGTTTTATTTGTTAAATATATATATATACACATTTATATATGAATAATGATTGAGGATAGGTCTCCTTATTAGAAGCCTCTAGAAGAAATAAATCTTGAAGGAATATGCTGATCATGAAGTATGAAACAACCATACAGTTAGAAAATGGAAGAATCTGTATGTTTTTCAAGGTTTTAACTATTCCCCTAGCACCACTGTAATGCATGAGAAATTTTACCAACAACTTTTGCATTAATAACATTTTCACATGACTAAAAAAGATTGTTTTTCTATCATATAATTCTTAGCCTGAAGTGTTTACAGTGTTTTTAATACTCATGGCATCAGGATTGCTGACTTTTTTGCAGTGTGAGGTTGCTCCCAGATATTCCTTTCTGCCCATAGCACTGGGTACTGTGTACCAAAAAGTGCATTGCTGCCATCTCGTGAGCTGCCCTGTCTATAGCACGTCAGGCAGACATCAGCTGTGCTTCAGAATATGACATCAAACAGGCAACGGAGCTGCTTCCAGGCCTGTTCTCATACATGGTTTTAAAATTTTAATTACCAGGAGATTTAGTTTTATTCAGAGGAAAACACATATGACAACTGCTTTCCCCTTTGTGAGTATGTCTGGTTTGTCTTAGATATGGCAACTGTCAATTAGGGAAATACCTGTAATTAGGCATTTGTAAATCACTGTTCTTTCTTCCAGTGTAAATCACTTCCTGGATGGTCAGATAAGAGGAACTGATTTGTGGGTGGGATTTTTCTCATCTCTCTTATAGGTTTACCAGGTACCTATTACCTCAGAGTGAAACACACTTGGGTGCCCCCTGAAGTGAATGGAAGAACTTTTAGGATACAATTCTTCTGCCCTACTGGAAACAGCTGCTTCAGCATGGGATGTATCATATCCTAGGGAATCCTGTTTCTCCCCACTGAGGGAGCTGACAGCTCCAGCTGAGCTGCAGATACCTGTGCCAGAAGCATCCTCATTCAGGGAGGCAAATCCCTCCAGCTGTAGCTCCTGGTGCAGGACTTAATAGGGAAGGGAATGCCACCCTTTTAAGTTAAAGAAATGTGATGTCTTTCCTGCAATTGACAGTGCATCGTAAAGAGCTAGAAACAGAAGGCACAGCTTATAATTGCTCCCTCTTTAACCCCACCACCAGCTGTGGTTTCTGGGGACAAGAAGGGAATCACTGAACAGCACCAATCCCCCCTGAACCCTTTCCCTGGACACACACCACTGACATGACTGTCCGTGCCACGGGCACCTGCACCAGCTCCTCAGGAGCCGTGGTCCAGGCAGGGCTGTCCCCTCACACCCCTGGCCCTGCCTTGCAGGGTTTCAACGTGAACCTGGTGACGACAGACCGTGTGTCAGCTCTCCACGAGGCCTGCCTGGGCGGCCACGTCGCCTGCGCCAAGCTGCTGCTGGAGAACGGTGCCCAGGTAAGGCCTGGGGACACCACTGGGGACACGGGCACCTGGAATGGATGCTCCCCACATCACCGGGAATGCTGGTGTGCTGTCCATGTGGCAGGGCCAAGATGCAGGTGGACATCTCAGACAGAAATGTGGAAAAATGCAACAGTGTTCTGTTTCCCTGGGAGATAGATTTCGCTCCCCCTTGTAACCATCCCATTATTCTCTTTTGTTTTCCCTTTGTGTGTGAAACATCATCATGATTGATAGAAAATGAATGAAAGATGCTAAGTGAAATAACCTTGAAGAAAGTAACTCACACCTTTAACCTCCCCCTCCCTCCTCCACAATGATCACTGGAATTACATCTGGTTTTCTATGGGAAGGTTTGGGAGTCTTATGTAAGTAGAAATGGATGTGCTTGAAGCAATAAAACATTTGATCTGCTAATAAAATAACAATTCCCACAGCTGGACCTAAGGCAGAGTATATGTTCACAATGGAGATTAAGGAATGGATTAAACACATAAGAATATTTTTATGTCAAGTTTTTTTTCAAGTAAAATTTATATAGCAAGAAACTAGGCAGCAACAGACCTCCAATGCCTCCGGCAGCTCCAGCCACACCTGCTGGATGACACGGGGAGGAGGTGAGGGCAGTGGAAATTTTATAAATTGGCATGTGCTTGCGTAATCCATTGCTCTTCTCCAGTGTGCCACACAGTTAAAGACATGCAGATTTGCTTTAGAACTTGGCCCTGAGGGCTTGCTACGTAGTTAAACAGAGCATCAACAGCTTCATGGTGTGATTCTTCTCCTGTGCAGGGCCAGGAGTTGGACTCCATGATCATGATGGGTCCCTTCCAACTCAGCATATTCTGTGATTCTGTGATCTACAGCTCTGCTGTCCCAATGGAGAAAGGCAATAGTGGTTATTGCCTAGTCTTTACCTCTGAAGCTGGGGAAGAAAATTTCTGTTTTTCACAGACACACATGCACATCAACTCCTTCAGGCTCCTTTTCTGTATGGGATTATGTTTCTATGAAAATTTCTGTTGCTGGAAATGTGTTTTCAGGTGAAAGTATTAAACAGAAAGCAAATGTTTTCATTTAAAAAGCAGAGCCATTTTCATTTGAGGCTGTTCCACCTTGAGGCTGGTGCAAACTAAACAATCTTGAAGATACTAAATTTCTTCACATTAAAAAAAAAAATAATAAAAAATTGCATGTTTTAGCAGCTCCAGCAGGAGCATTCATGGCAGGCAGGGTTTCTGCCTTATGGCACTAACTATCTGGGAAAGAGGACAGACATCAAAGGAGAATGTTATGTATGTTATATCACAATACGTAATTCAGAAAGTTGTTAATATCATAATTCCTGGAATTACACAAGACAAGAGTCTCACTCTGGCGCACTTCTGGTGTGCACAGGAGGCGTGTTGCAAGGGTGTTCGCTTAAAGCGGATTATCCCGAGTGTGTCTTGCCACTGCAGGTCAATGCAGCCACCATTGACGGCATCACCCCTCTGTTCAACGCCTGCTGCAGCGGCAGTGCAGCCTGTGTCAACATGCTGCTGGAATTTGGAGCCAAGGCACAGCTGGGGACCCACCTGCCTTCGCCCATCCACGAAGCAGTCAAGAGAGGTGATGTTCTGGGTGTGAGGGGTGTGAGGGAAGCCAACAATAACTACATGACAAATCTGTCTCTTGTGGATGACAAAGCATTTTAAAAAATAATTAATTCCATACCAGTACAGATAAACAGGCTTGGCTTTTTCACAGCCCTTGTACCTCTCAGTTGTAGCTGGGTGTGTTCTGCTCTGCAGCAGTTCAGTGACAGCTCCTCCCTCCACAGGTCACAGGGAGTGCATGGAGACCCTTCTGGCCCATGAGGTTGATATTGATCAAGAAGACCCTCAGCACGGGACCCCTCTCTACATGGCCTGCTCATACCAGAGGACAGAATGTGTCAAAAAGCTTTTGGAGCTAGGTACACCTAGAAAGGGGGCTGGGAGAGAGCTGCGGTGGTGTGAGCCAGCACTGCTGGTCTCTCTGAGCTGCTGCTCTACTTTAAACATTGTGGGTTATTTCCACAAGAGTTGTTTGGGAGCTTGACTCTGTCAGACTCATTTGAGGCCATTAAAAATTTCCCCTGTGTTGATAAAGAAATTATGATTTCCTAAGTGAAAAGCCTTCTTAATTGCAGACACCTCCCTGAGGCTATCTGCATGTGAAAACAGAGTTCTTTTAGTTTTCTAGCACAACAGGAAGCACAGAAAATGCTGGCTAATATTACTGACCAAAATAAAATCTTGCTTAACATAGCAGTTTATCAGAACCATTAACTTCACCTCCTCCTCAGTGGGTGATGAGGGCAGCAGTAAAGCTGCTTGGAAGAATAATCACTGCAGGTCCAAGCACAGGCTATGAACCAGCATAAATTTTTGCTGTCAGTGTGCATTAGCTGACCTACACCTGCTCAAAGTGCAGCCCTGCTGTGCGAGCCAGCCTGGGGCAAGCATTTTGCTTCCCATGCTTCCAGAGTTATTACAAAGAGATACCTAAAGGTTTCAGGGTTTTTTTTTGAACCCCTGGCAATTAAATCAACATCATCCATGTTAGATTTTATGCCATTAACAACTTTGAAGAGCATATGGTAAGCTTTGAACATGTATTGGGTTGAAGGTCAAGCTGCTCAAATCTGAGCATCGCAGACAGGGTTTGGTGGCCCAGAGCACTCTTACAAAGCAGGTGTTTGACCTGCTCAGCTTTGCACAGGTGTTGTTGAGACATGGGGGAAGCCCTGGCTGCCATCCATCCCTTTCATTTATTGAGGCCACTGGTGGAAACCAGTCTGTGTGATGCAGATTCAGATAGTCCATGATACCTACCAGGTCTAACTGTGAGCTCTTGTTCTCCCAAGGAGCCAATGTGAACGTGGGGAAGAGATTAGATACCCCCCTGCATGTGGCAGCGAGGAAATCCAGTGTAGAGATAGTTGTCTTGCTGATAGACTATGGTGCTAACCCGAAATGCAGAAATGCTGACCTCAAATGTGCCCTGGATCTTGCCACGCCCCACAGCAAAGTGGAGCAGGTTCTTCTGCTTCGGGAAGGTACTGGTTTCCTTTCTTTTCCCTTTTTTAAGTAAAGCACTATTTATATCCTTTACCTAAGTAGATTTCCTTAACTACTTTTGAAAGTAATGTGCTATATAAATTCTCTTACTTTCTCTGCTGCCTTCAAACCTCCAACACATGACACAGAAATCTGTTTTGTTGCTAGATCTGCCACCTGGTACTATGGTTTTAGCAGGTAAATCAGTTATTCTGTGCTTTCTTTTCCTGTCTGCTGGAGGAAAATCATACATATTTACTTAGTGGGACTCTTAGGGTTAAAAACTACCATGAATGTTTATTAATAGATAATATTTTAGTGCCAGCATCCAGTGTTCAGCCTTGCACCATGGCTCAAAGATTGAGTGTGTCCATGGTTGCCAGGAGAAAGCAGAGCTCCTTGCCAGGTGACTCTTCAGCTTCACAGCTCTTCCATGGGGTTTATGGGGCTGCAATCCCAGCACAGACCAGCATTTAGCTGTTCACCTCCAGGCTTCCTGCAATTTATGATCTTTCCAGTTTACTGGAAGAAACCTCTGAGCAGAAATGAATCAGGATCCACTTGTGCCGTTTTCACCTGCACAGCATTTGGTCAGAACTTGATGCATCCAAGAGCAATATCCCCGTGCCATGTGTTTCCTGAATCAGCACCCCCTCCTCTAATCTTGGCGTTTCCCAGCTCCCTGGTACCCTGTTAGCTGGTCTGTGTCCCCCTGAGGCTCCCTGACTCAGAGGGTGAATGGTGCCCATGCAAGGCAGCCTCATCTTCCTGAGCCTGCTCACAACCCACCAGGGACCAAAGCACGACGTGCACAAAAACTCACTTCCAAACAGCTCCTGCCTGGTAAATGAATAAATGTCACTGCTGCACACAGGCTTTGTGCCGGCCCTCTGAACACAGGTGACCTTTATGGAGGAAATGAAACATTGGCTTAATATCCTTCTGTCCTGTTCCTTTTCTTCATGTTTTTTCATGCAGAGCTTTAATTTGTCATGTCTTAAACTTTCTGGGAGGAATTTTGTTTGAATGCTTCTCACCTTGTGTGACTTCTGTCCCCATACCTGAGTTGCCCATGGCTCAGTGGCAGACTGTGGGAGCAAAGGCAGTGCTGCCAAGTGTCCTGCTACCATTGTCCTGTGTGAATCTGACTTTGTGTAGATAAAGAAATATCCTAATATTAATAATTTTCTCTTCCCAAACTTTCCTTTTGATTTCCAGTCTCAGCTTGTCATCCTGTTCTCCCTTACGGTCAGAAAGGCTCTAAAGGCATTTCAATTCCTGCTGACTCTTTGTTCTTCAGACATAAAGTTTCCTCTGTTTTCTCACCTTTGGTCCTACTTTCAGATATTTTGCTATGCTTAACATGCAACTACTCTTTTTCCCTACTTCTATGTTTTCTGACATCCTTCTGCTTGAAATAAGTACCCCAGGCTAAAGAGTTTCTCAACCCCTAACTTCTCCACTGAGGAAACTTAGATGAGTCCCTTTAATTGCTCCTCCCACTAACTATTAAGTGATGTGAAATATAAAATGTGTTTGTTTTCCTAAGTAATTTAGGAGATGGTAGTTTCTTTCTTCACTTCCAGTGACAGTAGTACAAATGTTATATATCCCGTATTTTTCTATTAATTTCTTCTCAGAGGGGATATTATCAGCCTGTTTAAGCTCCTAAATTTTCCTCTAGTAAAAGAACAGATTATGAAGCTTACCTGTAAAATATAAGGACAGATCTTTAAGGCCACATCTCTACCTATTACTTGTCAAAGTCTGCTGTGATTGCTACTGTTTGGACAGAAACTGGAGAGAAAGGGCAAGAGAGGGTTCACAAACTGAGCATCTCTGGGCAGGTGTAAAGGTTCACCTGGAGCAGCTCTGGCAAGAGGAAAGTGAAGGGGAGGCAGGGACACATTCAGTAGCAGGATGCACTTGTATGTACAAGCTTGTGGTTGCAGAAGCAATGGAGCCTCATATCCAGAGGGTTTGTGCCTGGCACGTCCCTCACCTGATCTGTGGAGGGGACAGCTCGTGGTCACCCTGCTGGGAAAACACCAGGGCAGCACCACTGTGGGCATCACTGTGCCAGCCACTGCCCAGGATGTGACCACTGAAGTTTAACCCACTGATGTTTAACAGGGTGCAAGGGAAGGGCAAAAAGATTTCTCATCTTCTCATCTTCAATTATTTTTGTTGCTTCTTCTTTTTTTTTTTTTTTTCTTTTTCTTTTCTTCTTTAATCCTCAACATCTTTTTGGAAAAAAGAAATTTGATTTTCTATCTCTGACACCTTTCTTCAAAAGTTTTCCCTTCAGTCAGACTCAGCTAAAATTAGGTGACGCAGTCAGAAATGTTTTGAGGAGCACTGAGCTCTCTCTCCAGTGCAGACACTTTATGGTATTTTAGGTGTTTGCTCAAGAAAAGATGCCAAACAGCCTAGCTGTGCATACAGAAAAAGTTATTTAGTGTTCACAGTTTTCAAATTGCTGAACCAACTCTGACAACACAACTTAAATATGAATAATAATGTATCTAACTCTCCCTGACTTCATCAAATGGGTAGGTAGTGCTTGGTAGAGTTGCAAGCCTTGCTGGTGTTTGCTGCTTTGCCTCATACTGGTGGTGGGTTTGAGGGTGCTTATTCTTGCCTTTTATCTCTCCCCGCCAGGTCCTGCCAGCCTTGCCCAGCTGTGCCGGTTGTGTATCAGAAGGCGTCTGGGTCGGTCGTGCCTATACACAGTCCACAGGCTGCACCTGCCTGAGCCACTCGAGAACTTCCTCCTTTATCGATAAGCCAGTGACTGTCTTTAGACTGGGAAAGAAAGAGGAACAAATGGTTGTTTACTCCAAGATTACTATATCAAAGAAAAAAAAATCATTCACTGTCTTCTGTGGCTGCCGAATATTAGCTGCTGTGTGATGGTAAAAATTGAAAACATCTTTTCACAGGCAGTAAACGGTATTATGGATACAGTTTCCTCACAATCTATTGCCACATCAACTTACACCAGCCTGATAAGTTCTACCATGTAAACAGCTCACTTGGCATGTGTTTGTAAATGCATATGCACACGTCTACTTACCCACATACACACAGAAATTTCCCCTGCATTTAGGGCTATATTTATTTGTACAGTATCTGTGCAGCTTCTTCCCTTTGTCTGTCCGATCTCAGTGTCAAAATCAAGGCAGTGGATGTTTTTCTCCCATTAATATGTGAAAATGAAATCTTTCAGTCACAAACATCAGACATATACAACATAATGAACATATTTTATCAGCTTTGATTTTGCATCCTTTCATCTTCTTCCTATTGTCTACTGCAGCCCAATCAATTTCCAGTGGTCTCTGGCTGTTTAGCCACTGTATATGCCTGAGCACAGCTATCCCCAGTGCTAACACACCCTGTCCTTGGAGGCACAAGTGATGTTATGAAAGCAAGTGCATGGGTTTCAAGCAAACCCACAAAAATGTGTGAAAGCCTTAAAAAACCCTTTAATCTCTTCTAGGAAAAAAATCCCTCCAAAGTTATATCACCTGAGATCTGGCTGTATTCATTACATGAATATTTCTTCACAGCTTAATTCCATGACAGAACTTTTCACATGTTTTTATAGGCACAGTAAGTGATATTTCAATGTCCATCCTTTGCAAGCTTTAAAGAAACGCAAAGGAAGGAGTACTCCTTTTTTTGGCTTTGCATGTCTGTCATTTCTCAAGGTGGGTCCTTGGACTGTGGAGCTAGAGAGAAGAAGGGCCACTAAAGATGACTGTGCATCACCCAAATGTTGTGCTTTTGGGACTGGATTGTTAATGGATAAATGCTGGATTTTCCTCACCAGGAGTGGTTTGCAGGCTTGTCTGCTCCCTCACCCCCTATTCTGGAGGTTTTGTTTACCTCCCTAGAAGAAAGGATTTTTTGAGTGTTATAATTGTCCATTGTGGTATTAATTTAAATAATGTGAGGATTAGCAGTTTGGAAACAGTGGGGCTGAAAGCTTGCACCTCTTTGAATTGAGAAATGTGATATTCAGCGACACTTGCAGTGCCTGTCTGACTTCGAAAACATTTGTTTATTTTTCCTGGGGAGGTTCTTCTGGAGGATGAAGCATTTCTTCAGAGCCAAGTTTTGGTAAACTTCTGCCATGAGACAGGCAATGGTGTTTCACTAATTGTAGTACAATACAAGTAATTGTTTCACTAATTGTAGTACAATGGGAAGCAGAATTAAAAGGAGGCTGTCTCCATTTCACTGAACTTCACAGGTCCAAGAGGCTGCTGACACATTTTCAGGCTGTGAAATGTAGTGGTTTCTTTATGAGCTAGGCACACTGGTACCAATTTTCACTGCCCATACATCTTAAGTCAGAGAGAATTGGCCTCCTGGAGTCTGGATACAGGACTGGCTTCCAACAGCATTCAGGCTCCTGCCCCTGCTCCAGCAGCAGCAGCAGTCTCTGGTTCAATGCTAATCCCTTAATGTCACCATGACAGTTTCTCTGAGACAAAGGTCTAATGTTTCCCATACTTCTTTATGATTAATTCAGCACAAGTAAGATAAATTGAGCTCTCAGCAGCTCATGAGACTGGAACCTTCAACATTACAGCCAAAAATGGATGAGGTTTTCAGCCTGTGTTTGCACATATTGAGTGCTATCTGATGGCAAGAGCTATTGCCCATAAAGTTGTCAGTGACATCAATGACCTTGTATGGTATAATACATCATGAACCTCAGATATTTGAACACTAAATTCTCAAAAGCCTTTGAAAATAAAATACCATCAAGAAAGAAATGTCTATATTAATCTGATGCCAGCAGATCTCTCTCAGTTCTATCTTTACTGCAAACTCACCTGCTCTGCTAATAAGGTAGCAGTGAGAATACCACCTGCTCTCTAAATAGGGAGACAGAGCCTCAGATGTGTGAGTTGCCAGACTTCACTGCAATCAAGGGACTAAGGCAATTTATGAGATCTATTTCAGAATGTGTAATGCTGAATTGATTTCCTTCTGCGATCATCAATGAGAGCGGTATTTCACTTGCATAGGATTTAAAACTGAAAAAATGTATCTCCATTAAGAAAATGCAGTCTATTCAGCCTCTCAGAAAAGTTTTATCTCAAGAAGCAAGAGAAGGTGTCCTATATTTTATCCTGATGTTAGCTTCCCATAAAAAAATCACCTTACCTTTCCTTCTTCCTGGAGACAACATTCTTTCTGAAATTCTGTATATCCAGAGAGTCTGACAGCCTTAATAAATCAGAAGAGAAGTTCAGGAGTCCTGAGACTAAGAAATCTCATTACAGACTTTACCTAGACTTTCTTCCTCTTATCTCAAAATATGTAGTTACCCATTTAATTCTCATTGACTGTGCTTTGTGTCATAACAATGCATGGAAATACTGAGGAAATGGCTGGAGGAGGTATTTAATTTTTGTTTTCAAAAATTCCATCTCATGTGAGGATAAGGAAAGGCTGGGACAATTTTCTATGAGGCTATTGAGTCTTGGTGATTTTTCAAAATGAGTTTGGAAAACATCTGTCAGCTGCTTTTCTGAAGGCAGGAGAAGGGAAACTAATCTCACAAGCTCTCTTTTCTTTAAAGCAAGTGGTGTCTTCTCTGTCATTCTATGATCATTGACTGAAATCATTTATTTGGGTAAGGTATAGCTTTCCTGGGGATACAGACACTTGTATGTACTGCAATTCCACTGCTATACAGTGCTCTCTCAGTCTCTTGCCCAAAATCTGGCTCCACAGGTTTCCCTGTAATTTGAGATTAATTTTTCCCAGAGTTTTCTCTGCAAGCATTCTGGCCAATGGGCCATGTCCTCAGGGACATACAACAGTGACTATAAATAGGCCAACACATTTTGGGAGGGCTTAATAAACAATATTTCTTAAGGTAGCTAGGAAAAGAAATTTCATTCTGATTTGGCTCCAAAAAGATCTCTGCTTTGTTTTCCTGACCAGCCTGTTGGGTTCAAGGTGACTTCTGTTCCTACAGTGCAACTTTGTTACTGGCATTTAACAATCCTCCATCCTCTCTAGGACTCAACTTCCACAGCCAATCTGCCAGTCCCTGAATTTCTGTCTGTCCAGTTGAATCTGTCATTCAGAGAGTGAAATTAAAAAGCGTAGGGCAATGCTAGACTGTTGAAACCTGTTATACTGTAGGAGCTGAAATTCCCAAGGTGCCAACACCCCACCTTCCCAGGCAGGTGCAGTCTGTGAGGGAGGCTCTGTCTGTCTGTCTGTCCCCCTGGGTGCTCTCTCCTTGCCTGTGCCACTTTGGCAGTGGGACGGGAGGATCATCTCCTTCTGACTCTGTCTTCCCCAAGGGAATCGGGGCCAGGCCAACATCCTCCTCAAGGCATTTAGATTTCTTCTCTCCACACATGCTAGAAATAAATGTTGTGTTGTCCTGTGCAAACCCCTGCAAACAGGGTCAGTGTCCCCTCAGTGCCACTCCCTGCCTACTCAGCAGGCAGGGAGGCACAGGGGCTGCCCAGCACCCTTCTGTCCCAAGCCTGTCCCTGTCCTGCAGCACAGCTCTGCTGTTGGCATTTAACACCCTCACAGTCTTTACTGGATTGAAAATACTGGTGCTGTGTTCCAGCATGGCATTAGGGCAAGTCTGGTAATGAAAATTAAATACATTCACTGACTCTTAGCTGAAAAATCTGACTTGTATCCTTGTGTGATGGTTCCTGATGCCTTTGTCTAATTTTTATTTTTTTGTTTCAGAAATTAGCATTTCCCACATGCCAATTGCTTCTCACTGTGTTTATTTTTTTTAATGTTCTGCGTGAGATGTATAATATATTCTTGTCAAATACAGATTATTCCACACAGAACTTCTACCTAATTTGATTTTTATTTCTTGAAATTTCCTTTATTCTTAAAGTCTGTACTATTTGTAGAAATTCACGATGCACATTGCAGCAAATGAAAAACTATGTCAGATTTAAAATTGAAAAATCCTCAAAAAAGGGTATCAGGAGTTGCAGAAGAAAGCATAATCTGCATATTCAATTGAGAACATCTGGAAGGGAGGAGACAGATGAATCAGCAGAGCATGTCATGTCTGCAGGGCTATGATCTCATTGTCATCATGGAGATGTGGTGGGATAGCTCCTGTGACTGGGATGCTGGAATGGAAGGATACAGGATCTTTGGGAAGGGCAGGCAGAGGGGACATGGAGCAGGTCCTCTGTCAGTGACCAGAGCTGACTGAGCCTTGGGGTCAGGATTAGAGGGAGGGAAGGGACATTATAGTGGTGTCTGCTACAGGCCAGCTGGCCAGGAAGCCTGAAAGGATAAGGCCCTTACAGACAGCCTCACATCCACAAGCCCTGGACCCTGTGGGGAATTTCTACTGCTCTAGTATTTGCAGGATGGACAAGGCAGCAGGGCACAGGCACACCAGGAAGTTCCTGGAATGCATTAATAATAACTTCCTTCTCCAAGTGATGAAGGTGCCAATGAGGAGAGGTGCTGTGCTGAACTTTGCTCTCCCCAACAAGGAGATGTGGTGGGGAATGTGAAGTTTGTGGGAAGCCTTGGCTGCAGTAACCATGGAATGGCTGGGTTCCTTAGGACACCTGGAAATGTTGAAGGCCAGGCTGGATGAAGCTTTGAGCAACCTGGTCTAGTGCAAGGTGTCCCTGCCCATGGCAGGGAGTTTGGAATCAGATGATCTTTAAGGTCTCTTGCAACCCAGACCATTCTATGATTCTGTGAATTTTGTAGCATCCTGCCATATTTTTAGCTGTTTGTTAGGGACTTGCTAGCAGTATACTTTTGTAGTGAATGGTTCACTTTTTGCCAGGTCTACCTGCTGGCTATAGAGGTTAACATGCCTTAACAGAGTAAAAATTAGACAGAACAGGAAGGGAAGGAGATGCAGAGATTTCCAAAGAAAACTTGTTCTAACTTCTATTTTTTTGTCCTAGGAATGTGAGTGAAATGTGTGAGTTTTTGTCTTAGGGAGAGAAGAATTAAAGACTGCACAGACTTACTTATTTTATATTGCCACATAATTCTCCAGCAGCTTCACAAACATGATTCCAAATTATCCTTTTTTTTTTTTTTTTGGTTGGGGGTGGAAGGAGTATTGCTCTCTGCACTTTTCTTGCACTAGATGCTGATTAAATACCTATTTTACTCTGGTCACAATGAACAAATTGTTATGGGCAGTGACAATAGCCCTGAATTTCTTTGAAGGCTGGTTTACCAATCCCCATGAGGGGGATAGGGTTTACTAACAGTTGAAACAAGACGTATTTTTTTCCCATTTTCTTCATTAAAACAAAAAAGTGTCCTCATCCCCCCATGTAGAAACTAGTGCTCCCTTTTTATTCTGTCTCTATCACAATGTAAGTAAACTGAAATATTTTTAAGGACATTGGCCCAGAGGGTCAACCTTTGCATATTATTTCTATCTCATTATCCTACAGGGAGATGTTTGCTCTTAATTGTTTCAGAGGGTGAGTTCCTGGTGCCTGGAACCTTATATGTATAAAAATACTTTGACTTTTACCAGTCAGCAGCACTGTGCCTTTCATTAATGAGTACCTGTTGAAGACCACTTATCCTCAAATATCCCAGAGTAGCTCCTAATTAAGGAATGTTTTAATTTTCCCTTGTTACTTGTGCTTTCAGGGTCACTACAGATTTACAGCAAGATAAATATATTAAACATGGCATCCTGAATAATTACAGTGACTGAGGAACACATTTTTTGGGTTGGGGATTTCCAAGACTTCAATGAAAACTTTCCTCTAAATCAATGCCAACAAGTAAAAGTAACTCCAGCTTGTTTCCACAGACAGGTTCCTACAGGCTGTTGGTGTAGAGAGGGCAAGACATTTCCCCCTGAGCTGCCACTACCTTTTTTCTCAAAGTGCTTTCCAGATTTACCCCCAAAACACTCCTCTCCCACTCACTGTGGGCTGCCACTGTTGCAGGCCACCGCAGCTGCTCTTCTGGGAGTCTGGCAAGATGGTACCTCATTTGATATTTATGAAAGTCTCTGAGCTGAAATGATTTACTGTGCAGAAAATGTCACTGTTTGCTATTTACCCATTGTAAATGGCTGAGAAATACCTGGGCTTTTCATGCTTGCAGCAGCTTGGGAAAAAATATGGTTTTGCCACTTACCATTACATTACTCATTGTTTTTTATATGTCTTAAGCATGTGACTAAAAAGGCTCATCCTTGATACATTTTAACAGATAATTCTCTTTGCTGGTACAAATCTCCACCAAACTTTGTCATCAGAAGAAATGGTAAGTTGAGTGAGAGACTTGTTTCATCTCTTCAGATGTCTGCCCCAATGCTGTCACAAGAACAGGTGATGAGAAAATAATTACCACCTGGTCAAGTTGAAGAATTAATTAGAGAACTCTGGTTTTGTGTTCTGCATGTGCAGATGGCTCCCAGGTCTGTTCTGAAGAGGGCAGCTGTGTGGGGGACTGGCCCCTCCAAGCAGTCTGAGAGGATGTGTGGGTTCTGACGGTGCAGAAATGTGTGAGTCTGGCCCTCACTGCCTCCCTGCAGCCCGGCCAGGCAAGAGCTGGCTGCAGAGCTTTCCCTGCACCCACCAAAGGGCTGCTGGGCTCTTAGGGAGACTCCTGGTTTGTGACATGGAGGGAGCTGGAGTGGCCAGGTGAGGTGCAGCCCTGGGAGAGGTTACCTGCAGCCTGCTGTGCACCAGAGATGTCCCACAGCTCGTGGAAGGGGAGGGTCAGGCAGCCCTACTGAACATTTCCATCTTTATGCCTCAGGTAAGCCCTGCACTCTACATCAGTTTCCAGAGGAGGTTCTCCTTCTCCAGCAACATCAGATATTCAGATGAGTGGCCAAGCTGGATACAGTAGTAAGACAAAACTGGTATACTTGTCACTGCACTCAGCTCATAATCCTTTAGTAAGGGAAACTTAGTTTTACAACATCAGCATTGTGAATCAGCATCCATTGGCTGTTTCAGAGGATTTCCAGCCCCATGTAAAACAAAAGCCAAGCTGTGCTCAGGGACAGCAAAGGAAACCTACCAAGGCACACTACTGCTGTAGCTGGCTGCTTACTGCAGCCTCAGCTTTGCATTTTCAACACAGAAAATGTGGGTAGCTCCTGATCCAAGCAGCTAATCTGCCCAACACCAGGCAAGTGGATTTCTTAGAACTGGAGATAATGTTTGGAACAGTTCATATCCTACGGGTTCGACTATTCTACACACCCTCTTCTCCACTGGCACTAAATGCCATCTTCCAGGAGCAGGGCAGGGAGACAAGGATGTTGTTCAGGGGAGATGAGTAATTTCACCCACCTTAGTAATATGCTAACAATCCTTACCAAAAGAAAATGGAAGTGCCTGCTATACCTGGGATGCTGGAGGGAACAGACCCAGGTGTAGGGTCTGGGGACATTTTCTTTGGCTGCCATTATTTCTCATGCAGTTGAACTGGCAGTGTTGCTTCTGAAGCCCATTTTTAGATGCCAACAGAAGTTCCAGTTCTGGACAAGTGTTTGGGAGACCATGGGGTATAAGTCCACAAACTGAATTTTGTAGAAGTGAAAAGGTGTTGGCAGCTTTCCCCAAGGGGAGCTCCTGGGAGAACATGCTGTGAGAACAGCTGGAATGTGCTGGCTGTTCCCATCACATGCAGAAGAGTGAAAAGATGTGCCACACAAAGAAAATTTCTAGAGGGGAGCTCCAAGGTCTGGAAAGCAGCCTGTGAATGTGGGTGGAAGAGCTTATTGAAATGTAATGTGCTCAAAAAGAAGTGAACATCTAACCCCAGTGAGACTGGGGAAGAGAAGCACCAGGGCAGAGGAGACTCTTCAGTAGATACCACCATCCCATGACCCTTTTTTCACCATTCCATCTGCCTTTCCAACTCCTTAGCTGTTACTGTTGTTGCCTCCTGGTACTCATAAGGAGTGGGAAGAGACAGAAACTAGGAAAAGGCATGGAAAGTTGTTCTGTTTGGGAAGACCCACCATGCATGGGACTGCCATGTGAGGGCTGCTTAGCAGGGCCAACCCAGCTGGCCTCTGTGGCTCTGAGCTTGTCTGTGTGGGTTTTCTCCACACTGGTCTAACCACTGGGATTAGTGGAAAACTCTGTTTTTATTTTTTTTTTTATGCAAAGTTTCTGACAAAATTAATATCTTTGAGGAAGTAATTTTGCTTTCTTCAGAAATGGCTATTTTACACTGGAAAGTTTGGGAACCAAAAAGATTTTCCAGCAAACCAAAGAATTCCTACTGATTTTCCAAATTAATAATGAACAGTTAGAAAAGGGGAAGAAGGAAATTGAAATCTGCTCTATGCCTGGATTTGGGTTTCACTTAAAAGTTGGTGTTGGACAAGACTTCCTTGCAGTTTGCCATATGCAGGAAGACTGTGCTAAAAAACCACCACAGCTCTCGAGGACTGGGTTGACACTTGTGCTGTTGTTACACCTACTGTCTGCTCGCTGGTATGTACTTGTCACATGAGATGTTTCACCACACTATTCACCTGACAACCAGGATGTGTTTGATGCTTTGTTCAGGTTTTGTTTGTTTTTTTTGAATTAGAGTCTCTCTTGCTAAATAAATCTGCCATCCTGCAGAAGGGAACAGTTTCTTGCAGAAGTCTGTCTGAACCCCAGCCAGGATGATGGGATGTTTGCAGAGGGAGGTTTCTGAGAGGGCGAGAGGAAGGAAAACGAAAACATTTCATGTCAGAAAAACTGTAAAAGAAGGAAAGACTCTAGAGGAGAGACTTGAGGAAAGGAAATTAGGGATACAAGAACCGGACAGTATTATTAATTTCTCCAAAGGAGAACTTCTCCACTTTGTGTCAGCTCAAGGATTTCACATCAGATTTCCAAAGCAAACCCAGGTATCTCTGGAAATGACACCAGTGCTTTAGTACTCCTGTGGGCAAGCTCTGGCAGATTTAACTGCTGTGATTTAAAACATGGCTGTCCCAGATGTTTGCCTTGCTTGCTGACTGGAAATTACTGCCTTAGAGGAGGATGTGGCATGTGCTAGGGTCTCAGGGCTTGAGTTTGCAGGCTGGAGAAGAAAACTGCTTTTACAGGTATTTGAGCTGACACAGTGGACCATGTACTGAGACACTTGTGGCATCAGTTTGTGGCCAGCTCTGCTCTCCCTCGTACAGGATATTCTCTGCTGAGAGTCGGGAGCCAGGCAGGGAGTGACAGCTTGGATCAGTGCAGACAAACCTGTCTGAACTGTCCACCAAAACCCTGCTCTCTGAGACACAGGCACTCCAAAGCTGGGGCTCTGTGCCTCAGGCATTGGGCAGAGCTGGCCTTTGTCAGGACAGAAGATGTTTCACCCTGAGCTGCAGCACCCAGAGGCCGTGCAGGACAAGGCACACGACAGCTGGGACCCTTGGCTGTCAATTCAGCCATGTTTTAAAGTGGTTTTCAGCTGTTTACACATACACACCTAATTCTGTGCTCATGATTTAGGGATCCCTGTTACAATTGGTAAAGACTGACTCTTAAAAATTCCCATATGTGTTCCCCCAGAGCAGATATTTAAAGTAGGTGAGGAAAGTCATGGTTTGAAAATGCCTATATATCTGCATTAGTGCCACAAAAAATGTAGGATTTCTCACCCAGATTCTGAAGTCAAATTGAACAAATCTTATGTTTTGTGTCAAATTTTCTGAAAATTTTCTGTAATTCTGTGGTTTGCATGCTCAGAAACCAATGCTGAATTTTCATACCATGACAGATTTACCAGAAGTGCATTTTCACTTTTGTACCAATATTTGTGCTAATAATAATAAAGTTTTAATACAAGTTATCTGCACAGTTTAAAAAACTGATTAGCAAGTGGAAGAAAAAAAAGAACCAAGGTAGTAGAAAAGTCCACAGAATTACAAAAAAGTTAGATTTTTTTAGAAGAAAAAGAAAGATTCCTTTTATAAGACATGCTGTAAACAGAAGAAAAGTAATATTAAGTGTTGTAGATTCCAGTTTACTCTGCACTTCTATGGCTGCACTTGAATAAGGACTAAGTAATTTCTGTAGCTAGGCCTGTTTATGTAGAACTTGGGGGTGTATTTGCTATTTAAGTGGAGAATAGTATTTTAATACTTAAAAGGTCTGGTGTATCTCTGTGCTGTGTAAGCTGTTTCTAATCTGTATTTGAAGTTCTGTGCTGTTTATCTTGAGATCCAGGTTGATGTTAAAACATGTTCCCTTTTTACTGGAGAATTTACTGCTTGCTTCCAAAAAAGATCAGCAACAAAGGAGATTAAATAAATCAAAGCCTTCTTGCATATTCCAGCTCTCAGCAAGGCTGAGAACAACCTATAGGAATCCCCTGGTTTTGGGATGTGTTTTTTGTGGAGTTTAATTTAGCTCGATGATGCCATTCACATCAAAATGATGCTTAAGAAGTGAGTGGCTCTAGATGGTAAAATAATATTATGGTGAACACCAGGCCAAAGCCACACACTGCCTCGGCAGGTATGTCTGAATTGCTAGCTAAAGCAAGACCTCAGCAGATAATTTATGCCCATCAAACTCAGGATACATGTGTTTTCTAGCTACTCTCTGCTGTAATCTGGCTGCATATCAGCATAAGAGCATCTTAAATGTAACTCAGAGGAGCACAGTTGTCATGACAGACTGGATTGGGTTGGAAAGGACCTTAAGGTTCACATAGTCCCAAGCCCTGCCATGTGCAGGGATGCCATTCTTTAGCTCAGGTTTTTCAGAGTACCATCTAATCTGGCCTTGAACACTTCCAGGGATGGGGCACTCACAGCCTCACAAGTCTCTGAGTAAAGAATTTCTTCCTAACATCTGATATAAATCTGCCCTCTTTCAATCTAAAACCACTGACATTTGGTCTAGTACTATCTGCCCATATAAAAAGTCCCTTTCCCTCCTTATTATAAGCACCTTAAAGTACTGGAAGGCCACAGTAAGGCCTCCCCAAAGCCTCCTCTTCCTCCAGACTGACCAACTCCAGCTCTCTCAGCTTCTCTTCATGGGAGAGGTGCTTCAGCTCTCTGACCATCTTTGTGGTCCTTCTTTGGACCTGCTCTAGTTTTTGTGGTGCTGAGGACCCCAGAGCTGGATGAAGCACTCCTGGGGGGGTCTCATGAGGGCAAAGCAGGGTGGGAGAATCCCCTCCCTCAACCTGCTGGCTACACTGCTTTTGATGCAGCCCAGAGTGCCATGGGCCCTCTGGGCCACAAGCGCACACTTTTGGGTCATATCCAGCTTTTCATCCACAAGAACTCCCAAGTCCTTCTCAGCAGGGCTGCTCTCAGTGACTTCTTCTCACAGTCCTGTATTCAAGTCTGGGTTTGCCCTGATCTGGGTGCAGCACCTTGCACTGGGACTTGTTGAACCTCATGAGGTTCCTGCAGGCCCAACCCTCAAGCCTGTCCAGGGCCCCAGTGACTGCATCCCGTCCTTAAGGAGTGTCACCTGTCAATTCATGTCATCTGCAAACTTCTTGAGGCACTCGATCTTGCTGGTCATTGCTGCATTTATCTTCTTGGTCATCAGAGAATATGACAACACAGCTCTGAGTTTGCACACTTAGATGCATACATTGATTCCTTTCAGTGGTAGAATTGTTGACATGGTTGTTAATACTAGATCTGCTAGAGACATGATCATACACAAGATGTGGTAACCTAACCTCTAAACTCAAGCAACACTAAGGAAGAAAGATTGTTTTTCCATTCCTTTTACATGTCAATCCTCAAAAACAATGCCTACTCCACTTTCTCTGTTTACACATTCTTCCCACAACAGTTTTAGTGTGGAACTGGCTAAGACACAAATGTAATTTCCAAGCAGATCGAAGTGTCAGCTTGCATCCAGCATGGGAGGCCATGCTGCATTCAGCAGGGAGAACCATGGAAAGGGCTGGCCTTGTCCTCACCTCTGCCCAGGCTGCTGTCACAGATTCCCTGCTGTCAAGGTTTGTGGATGATGTTCAGCTGCTGTTTGCATATTTTATTTTA
>NC_031768.1:17030048-17064564 GCF_001522545.3 Parus major
GGGATGAGGCTCTGGATGCAGCTCGGGCTCCGCGGGACCGGCAGCAGCGCACCCGCTCCGCCCTGGCCCCCGGCCGGCTCCGCACGGCGCGCAGCCAAGGAGCCGCAAAGCCCTGCCCTGCTGCCCGTGGCTCTCTGCGGGTCCCCTGCAGCCAGAGTTTGCCCAACTAGTTGAACTGGCTCTTTCTGGGTTGTTTTTTTTTTTTTTTTGGCAAACTAAGAATTTCCTTCCTGATAAAAATGAACGGCGGGCGCCCCGATTGGGCGTCGCGTTGAGAGGATGTGACATCAGGCACATCTCTGGCTGGGCTGGATGGCCGGCTGCCGAGCAGGGCAGCCCGGGGGCTGTTCTGTTAAATGCCACCCCAGGTGCTGGAGTCTGTGCACAGAGAGCTGCCGGCACCGTGTCCCGGGCTCTGCCTGCCCTGCTCGGCTCATGCGTGCGCAGGCTGCTCCAGAGAGCGCTCCGGCCGCTGGGGGCTCCGCGGGGAACATGGAATTTGAACTCTGGAAACCAACCACAAAGTGAAAAAACAGCGCTTGGGCAGACGGAGCTGAGATGGATGATGAGAGAACAAATCAAAATGCCAGCAAATTGCAAGGAGCTGGAGGCCAGGCATGTGCAGCGTCTCCATCAAACCCGCTGATGAGGGGTAAGTGACGCTCCTGCCTGGCCAGGAGCCCCGGCTGTGCCGGAGGCAGCGAGGGACAGGCTGCGGTGGCTCCCTGTGCCCTGATTCGGGACAGGTCCTCGGTCCGTCCCTCTAAACACCCCCATGCCTTTGTACTTCTGGAGGGATTTAAAAAAAAGTTATTTCTGTTTGTACTGAAATTTTTATCGTTTTTCTTTTGTGTCATAGAAAAAAGAGTGGTTGATTTTGTAGTACGTTTTGTGCAAGCACAAATAAGTGGACCTCAGCATACTGAAAAATAAGTTGAAATGTGGCATGTTTGACTTAAATGAGTGCCAGCAGAAAGCTCAGCACTGGCTCTTTTTATTTTTTCTCTTTTTCTTTTTCTTTTTCTTTTTCTTTTTCTTTTTCTTTTTCTTTTTCTTTTTCTTTTTCTTTTTCTTTTTCTTTTCTTTTTCATTTTCTTTTTCTTTTTCTTTCTTTTTTCTTTTCCTTTTTTTTTTCCTTTTTCTTTCTTTTTCTTCTTCTTTCTTTTTATTCCCTTTCTACTTACTTTCTTTCTTTCTTTTATCCTTTCTTTTGACTATTTTAATTTTTGCTTTTCTTTTTTGTCTTCTCTTTCTTCTTTTTTTTCTTTTTCCTTTATCTTTTATCCTTTCCCCTGCACTTTAAGATGAACAGACCTAAGTGTTGTTTGAGCCTACTGGGTTCTTCTGCAATGGCATTGTTGTGACCATTGCTGTTGTGGGCACATAATAGTGAGCAGTTACTCAGACAAATAGCCTCACTCTGTTCATTGCTTTGTGTCTGGCCCAGAGCCATTGAAAACATGACATGGTAAAAAAAGACAAGTAATTTAACTTCATATCCTTAGCTGGACGTGTTCCATGTAGCTCTGTTTCTGTGAAGTTGCTCCTTCATCTAATGGCGAGTGCAGAGAGAATGAGGTAAATTCAGAAAATGTGACTTTATGCTGTTCTTGTGCCTTTCCTGGGCTGTTCAGGATGTTTCCATTAATACCAAATTTAAAATTAAGACCATAAAACCAAAATGCAAGGCTGACTAGTCTATCTGCAGTGTAGTCTGCCTGTCCTTGTGTGTGTCACGTATGTACAGCCTGAGGCTGGGGTAAGAGGGAAGGCAGAGATGTTATTAACAGTGTGAACCAGTCCACGCTGGAGATGAGCTCCAGCAAAATAGAGGGTGGAAGGAGGAAATCCTACATGGCACAGTGCTGGGCACAGATCATTTGGTCCTTTGAAAATCAAAGTTCTGTCCATTCCTTTTGTGTCTGCCTGTTCCTTAGTAGAGTCACTAAGCTCTTCTGGCAATTTCCAGCAGCAATGTACTTGGCTCAGGCTGTGTATATCACAAACTTTAAGGGGCAGCCTTTGACTATGAAAAATACCATTTGTAATCTGTTCTATATAATGCCTTGGGATTTTTTATCTGCAAATATGAATGCAAGGGCATACCTTCACTGAAGGGACTTCAGAGCCCCTTTCAAGCTGCACTGTGTGTGAGAGGCACAGAAGGAAACCAGCCTGGGGACAGGCACGGAGGATGCAATGCCCTCACATGGTCAGAGGTTGGAAGAAGTTGCCTCATCCATCACCACAAAAACCAGCGCTCTAGAAAGGTCCTGTAAGAGCTCTGTTGTGCAAGGGAGCAGTCAAAATTTGCGTGTGTGCATGGTTGTTGCTGTAAGGCTCCCTCTGTGTACACCACCCTGCCAGTGTCACCAGCCTGAGTGATGGCAATGCAATCAAATATGACCAGAGGTTTAATGGAACCTCTGGGCTGGCTGGAGTCTTCTGCAGTGGAAGGGGAGCTAAGTGACCCAAAGCCACTGAAAGCCAGTGGGGTTTGGATTTCTAGATGCTGAACTTCTGGGGTCTGACTCTACCTCCCTGTGGACTAAGGTGTGGGTAAATTTCAAATTTGGACAAATTATCTTGTTTCTTTGTGAAAGAGCAGTTGTACATGTTTTTTGACAATCAGGAATCCTTGTTCCAGTGGTGGTACATACAATGAACACAGCTGTGTCCCCCACATATGCCAGCCTTGCTACTTCACGTGCAGCTCTGGTGGGCAGAGTGTTTTGAGTACTTCCATGAATGTCACTAGTTCAGGAATTTGAAAGCCTGTGGTCAGCTGGAACTCACATTTTCTTAGGCCTTAATCAAATACAATACAGATCTTTCATATTCTGACAGTGTGCCTCCTGGCAGTGAGGGCAATGCGACATGGAAACCCACTGCAGCATTTCTCCTCTTCCAGGCAAGAAACACGAGTTCCAGCCTGGAGCAGGCAGAAAATAGAGATATTGTTATTTGCCAGAAGGTGATGCCCTGGGTCAAGAAACTTGGGAAATTTGCCATCCCTTCCAGGAGGCTTGTCTCCCTGACATTGCTTCAGGTGAGAGGTGTTTGCTGCAGATGGAGATAGGGCAGGAAAGACATCAGCCTGGGGCTGTGCAGTTCATGGCAGCAGATCTGGAGTTATGCCATCACAATTAGTCATCAGTCAGGCCTTTAATACCACTCTTCCAAAAGTATCCAAAGCTGGTGTGATGGACTCCACAGGGCTCCACAGGACTCCAGTTCCACCTGGGATAAAACTCTCAGTTTCTCTGTTACAGAACTCGCAGATAAATCATGTCTTAGCACTTATCTCTATTATTTTTCACTGACATTTATTTTTGATGCTTATATGGTCAATCTTTTTACTCATTTTTAAGACTTGTAAAATTGCAAGCTAATGTCCAGTCCACAGATGGCTGGTCTGGCTTTTTGTAGAGTTTCAGTAGAAACCTGTCTTTTCTCAAGCAAGGACTGAATGAATAAAATCTGCACATGGATACGTCCTTCTTTTAATCAGAATTCTGACATGATGATATTACAAGTTGGTACAATGCACAGGTACAGGCACAAATGGCTGCCAGTATTTGTGTGGCCAAAAAAGAGTTCAAGTTGCAGCTCAAAAAATTTGTACTTGCATCGAGATTTTTAGAATTTCTGTAAACACATTTCCCTTACAACTCATGCAGTTTAGGCAATGGCATTAGTTTTCAAATGAGGAGAAGCTTTTTGCATACCCTGGAAACACAACTGACTGTAATACAGGCAGGATCAGCAAGAACAACAGCATAGTCAGATAAGCATCAATTTGACACACATCACAGGGTAAAGCTGTTTTAATTCAGTTCAGTTAATAATTCTGTGCTTTAATAATTGTAGCCTAGTTTTTCTATCCATATAAACCAGAACCACAGCTTCCAGAATTGGCTGTCCATTTGCTAAAGTGGAAGGATCTTTGGGAGCCTAATGAAACTGTGTAACTGTTGTGGGATGCAGCCCATGGAACATAGGAGGACAGGCAGAGCTCAGATAATACCAATAACAAAGAATACAATTCCTTTAAAAGCTAGTTCATAGACTCAGAGCCAGGTTTTGGTTGGAATGGACTTTTAAGGGTTGTCTAGTCCAACACCCCTGCAATGAGCAGGAACATTTCCACTAGACCAGGTTGCTCAGAGCCCCATCCAACTTGACCTTGAATCTTTCCAGGCATGGGACATCTACCACCTCTCTTGGCAGCCTGCTCCATTACTTTACTACCTCATTTTAATGTCTGGTCTAAATATACCTTCTTTTCATTTAAAACCTTTATGATCATCAGTTTATGTGTAAACCTTGTTTTAAAGAATTATAGTGGCTTATTAGGGTTTTTTGCTGAAGGCAGACTCCTCGCTATTAAGGATTCCATTCCATACATGTACTCTATTATAATTCCTGAGAAATTCAGTAACTCAGCAACTTGGTCACTTGAGTTTTCTCTGTCGTTAGTGGTAGGAGAGTGGGACATCTCCAGAGAGCAGCAAAATGTCTTTTCACAGGAAGTTGTGGGAAGTGCCCTCTGTCAAGGCTTCCCTTCCTTCCCAGGGGGAACCTGGGACATTGACATAGAGCAGACACTGGGTTTTGAATGCTGTAACATTCATATCCCAGAAGGATTATTGCTGTCAGTTGGCTCTGAGCCATAAAATCTGTAATACTGAAGATCTCCCTCTATTAATATTTGCACGGTATATACGTGCTGTACCTCACTTTGTGGTTTCAACAATGCAGAGAGCACAGCTATTACTTAAAATGCACCACTCACACCAGACATTGAAAACTGAAAGATGGAATCAACAAGCAGCACAATTTGCCTTCTTGTACTTTGGTCCCTTCTCTTGCCAAGTGTTGTTGATTCTAGTCCAGCTCAGAGCAGGGGTAAATGACTGATCAGCCAAAGCCTCTTCAAAACATATTCCTTTTGAGTTAATTGGTAAAATGTCGTAAGTTTATGAAAAAAAAGGCCTTGGAAATAATTCAGCGAGAGGGACAAGCCCAGCCAGAGCCAGGTGATGTTCTGCAAATCCCTCTCCTGTCTTCTAAAGGGGAATGCAGCTGTGCAATGCAAACATAGGATGAATTAAAACTGCACCCAGAGAGAAGATATCCTCTTGTCTGTATCCCTCACAGCATCTGCTCCAAAGAAATCTTGGCAGCTCAAATAAAGTAGAAGGGAGGTCACACAGTTGGGGTAAAGTATGCTAGTGAAATAGAGTTTTTAGCCTTTTTCCTGTCTTTTTTTTATACAGACTTTGTTTCAGACTGGTCTCCTTTACATGAGGCCTCTATCCATGGGCGTCTGCTTTCTCTGAAGAAGCTCATTGAACAGGTACCTCTCCTGGTTTCTTTTCAGGGTTTGTTCAGTGGATGACTGCAGTTTGTGCTTTACTGTGAAACTTCCAGGGTGAGAAAGTTGTGTTAACCAGGCCACAGTGAAATCTGCATGCAACAGGCTTTTTTTTTTTTTTTTCTACAATCAGTTCCTTGCCCAGCACAAACTTTGTGCACTAATTTGATAATGTACTGAAGTGTCCTGGGCGATGAGTTAACTTGGGCAGAGGTAATGAGACCCTGATCACTGGGATCTCTGGATGGCTGAGGGCAGCTCCTCTGCAGCTCCTGTGTGTGCCTGTGAGCAGTTTTTAGTGCCCCAACTGAGGGCCAGCTCTGGACCCAGTCAGGGGTCTGGTTGAGGCTTCAATTCAGTCACCCAGACATTTGTTTCTGAAGTGCCTGAGTGTATCCCAAGGCCCTGGTCCCACTCCAGAAGGTCAGGGATAGGTAGAAGTGATTTGTGAACCTTACCACTTTGTTTCTTCAAATCCCTGGGTTTTAACCTGTGAAGGAGTTGATGGAAAGTGAAGGGGCACTGGAGACTCTTCCAGTTTAGTCTTCTGGAGCACCAAGACTGCTAGAAACAAAAGATCTTGTAGAATCCAAACAATGTTTCTGATGCATTTCTTTCCTCCAGTGGTTGCCTCCAGGCAAAGAGCAGAAAATACTTCAAGAGCATTTCAGGGTTCAACCCAGTCAAATAACCACAGACTCAGTGGGGAGAAGGTCAGAAGGCTTGAGCAGTGATAGAGAAAAGCAGCAGTCCTGGCCCTGCCAAGAGCTCTAGTAGCAACTTTTCATCATTTTCTTTTATTTCAGATTTTGCTATCTGCAGTGTAGTAGAAAGCAAATCACGCTGAGTTCCTAACAGGATGTTTTTTCCCACTGGACACTCCACTAAGCTTTCTGTGCTGGTTTTCAGTGTGCACAAGGCATGACCTCAGGTACTCTGTGGCAGTATCCACCTCATCCAAAACATCACAGCCTCTTCATCCTCTTCATCCTTACTTTTTGAGGTGAATAGCTCCAGGCAGTTGAGGAAGGTCTAGTTACATAAAGCTTTTAAAGAAGGGTCTTTTTGGTTGTTGTTTTGGGGTTTGCTTTTTTCATGGTTTTTTGGGGTTTTTTTGGGGGTTTTTTTGTTTGTTTTTTTTTTTTTTGTTTGTTTTTTTGGGTTTTTTTTTTTTATTGCTGGTTTTTGTATGGGGGTTTTAGTAGCTGTTTGTAATGATATTTTCCATTACCTTATCAGGGGAATGATGTCAATCTTGTTACAGCAGACCAGGTGTCTCCCCTCCATGAAGCCTGCCTAGGGGGTCATGCTGCCTGTGCCAGTGTCCTGTTAAAACATGGTGCTCGGGTGAGTACGTGATGGACACACCACTGTCTCTAGTTTCAGTGTGTTGTATTACCACACTTTAACGGTACATGATGGCAGAGTATCTCTGTGATGTCTATTCTGTACTTAGCTCTGCTTAAGGTACTTATGAAATGCATGTCCTTAAAAACGATCCAAAAAAGCACAGATATAAGAAGCAGTTATTATTGTTCTTTAGATGAGGATGAAATGTTCTCATCTTTCACAAGAACAAGGGGAAGTTCATCTTGCAAAGAGTTTATTATCCTGCAGAAGTTAAGGGTGTTTTTTATGCACACATTAATCTTGTTGGTATCAATATTCAGAGTCTTAAGTAGAGGCACAGGAATGTTGGGATCAACTGACAATAAAGTGGGAAAGAAATGGAAACAAGTTGCAAATAAAATGGTGAAATGGTGTCTCATGGCCACTACTTTCAAGATAATGTCAAAATTATAATGAATAAGAAAATTGATTCATACATACATCAACTTACCAGTAAAAAACCCTTTCTGTTTAAAATTTAAAATTAAAAAAAAAACCAAAAACACAAGGAAGGGCTGCACACATTCAGCCAAAAACACATTGTTTCAGGAGATGGCTATGGGTTGGTGTGTTTCAGCTAAGATAACTAAGAAATGGCCATACTTTTAGCTTGGTAGCTCCTGAGAGACCCTGGAGTGGCCGTGATCATTTATAAAAATTATCCAAAACCCTATATTCTGCTGAGAAACTGGTTAGTTGTCATCAATTCTGAAATACTGAGGAGATAAAAACACTTGCCGGATTGTGTTATTTTCCCCCAGGTGAATGGAGTCACTCTTGACTGGCACACACCGGTGTTCAACACATGTGTCAGTGGCAGTGTGGCTTGCTTGAATTTACTGCTGGAGCATGGAGCCAGCCTGCAGCCTCCCTGTGACCTGGCATCCCCCATCCACGAGGCTGCTAAGAGAGGTAACCCCACAGGCGTCAGCCCTCCCTTCCATGCTACTGGCAGTGTGCTGCAGTGGAGGAGAGAGATAAAGAAGATCATTTTCTTGCTTTGGGTCATGTAAAATGCCTTGCTAATTGAGGGGTGCAGTTCTTCCCACCCCTGTTGCTCATCAAGGGCAGGTCAGCTCAGCTGTCAGATCCTCTGAGTTCACATGGTGACACCTGGAAGGGAATGCATTGTTCAAGTCAGCTGCCTGCAATGTGGACATTTGAGGGAGACATCTGGCTATCTTCAAAAGGAATGGAGAGAAACATGGAGTGATTCATCTCATCTTCAGTAGACATCTGAAATGAGTCAGATAAAATGTGAGGCTTTAGTCTGTGAGGCTTTAGCCTGTTTTGCTAAACGTGGCTTTTCAGCTTCTGTTTTGCTGACTGGATCCATTGGACTGAATGAAAGTATTACACTACCACCTCTTGACAAAACTTTGAATCTTTGCCAAACTACAGTGCTGCAACAGGGAATTTGCTGAAGAAAAAAAGGCCTGATCTCAACTCTGTGAGTTGACTTTTTCTTTATCCCTTTTAAGGTCATGTGCAGTGTGTCGAGCTCCTTGCATCCCGTGGGGTAAATATAGATCACAACATCAAGCACCTGGGTACTCCTCTTTATGTAGCGTGTGAGAACCAGCAACTGAACTGTGCCAGGAAGCTGCTTGAGTCAGGTAAAAACAAAAATAAAGAATGGTGTACTTCCGTTTCCTGCAACATCTATCTCTGGACTATCTTTGTGTTTTGGGACCGGGTGATGTGCCACTCCTGATAGCAGCCCTGGTTAAATGTGGTAGATCAGGCTCTTCTTGACCCAAGAGTTCAGCTTGGTAGCTCCCAACAAAATGATGGGTGATCCTGGATTTCACATGGCTGATTGTGCCTGGAACAAGCTTTCCTTTCCAGTGTCTATGCACGTGATGCTGCAGTTATTTGAAGTGGATAGGAATAAATTTAATGTTTTAATTTTTTTTACTCCTCTTTACCCAAAACAACTGACTCAGCCACTTTTACATCGTATTTCTGCAAACATATTTTAATTTCCAATGAGTTCATGAAAGGTTTGCAACATTAACAACACAGAAGAAGGTTCAGCACTATATCTTTTGCATCACACAAACCTAGCTGTAAGTCTATACACTTGGCTAATTACAGAAAATCATTTCTTGTTATCTACAGTAGTACAGGTCTTCTAGCTAAAGGGGTCATATAACCTGAAGTGGCCACAGAGCTGGTACAATAATGATGCACCAACAAAGCTACTTTGGAAAAAACAAGCAAAAATCATATATAACACCTTTTAGGTAGGTCACTGTTTAGTATAATGACCTTTTTTGGGAAGAGGTCAGATACAAATTAGTCTAAATATTAAATGGTTGAGAGCTATTTTCTTTTTTCTGCTAATTTTTTTTCTGCTGGTTCCTTTATATGGGAATGTGTACTATAAAAACCTTCCAGTTTTGAATTAGTTCTGCAGCTCACCTTTCTTAGGGTGCTTTAGGAGGCATTAATCCAGGGTAATGAATGGGGGAACTGTCATCAGGGGTGCTTATTCCCTCTTCTACCAAGAACCTCTAGAGCTTTTCTATCCTCACATTTTTTCCCTAACAGATACTTTGGCATTTGGAAATCCCACTAGCTTAAGCCTCCAGTCCAGAGGAGTTGAAATCCTGTGTTTATTTTAAGGGATGGGAAGCAGAGGTGGGCCATAGGCATTTGTCTTGCTTCAGGATGTCCATGGGCTGGGCTGTGGGTGAAGGACTTCCTCGTGCACCATTCCTCCGGGGTCGTTTTCTTACTCACAGCCCCACTGCTCAGCCAGCGAGAGTTGTGCTTGTGCAGACTGTAGCCCCAAGCCCAGCATAAGGGAGTCCACCCCTGGCTGCATTTGTGTGTTAGTCAGACAAATAGCAGCTAGTGCAGTGAATGAAAACGGGCTAGTGTTTAATCATTGCTCTTTGTCATTGTTCTTTGCCCTCTCTTACTGTTCAGGAGCAAATGTGAACAGCGGCAAGGGCCTGGACTCCCCTCTGCACACGGCTGCCAGGAATTGCAGTGTGGAGCTGGTGAAGCTGCTGATTGACTTTGGAGCAGATGTTTGGGTGAAGAACGCTGAAAACAAGAGGCCAGTGGAGCTGGTCCCACCTGGCTGCCCTGTGGGCCAGCTGTTCCTGCAGAGAGAAGGTGCCCCTTAGAACTTGTGTTAGGGAAAGCCCACACAGATGATTGCAGAAGGCTATGCTATTCCAGGCTGAAAGCACTAGAAAACTGGGAATAACTGAGCTTGCCTCCATTTGCTGACTTAGGGACATTGTTCAAGTACCAGGATATAGTGGTGCACTAGCAGAGATAATGTAAAAAAAATAACCTTTCCTGAACCTCCAGATTCTGAATTTACTGCATCAGGAGGCAATCATACAGAGGTTGCCATATAATACAAAATAGAGTTGAGGGTGAATAAACAAGCAAAAGACTCCTTAGAAATTAATGGTAGCTTTTTTCATTACCTAAAACTTTGAATTTAGCGAGAATCTCTCAATTCCCTTGTGTCAGGTGAAGTGTGCAGGCAGCAAATCATCTCTGATGGAAATTGAGGTTGGGTAGTGAGGTTGAGGTTTGGGATCTCTGGCTATACAGTAGATGGTCAGGTTTGTACATCTCAGTGCAAATGCATAAATAGAGATTTGCAACCCCAAAAATTTTAATGTATGTAATAGTAAAAAAAAGTATATTGAAGAATTTGTTTTCTTATTCGTTGCCCTTTTATTCTTGGCTCAAACTTTACATGGATTCAAAAGTATCTTTAAAATGAAAGATTGCCTGATTTTTTTTTTTTTTGACATTAAGGAAAATTGCACAGGAATGATATATGGAATTATATATTTATATTAATTTATACACTAGACTTTCTCTAAAGACCAACTTTATGTGCTGATTAATAACAGCAGTATCAAACCATAAACTTAAATTTTAGGAAGAGTCCATTTTGTACTTGTGAATTAAATAGTTCCAGGTAAATTTATTTTATTTTATTGATTATGAAATCTTTAATGAAGTATGGAGAGAAATGTTACTTATTATTATTGAGAGAAATTTAGAATAAGATTTCTAGTGTCTACTCATTTTTGTGCTTGTCTTCTTCCTAAGGTTTTCTCATTCAGTCAGCAAGCTATATACATTATTAAATAATCTGGATTTTCAGTGTTTTAAACAAATTGGTGATGGTAGGGTTCATACCAGTTACATGTTGATGAGATTGTTGCCATTGAAATATTCACACTCATAAAATTGGAACGACAAAATGATGAATCAGGCCCTGCTTAAAATAATAACGTGAAAGTGGTGTGGAAACACCTGTGCTGTGCGTGTTACGCCTGAGCAGCGGATATTTGGTTTCCCAGCCTAATCTATGGCACACAGAGCAATGATCTGCTTGTCTTCCAGTCCCTGCTGCATTTGATTGCTGACTGCCATGGCACTGCATGGGTCCTGTTTATTTGAGATAGAAAAACATTCCAGGAGCTGGTCTAGAAACACTGCTCGGGCTAAGCTGACAGCATGGGCAGCGAGGAACTTTTCTAAGCGAAATTCAGCAATCAAAATCAGAAACAATAAATGCCTGAAGGGAGATTTCCTGTGGAATAGTGTTTTTTCTGATGTTCTCCAACGTGTTCTTCTCTGCATGGGGTCGTGCCTGTGGACAGCAGATGTCTGTCTTCTTTGGCTGGCTGAACAGTTGCAGTCTAGGAGTGGTGCAAAAGCTGCTCCCATGGCAGACCCCAGCTGCTGGAGCCCTGCAGCCCGTGGCCAGGCAGGCTGCAGGGAGCATGTTTGGCCACCAGAGATGAGTTGGTGAGCGTGCTGACCCAGTCAGCCTCCCAGGACCAGCCCAGAGCAGGTGTAGTGCATGTGGTGGTTCCTTCCTAGTTGTTCACCGTGCTGCTGGACCATCCCAATCCCTGGTTACATCTCAGGGACAGTCCTGTGTGTGGGTGGGAGAATTAGTGAATGCTCCAAAAATGTACTGTATTTTTAAAGAGTGTTCTTGTGTTTGCAAAATATTTTCCAGTGTAGTGTCACTGCTTGTGTTTTGATAAGTCTTTATGTTTTGGGTTTGGTTGTTTTTTCTTTTAATGGAAGCCTTTGTTTTTTCAATGAGATGTTTGCAGGCACAGCATTTATCTTTGGGGTCAGAGTCAAGCACAAGTGCAGTGTGATACTGCAATAGTTTAACTAGCTTGCCTTGTTTTCTACCCAAGAGCAGGGTAACAGCTCACGTGCTGGCTCCTAGCAGAAGGGTGTAGCCCTTTGCACGGCCCTTGTGATAGCACAGCAGCTTTCAGCCTTGCAGAGGTGCTGGAAGTGTGGTGTCCTGCACGAGGGAAGTCTCAAAAGCTGATCAAAGCTGCCACCTCACCACATTATTGTTGTGGCATTCCTTCCTTCCCTCTGCTCTGCAGGAGGGAGGGCACCTAACCTGTCCCTTCTGAGCTCACTCACCTCCCTCTTGCTTTCTGCAGTGTCCCTTCTCATGTTCTCCCCATCCCTGCATCCAGCCCCCTCGTTGGTGCCCATCTCCTTACCTGCCCTCCCACAGCCCCTGCCACCCTGCACACCCTTGTGCAAACGATGCTCTGGAGTGTTGAATGCTGACAGGTGCCACAGGTAAAACTTGATACGGGATCTTCCTCTTCCTGGAAAGGATAAGAGACCCAAACAAGTGTATAATGCTAATATACCTTGATTTTTTTGTAAAGTGATAAAGATTCTTCAACAGGGCTCTCATCTATCAATGTGGTTAACCTGGAAGGTTTAAATAAAGAACTATATAGTGTTTCTTTTGCTTTGTGTTCGTCAGTGTTATGAAATATGCCTCCAGAAAGCAGTGGACTGAAAACTTTGATCTCACTGGAGGAGTTAGAGGAGGGAAGGGTTTTTAAAGTAGCATCAATCATCTCTTCTCAGACAGAACAAACATCTGCACAGCTTAAAAGGGAAAGGCTGATGCTGCTGATGCCAGCTGAGTAATGACAGAGTGACTAGGCATGGACTGGATTGCAGGTGGGCAGCTGTCCTTTGGGGGGTGCAGGTCTGATTTTTCACTGCTGTGTGTGAAAACCTGATGAGAGGTTGGTTACAGGAGGTGGGCTGCACAGTGGCTGTTTCAGGTTTATAGTCTTGGCATTATAAAACCATGTGTGTAACCTCTTCCCTGGATCTTTCTCCAGGGCCACTGTCCTTGATGCAGCTGTGCCGCCTGTGCATCAGGAGGTGCTTTGGTTACAAGCAGCATCAAAAAATAACTGGACTTCTCCTCCCAGATGAGCTGAAACATTTCCTTCTCCACATTTGAGCCTTTTCATGTTCAAAACGGTGCCTTTAATAACACAGCAAGGTTTGTTGACTTTTTTCATCACTAGTGTCACCCTTGTTTGCAATGATAGTTTATGGCAATTTTTGGTCACCAATAAAGCCTGGGACTGACCAGCTTGCTCAGTCTTCATTACCATCACCCCCACCAAATCCTTTTGGAAGGAAACAATCCTGTGTGATTGCATGGTGAAGCTCGGAAATATGGTGTGAGAGCCCCCTTGAAAGCGCAGAAGATTACCGTAACATTTTAAAATAGATCTCTTGATTCTCTGGCACAGTTCCAGAGGTCTTGTGGTTGACAACCCCTTACAAAGAAAACACATATCCCAGCCCAGCAGTAACAGCATTTCATGTAAACATCAGGCACACCAGGAGAGCTACAGAGAGCTTTCTCTAAGCAGTGCTCACGTGCCTGTCATCTGTGAGGGCTGTGCCCACAGCACCATGAGAAAGGGGAGGGAACCCAGCTGAACCCACTTGCCAAGCAAGGAAGGCCCTCAGGCAGAAGTTTTTTATTTTCTAAGAGTATCACAGAGTGGACAGATAAGCACCAATAAGCATTTCTGCCATAACAGCAAATAGGTCACTGCTGATGGCAGCTCCCTACTGTGCAATAATAGCAGGGCAAAAGTTTTTAATCATCCATTAAGGCAATTACTCCTGATACTTTGAGACATAGAAGAGATACACTTCAGAACTACCCATTTTATCCTTGTAGCATGTTATTTTTTCAAAGACATGGGCTAAGAGGCTGTCAGTAGCGGGCATTGAGGCATTTCCTGCCCTGAAAATTAGGTGGTATTTCCAAAGCATTTTTCAGCATGCATCAGAAAAACAACAGCTTCTATACCCCTTCTCCACCCAAGAAAATATTAAGAATGAGATACTATTTTTTTCTGGGATGGTTGCTACCTCATTCATAGCATTTTCCATGGGAGTGGTAATAATAATGCCTCTAATGTGTAGTCATAAAACAAACAATGAAATCAAAGTCCATTCCAAATTTTAAAAAACAGTGGACAATTACTGCCCCTGCTCAGTTGCTGAGCAGTTGGCTCAGTGCATGACGTATATAGTTCTTATTCCTGTGAGGTCATAAGAACAAATATTTCCAGCTGAATGTTAACACTGGGTATTTTTCTTTCCCTTTCAGAAATGGGTCATGTTGACACTGAAGTGCAGTTCTGACCACTCTGCTCACTTGGCTGCTCCCCCAGGGCTATCAGCTGCCTGATTCTTGCAGGAGCAAGGATACTGAGACTCCAGCTCTTCTTCCCATTGCCCTGTTTCCTTTTGAGTTCTAAACCAAAGTGCATCTGTATCACCTGGGAGCAGCAGCAAGCCCAGTTCCCTGAGGGACTTCCATGTCACCCTGATCTGAAGAGGCAGCCACACACTGAGTGCTCCTGGAGATCCTTTTCCACTTCGCTGTGGAGACTCCGTAAGAGTGGGCTGGGAGTGCAAAAGCTGATGACATTGCTAACGCCAGCAATGAGAGATTCAGAGTCCTCATCTCAGAAGTGGAGAGACTGCCAGCCTTTAAGTGTATGAAAGCTGATTTTGGTGTTCACCAGTGTGCCAGTGGGAGCAGAGCCAGCCTGCCTTGTGCAAGTGGAAGGTTACAGAGGAGAGATCAAATGCTGGTATTTGATGTAAATCACAATTCAAGTCCTTGTCTGCACAACATGACTGCTGGCTATAGGTATCCAGTGTGATGATTTGATTCCTTTGTGCTGACCAAACACAGCACAGTTCTGTTGGGTTTTTGGGACACCAAATTGTACCCTAATGGGACAAACACTTATCTGACCCAGTTCATCACACATCTTTGAGCCTTGTAAAAAATAACTGGCTGGTACAAGATGGCTTTCTATATTGTTGCCCTCATGCCCAGGAAGAAAAGGAGATACCTGTCTTCACAGAGGTTGAATAAAAGCAGGTATCTGGGATAGGAAAGGTATATTCTTCTAAAATCAGTGTCTTAGTTAAGCTGAATCTGCATTGAACAGGCAAGGAATGGACAACGAACCTGGTGCTTAACTTTTGGACATTAATGTGTGAAGAATCCCTGCTTTGGTGACAGAGTGGAAAGCTGGAGATAAATCTCATTATATTCTAGATGATGGAACATTTTTGTACATACTAATTTTTCTTTTGCTTGTAGGCATCTTATTTTGTAACTTCAGCCTGTGGGTTTATAGAAGTAATGATAATACCTGGAGAAAATTGCTCTGAGAACCAGGTGAGCGTGTTACTTCTAGTTTGCTTTCCTTATAAAAATTTTATGGTATGACTCTGTTTACTTGAATTTCTTTGCCCAGATGTAATTAGGATGAATTCTTTATGCTCAGCTTGTATCATCTCAGTGTGTTTACTTATTTATTTTCAAAAAAATTGTGTTCAACACTGGTGAATTACAGCTTTATGCATCAACACTTACCCAGTTATAAACTGTAGAAGTACAAGATGCAAACTGAATAAGCTCATTATAAGTGAGGTTTGGATTTTTTCCTATATTTGAAACCATTCAAACTGTAATGCAGGACTTAAATGATTGTCAGAAATGTATTTTATCAGATTCTTTCCTATTTTTATGTTAACCGTTTAATGGCACTTAAGCCACAATTTTGTAGACTATTTTCTCAGAAATAAATAGTTCATACTCTTTTGCTTGTTAGTTTGTTTTCATTCAGTTTTGAAATGATAGCCCTAATTTTGTGGATTGACTGCTACTGGGTTTTGAATTCTAATTTATTGTAATCCCACCTGCAGGCAGGTAGTGAACAGAATATTTCCTTCAAATAAAACTATAGTAAAGATGAGACTAAAATGCAAATACTGTGCAAATCTTGCCTTTTTTTGATTCTTTAATGTAGAGCTGGACTCCTGAAATTCTTTCTTTTCTCACTTGAGGGTTAGTGAAAAGGAGATAGAGATTCCAGAAAGCAGAAGATGTAAATTTAGATGCTCACTGTCTTCAGCTTGGCTTTGTTTGTTTGTTTGTTTGTTTTTAACATCAATTTATTTCTCCTGCCAACTAAGCAAAAAGCACACACAAAGTTCTGGTGCTATTGTGCAGGTGCAAAGGTCCACAGCTGTCCTGTGCATTTCTTGTTGTTTTGTATTTCCTCTTAACTGGAAACCACAGACATGCAAATCTAGTAAATGTAACATACAGCTTTGGAGCATATTCAGAGAATGTCCTCTTGCTTGTCCGCAAACATGAATTCTTTTCAAGATGACTAAGAAGAAAATAAATTTTACTTTACTAGCTTAACAAAGTGGGACAGACTGGCTGAAAAATAGTGGGTTAGTGTTGAAAAAGAGAGTACTTTTATGCCTAATATGGGATATGTTCAATTCCCATCAGACTCATGTTCTTGAGAATCATGGATCTGAGACTTGATGCTCCTGAATTCACTTTTTCTTGCTTAACACATGCAATGTATTTGTCAGAGTGGAGGCTTCCTTTCTCTGGCAGTTCCAGCCTGAACCCTGCTGGCTTTGGATAGAAATTCCCTGGAGTTATTTCTATGCATATTGAGCAATTATTTGCCATTCCTCGACACATTGCTCAGCTCACTGCTCCAAGGGATACTCACTTGCATGCACCAGGCAACATTTGATGCAGAACTGCTCTCTAGGATGCCTAGGGGAGTCCACTTTTCTTTAAAATTACAGCACTGAACTATGGCTGGAAAGAGAAATGTTTCAAATTCTTGTATCATTCAACACAGTAACCCTTACTCCATCCCTGCCTCAGTGCTGGAGAATACCTGGCTTATGTCACTGTGCAACAAGGTCTTGTCACTTCTGTGCCAGGTGAAGCCTTTCCTTTCTGAACTACTTCCCTTTGCAGTTTTAAAGGTCTTGAAACTCATTAATCATCACTGATTCAAGTAACACAGCTCTGGATTCATGGCTTTAGTGACTGTGAAGTAAAATTGAGTTTGTAATCTGTCAGCTGCCTTACTTCACAAATTAAACTGTGGAGTCTCTGCAGAGTCTATGGCTTTTGAAATCCCTGGAGCTTTTCTTTCTGTGGTTTGTAAAATGCAGCCATAGCAGCTCTTTGTCTCATGAAAGCACTGACTCTGAATCACAGAGGTTCATACAGACCTTGCAAAGATGTTATGAATAGGACAAGTACAGGGTTGCCTCATTGTCATCGAGACTGCACTTTTTATTACCTTATTTTAAGGAAAGGGAGTTGCATTTTTTTTTTCTCCTCTGATTTAATAATTGTACCAAAACAGGAACAGTTGCTTTTGGGAATTTCTGCATGGGGCAAAGGTCCTGGCAGCTGCTTTGCTCTTCCCAGGCTTCTCTGAAGGAGCATCACCCCTGAACTTGATTCAGCTTTTTCACCCTCTGGCTGAACATGGTGACAGACTGACAAACGCTTTGTCCCTTCCAACTCTTTATATATAATTTTTCCTACAAGTTGACAGGCAGAACCTCTGCCTTTCCAAGTCCCTCCAATGAGGACTATAGACATCCCTTTCTGAAATAACTCCATTGATACCCATCGGTTCAGGATAGGTGACCTGTGCATTTCTGCTCCTCAGATAATCACAATGGTGAGCACATGGTGTGAGCATGTCCTGACTTCACTGGGATTATTTCTATTCACTTGTCCCATAGAAAAGATAGAGCACTGCTCCAGTTCTGGAATTACCAGCTCAGTCTCTTTGTTCACTGACCATTAGAAGGAGATGTTTTTTTCCACAGCTCCCTGTCATTTTTTCAAATTTCTCTGTTGTTTTTTCAAACAACCCTAAACAAAGCCTTTCCCTCATGGAGCGAAAGTTAAGAAGTAGCTTTTTCTCTTTTTCAAGCTATAATTACTTCTGTTATTTCTCAGACTTGAAAACAAACAAACACAACCCCAAACAGTTCAATCCAAGTCAAGTAAATTGCTCACTTTTCTTGCAGGAACAGAAAAAACACGTGACAAATATTACCTACCAGTTGGGCTATTGGGACATATTCATTAGAGGTGGTGGAAGCAAGTTCAGACTCCCTCCTAGAATGAAAAGAATTCTTTCTCTATATTTGCTATCCCTGGTGCTTTGGGAGTATATCCTCCTTGATTCTGGTGACTCTAAGCTTTCCTCTCACCCAATTTACCCAGCAAGACTGTATGACTTCAGTTCATTAATATTTTCTCACTGATTCTGCCCAGTACATAAGAGCATGACCAGATGTTTGGATTAGGGCATCCCTGGGCAGGGACTGGAGCCGTGGGTGGCTGCCATGGGGTCATGGGAGTGGGGCAGGGGGAGCCCCAGGGGGCTGCCATGGGGCAGTGGTGCCCTCAGGGCTCAGACATCTGGGTAGCCATGCAAATTCTCAGCATCCACGACATCCATGAGCATGGCAAGAGATCTATTAATCCACCACATACCTTCTGTATGCCTAATCCCTTCCCTCTTTGTTCTAAAAGAGTTTTCAGTTAATTTTACCTAAGAAAATGAGGAATTGTTTCTTAATCTCTCCTCATTACTCCCTTTATAGTCATCTCTCTCATCCCTTCCTCTTAGTTTCTTTTTCTCCCAGACCAGACTCCCAATCACTTTAGCCACTCCATGGACAGAGACCTGGGTGACCAAAATACTGTGATTTTGTCTGTAAAACACACATTCCCTCAAAAAAGAAGGAGAAGCCAGAACCCAGAGCTACCTACTGCTTCTGGCTTCTTTCCCTGAATGTCCTTTACTGTTTCTGAGATACTTGGCTGTTCCTGGCTCATGCAGTCAGACATCTTAGTCCAAAATAAATACCTAGTGAAAACACCCTGAGCTCAGTTCAGGCATTTTGCATATGATCTCTGCTTTCAGTTACCTCATTCCATAAAAATTATCATAGCTGTTTTGAATGCCTGACCTGTATTAAAGGATGACTGCTACGTGCAAAGCTCCAACAAAGGACATAGCACAGAGACCTCTTCTTTTCCTGAGATGTGAAAGAAGGGCTGTGTCCCATCTCTGTGCACAGTCTGGACTTTTTATCTGCTATCCCTGTGCTTGGACAGCTGAGAAGTGAACAGGCAAGGCATTTCTTTCAAGTATGACAATGAAAAAGCCCCAAGCCCCTATGAACCAGGACCGAAAGACAGAAAATTGAGAGATATATGTGATAGGAGTAACTGGACACATTTCTGGCTCGGAAGACTGATCTCGGGGCCACAGCAGCCCTTTCCCCTTTCCTCATAAGCGCTGGTTGCTGCTGCCCCAGGCAAGGAGCCCTCCCGGGGCAGGAAGGCAGGGGCAAGCGGCGGTGCCCGGGGACTGCCAGCCCCAGCTCCCCGGGACAGTGCCGGCTTCAGCCGCCAGATGGTACCGCTGCCACGCAGCTCCGCACAAAGCATGCCAGAGGAATGATCGGGGGAAAAATCGAGCTAGAAAAGACGTGGTGCTGAGAGTGAACCAAACTCAGGCTCACACGGACCAGGGAATATCCCATCATTGCCATTTCCATCTGCGAGTGGTGCAGGTTTTCCCTTTTACTGTCCTACTTATTGCCCAGCCTTTCTACATCGATTGTCTGAAAGAGGCGGGATGCATACAATGCTCAGAGTTTGTCTTAACAGATAGGTTACTTAATGCTTGTCTTCCTTTTTTATCTATTTATTTATTTATGCTTTTATTTATTTATTTAGCGGAATCTAATGTTTTTTGTTTTGTTTTGTTTTGTTTTTTTGTGAAATCTAATGTTTTTATGTTACTATGTGAAGAAAGCACCAGAAAAGTCTGAAAAACATGAACGTAAGTGTTCTCAGTCACTGGTTGTCAGTGACCTGTAATTAGAGGTACCCTGCAGCACTCCCACTCTTTGAAGGGTCTGCTTAGTTTTTTTACATAGCAGCTTGCTTAATATATTTTTCCTCTAACCTCCATTAGCACTCGACAGAAAAAAGATCAGTTCCAGAAAATGGAACATTCGTACCTACTGAAATTACATATAATTAACCAATTAGAAACAGAAATCTGTCTCGGTTTTCAGAATGAGTGCTTACTGGTGTATAATGCCTTTCAAAACCCCTGCTCTCTTCTAGGGAAATAATTGCTGGCTTCCTAATTTCACAGGCTGGCTGTTATCACTTTCTAGACAGCAGGTCTAAGCAAGAGTCCTTCCCATAATTTATTTTGGGTGATCCTTGGAATCTTCTCCTAAAAGTAATTTACCACAGAACTTTACAAAGCTCTTTGGCATCACAGCCAGGACCTGCCACGTCTGTGCCCCATGCTGTGCAGTGACTCTGACTTCAGAGAAATGTTTTATTTCCATGTCCTCTCTAAAATGCTTTGTTTATCCCACTTCCCACAGTCTACAGCCCAGGAGACGTAGGCATTGCATATGACAATCTAATTCAGCTCCATGTCACAGAAATAAATGCCTTCACACATGGCCTGCACATAGGCCAGGCCTCTGAAGTGTAATACATGCTGTGAGTTATCGTGGCAGACTTTCACACATCCCTGCAGATAAGGTAATTTAGTAAGACATCCAAGTGACTGCCTGGAGATGTGCATTTGCCTTTGCACAAATGGAGGCAGCTACTTTGACAGTGCTCTCATTTCTTTGAATCTTCTACAGGAGCTGCCTAGAAAATTGCAGCTATCAGTGAGTAAAACATTAGGGGGTAGGAATGGCATCCCAAACTTGATGTGTTTGTGCTACTTCTGTTCAGCAAATTGCAGCTAGGGGATGTAAACATATAGGGTGCTTTAGCCTTCTTCTGGCTCCACAAAAGCCATGAAGAGAGGAGACCTGTGCTCTGCTTTGCTCTCTACCACCTGTGTGCCTCTGGAATGCCTCCGTGAGAGAGGAATGATGCAAGCACTGGAGGCACACTGGTTCATTTAATATGTGCCCCATCTCAAATTGGTGCATATTTTGATGCAAAACTCCAGCTGTGATCATCCTGAGACTGCAGTTTTCACAGCAGAGTTGTATTTTGTGTGCTGGTTGTTAAAACAGTGCATGAGGTATGGAAACCTTGCCTTATATCATATATCATCTGTGATATATGACTTTGAAGATATTTTGGCTGACAGCAAAAACATAGTGGTTTAACTACCATTTTGGTCTTTTCAGACTTCTGTTAAAGTGCAGATATTCAAATATAACCATAGGTAAAAAAGAACATTTCTTGGTGGAGTTTTGTACAAATTGCTACTCTTCTCATTTCTGATAATTTTAAGCAATTTTCTCTCCAAGATCCCATTGTTCCTTTCACTAATACACTTATTGACTCATATCTATGGAAGCACCTTGCCTCCTGGCTTCTTTTGCTGGCTCATTACTTGCATTTATTGCTGCATTTCTCTGAAGCAATTTCATTAAGTTCTGCTTTATGTCTATCACAGAAATCTGCTGTTAGGATACAGCGCCCTTTCATGTTCATAGGAAGTGGAAGTTCATTCTGTCCCCTGAATTTTATTAATTTCTTTCAATCATTTAAAAATGAAAAAAACACAAGCCTTAAACAGTTAAGTTACTGCAGAATTTTGGCTCTTTCCGTTAACAGCAAAATAAAGCTAATTTCCTGCAGCTTTCTGCTTTGAGCTATAAAGCTTTGTGTGCGGATTACTTTTTTGAGAGCTATTATGATTGTCCACAGGCAGAACAAGTTCAGTAAAATATCAGCTTCTGAATCTCCAAAGAAACATTCATTGGGGAAAAACTTGGAGCTCTTTGTTTGCAGCATTTTGTAGTTGGTTAAGAGGCATTTATGTAACCTTCATCTCATGAAGGGTGACTGCTAACATTAGTATTTTTAAAGCTCCACACAATTACGAGGCACGAATGTGAACATTGTTGAGGGAATTTGAAAACACTTTTGAAAGCAAAAGGCAGATTAAATTAAAAAAAAAAAAAAAAAAAGCCAAAAATACCCCACAAGATAAAAAAAAAGGGAAAAACCTTCACAAAGCTGGGAATTATACATTGGCTCAAAGGTACTTTTACATCCACATCCAGGACAAGAGACTCCAAAATAGACACCTATAATTTTTGATAGCTATCCTTGATGTTCCAAATGACACTGTCACAAAACTTCCCTTGACAACCAGATCCTCAAAGCTATTCAGATACCATAGTACAGAAATTTTATTTGGGCCAGAGTGTGAGGGAGAAGCTGTATGGTCTCATGGGTGGCCATCCCTTAGTGCAGTGGCATGTACACTACCTTATGAAATTCTGCTGCATTTTCAAACACCTCTCTTTAATTAGCTCCAAAGAAATCTCCACATTCCTCTTACTTCACAGTGCAAGGTGTAGAAATGTACCCTCCATGTCCCTGGAAGTTCCTGGATGCCCCACAGACAGCTTCCATGGCTACAGGGGACCTCTTTCCTCCAACGTGTGGGTGACCTGAGGGTTTGGAGTCCCACACCTGCCCTTGCATGGCAGCATCTCATCCATTTGCAAAGGCAGTGCACAATGAAACTGGAATTAAGGATTCCCCCCAGGTGTTTCATAATTGCTAAAAAGAAGCCCATGGTTGATTTGGCATCACTAAGGCTGAACAACATCTGGGTGCCACAGCACAACCTGGTTTCTGCTCCACACGTTGCCAACATCAGGGACCAGACTAGAGAATACTTTTTCTTCCTTCAGACCACTGCAACTGGATGCCTTTTTTGTAAGGAGGAAGTGGGTTACAAAGTGGAGGTAGTATTTACCTGAATCTCATGCACCAAAGAGGCAGAATGATGATTTGTGTGCACCTGGAACAGCTGGGTGGTCAGATGGTCAGACTGTAGATGCTATTCCAGCAACATTGAGAATCACAGGATATTGTTCACAGCCCTTACCCATCTGAAGGGTTCAAAGGTTTTGGAAGCTTATTTATCCAATAGGTGAAAGAAAAGGGTGTCAGAGTGCTGTTAAAGGGGCCAGCACAATTTGGCAGTTTTGTTTCATCAATTTTTGGATAACATGCTTCTCCCAAAGAAAAGACGTGAAAATATGTGGGCTGTCCTGGAGAAGGGTGCCTTACACTGCCTTCGCCAACTGCTCTGTACATTCTGCCAGGCAAGGTACATAAATGTGGCATTTAAAAAGAAGCAGCCTTACTGGATGTATTTTCTCTACATCCAGATCAATAACTTTCTCACAGTTATAACCAAAATGAAAACCTGCTGCATATTAAATATCTACAGTGTTAGGTAACATCAAATAGTTACAGAAGAAAATTAAACCATAAACCTCAAATGGGCATCCAAAATTAGAAATCTTGCTGTGACTCTGCTCCTTGATTGTACAGCAGAGACTCCTTGCTGAGGAGCTACAACAATACATTGACTAATGTTTTTGTCACAGCAGTGATCAGCCCTAAAGAAAAGCATTGGATGAAATTAATAACCTTATCACCAGGGCATGGCTTGAACAGCCCATGATGAATGAGGCAGAATGCCAAAACACTGAGTGAAGAGAGGGAACCACATTTCTCCACATGTCTGCAGTGACAATACAGGGTCTAGGGGAAAAACAGCTATCCTACACTTAAACACCACAGCTGGATTCACAGGTCTGAGGAGACTGAACTGAAGATAAAGGGACAGCATAATTCCTAGCACTGCCCAGATTTTAGGGATTCATCATGAACCTTTAGTTGTTGTGGTAGTAATTAGTTGGGTTAGTAGGAAATGCACTAAAAAGGAGGAAAAAACAAAAAAAAAGAAGAAATTATTTCAAATTATTTGTCTTTCCTTACAAGTTGTAAAAAAAATAGACTTAAAGCAAAGAGTAGGGGTCATGAAGTATTGGTTCTGGCTTTTGCAGAAAAGCCATCCCACTACCCACCACTAACATCCCACCACTAACATCCAAAGTTCTTATCATAGTTATGTCTCCTAGAACTTGGTCCTTTCCTGAGGGAGACCAGCCCTGAGGGTGACAGGGTCCCAGTGCCTGCCTGGCTGGGTGGGTTTGTCTGAGGGTTTGCCACAGCTCCTCACAGGGAAGGGCAGGAGAACCTCAACACATCTGTTTAATGGCTCACAGTCCCTCCCTTTCTTTATCCTTGGCTCATCTCTCATCTTCTCTGTTGCTTTGGCACCTGAGATATCTCAAGTATGTACACTCTCCATGACTTCTGAAATAGATGAAAACATATGGAATCTTTCAGATGCTATTTAATTTAACAGTTAACAATTAAGTAATTCACAATAATGTTGTGGTGATTGTTGCAAAGGCTAACTAATTTTCTAAATCTTTAAAAGCATTAATTGGGTTTTGGCATTCTGTCCCTTTGCTGAGCTGTCAGGAAGGAGTGACAGATGATCTGTAAACCAAATAAGTCTGTTGTTCATACAATTTCCCATCCAGGTAAGCTTTGAAAGAGTTTAGCGCAAAAGCCTGCAAAGCTTTTCATAGTTTTCCTTCTATTGTTCTCCTTGAATAACATGAAAATAATTGGGCTAAGGTGATTTCAATACTCGGAGACATTAATGTCCTTCTGTCAGGGGAGCAGACCACATCTACTTTAATAGACTGGAATACTCACCATCAGAAGTTCTAAGACTTCTATCAAGGATAGATAGAAGTCATTTAACTGGAGAATTGCTGACACTGCACCTATCTTCAAAAAGCAGAAAAGTGCAAGTCTGGACAACAAAAGAATCCACATGTCCTCCTCCCTCCAAACAACTGTCCTTGATGTAACCTGAAATTGCATAGGGAGATGCTTTAGTAGTTGAGGAGGAAGAACATAAACACATATTGATTGTTTCAGTAGCCCTGTGTCCAGGTTTTTGATCTACCATTGCTTCTTGTCCCTGGCAAGAAGGTGACACCGTTACTGCTGGCAAGTTTGGGCTCCCTAAGCTGTTTGAGATCTGAGTCATCCTGTGGGATGAAGAGCTTGCTGAGTAACATCTTATCTGAAGGGCATCCTTTGTAGGAGAAAGACTGTGATTGTGTAAGATGTCCAGTCATGAAAGAGACTCTTGAAGGCAACATCCCCAAAGGCAAATTGTGAGTCACACTGGTTCCTCTGCTGAAATCAGTATCATATCACTTTGGAATTGTTTGGGTAAGTGTGTTTGGGTAAGTGTGATGCATGGGGTTGTTCAAAAAGGTGGGATGACTTTTTTCTTTCTCTTCATCCCCAAAAGAGCACTGTTTATATGGACTGTGAAAATAATGTGAAGTGGGATGTGATGCTGCTGAGCTAACACCAAATGTTATACAGGCTGCTGGTCATAAATGTCTTCAAGTAATCTTACAGTTTCTGTTATGTTGTGAGGTTTCTACACAGAATTCAACCAGGCATTAATAACAGCTTACTAGTCATTCTGACTGAGCCCCTCTATAGGATGTCAAACACCCTCTGCTTTTGACAACTATTTCATGGGATCCTATGTCTTGCCAAAATATTTGCTTTAATACTGAGCCTCCACAATCCAGTTTCTCATCTGAGAATGACAGTAAGACAAAGGGCTCAAAATCCAGAGTATCTGAGGCTAAAGAATTATGGGAAAATAAGGTTACCCTGGAAAATGTTGCAGAGATGTCCATTCAAGAAATCCTTACTCTTTTTGATCCCTATTGTCTTTTCATTCCTAGGCTTTTCACATACATGACCAGCTTGATATTCTTGGAAGGAGCACCTGTATCCCACTGCTGTGGTGGTAATTGTCCTTGAAATTTTGAAAACAAGGAGGACTAAATTACCATTCTGTAGTTTCCACTCATTTTTGTGAAGAATCCTGCCGTCAAAAGTCTTACGTTTTGCCTTTCATAAGAAAAAATCTCAGTAATCTCTACTCCAAAATAGTTTAAAGGTGTAATATTTATCATGGTTTTTATCCTTATGTTTGAAGACTATTCTGTGAGTCAATAGACCTCAGTATCCAGAAAACTTCCTTGTGTCAGGCCTGTTTTCTTTTCCTGCATTTCACCTCATTAGCCCAGGGTCTATTTTTCTGCCTTCTCACCCTGCAAATCAACAGACAGTTATGAATCTGCATCAAAGGGCATCCCAGCAAAGCTCTGAGACCTTGTCTGTTCCCAAAAAGAAAAGAGGTAAAAAGAAAAAGGGGTTTACTATGCAGCAATACCAATTTCTATAAAACCAAAAATGTCTGAAGCATACCAATGTTTTGAATGGGATGTCTAATAGTGACTTCAGCTGTTGGATGAGAAATAAAGCAATATCTGCTTGGAAAGGAATACTCTGAGAGGCCAAAAGAGGAGTCAAAAATCAGCACTGAATATTAATAGTACAGAAGGCTGTAATTCTTAAAAACAACTGTATGCTCAAGAATTTGAGTGTCTCAATGGCAATAAAGCTGGCAAGGTAGGATGAATTTTACAAGGAAAAACAGAGCTGTATAAGCATGACTTATTAACCAATATCCTAATAAGAGACTGGAACAACCACAAAAAGAATTTTCAAATATCCATGAAGGTTTGGGTTTTTTTCCAGCATAAACACAACAATCTACACAGCTGAGCTGTACATTAGAGGTTGTGGACTGACAAAACACTAAAGCATTGTTATGGAAAATGTGGGATCAGGCAACTTTGCAAGAACTATGAATATGGCTTATTTTCTGTCCCATTAAAACTAGCCTTTAGGGTGGGTTTTAAGCTACATTGAAGAGAAACATGATTGTTAAGGGATAGTAAACAAGCCATAAAGCAAACAGTTTTACAGTCAGCCTCACCTATTACAGCAAGGGGTACTGCTGTGAGAGTAGGTGGTATTAGGCAGCCACACTTTTTTAGGAATGTACAAAATTGTTCCTACCTTGAAATACAAGTGATTGGCAAGGATGAGTGTTCACTGCTGAACGTAGGTAGCACTCTGCATTTGATGAGGTTCAGATTTTTTTCTGCATTATATGCAGAATTCAAAGAGAAGTGCCCACTAAGAGGGAGGATAAAAGTTACTGCTCTGCAGGGGATACTTACTGTGTGTACTCTCCTCTAAATGATCCTTTGGCCATGAGGAAAGTTTTTACATATAGGATATGGCAAAACAGAGATAAAGGATCTTTACTTCTCATCCAAGGGTAGTCATTCAGCTCTATCTGGACAGGACAGCAACACATTTGAGAAAACACAGGATCCCAGAGACTCCAGCTAGGTTTTGAAGATGGTCACCATTATATTGGTCACTTTTTGGAAGGGAGAACATGAATTATGGCAGGCAAACACAAGGGATCTGGCTTTGTAAGATACACATTAATATTTTGAATTATGGAGCATATGTACCACCCTGCTAAGCATTTTCATGAAAGGACAATAAATTTCTGCTTAGAGACGTGCACCAATACAGCTGTCAAGGAAAAGAACAATTAATGGAGAAACTAAAGAGTGGCCACACCAAAGAGGTCAATGTCTTCTGAAGTGGCAGCAAAATACTGCATTCACAGGCAGTCCCACTGTGTTGAAAGGTTTTATTTGAAGAACTGCAAGTTAATTAGAGGAAAGTTGAAGGGCTGTCAGATAATGCTAAGCTTCATTAAATTCTGGCTTCCTGGCAAAAAAAAAAAAACAACCTTAGAGAGAGACAGGATACATTTGTTTTAATTGCTTTATGCTTTTACCATGTCTTGGCCAACTTAAATATCAACTTCCTCCACAGATGTAACTGATCAGGCAAAAGGGAGAGGACACTAAGAGTGCATCACTGTCTTGGCAGGCATTGCACTAAGCCAAAAAAAGAAGTAATTAGTGAATGTATTTTTGTTTATAGCAGTCTGGCAGAAAACGTAACAACAAAGTACCTTCAGTACACACTGGAGCTTTTATAGAGCTAGGAAATGAGACATGTAAATGTGACAAGCAGAGTAAAACAGAATGAATTTTTCCTTCAATTTGAATAAAATCACTTAATTTTGCTTTCTGTAGGCTTATTGGGATATTTTTGCTCTCTTTAAAAGTTGTTCTCTGTTATATTAATAAAACTTTAGGACTTCAGAGAATCCAGCAGGATTTGGATTTGTAGTATATGGGCAAATATAGATGCCTGCTGAAGACTAAAGAGAGTAGCAGAACTGAAACAGGACATGAACAGTCATGGGATCAGAAAGAAGTCATTCAGTGCAGTGGTTTTGAAGACACTCAGATCCATAAATCCACTCACATGGCTATTTCTCCAGCATACAGATTTGATAATTAGAAAACTATTCCTGAGGATGTGAACGCTGCACAGAGGCTTACAGGAAAGTATGTAGGGGTCTGCAGGTGAAAAAAGGTTACAAACCACATGTTTAGTCCAGGCTAAAGAGCAAAGTAAGAGTTCATGAGTGTCTGGGGTCCTTCATGCATTCGTGGCTGTAGCTCTGAACTGCCTGACTCTACACATGCATTGTTCTCAGCCCTGGTGCTCCTGTCATTTGCAGAGTAAATCTCTGTGGGATTTCATGCAGTGCTTTTAGAAAAATAATAATTTCTAAATCTACAAAATCTATGGTCATCTTATAGGACAAACCATATTGAGTGTTTAATCAACAACTCCTGTATGAAAATCTTGAATTCCCTAAGCTGTCTCTTTCAGATAGATTTGAAACACAGAGGGAAAAATTTCAAATTACAGATGTCTCTGAGTTGTTGCAATGCCTCACTGATGATTAATTACACTTCAATTTCAAGTTGAATTTGCCTAGCTTCTGCTTTCAGAAGAACATGGTTTTCCAAGGCCTTTTTCTCCCATACTTTCCAGACACCATCTATTACTTATTTTAGGAAACAATACAAAAGACTTCTTCAAAATGATGGGATTTGGAGAGGATGAGAAGCAATCAATACTGTTTGCTTTGGGAGGAAAATGATTTCCAGGAATGGTGCAGCAAATTGCTGCCTCAGCTGTGAAACCTTCCTAGGAAAACTATACAGCAGCTAAGTTACAAATTGTGGCTTTGACTTCTTTTTCCCATTTACAGCTCTGCACAGCCTTGCCCTTATCAATGATCATTAAGGACTGTGTTCAAATCCTGTAATTCAGTCAGATTGAGAGAACCTTCTTTGACAGATATTTAGATACAGAAGAGCAAGGAAAACACCTCCTCCCTCCTGCTTCTGATGTTTTCTGAGGAGTTTGTCTAAAGCATATAACCTTTGCTAACAAGCCTCTGGTCATTGCCATCTGATTTTCCTGCCAGGTATGGCTCTGTTACTCCTCCTGGTGCTAAATGCAGAAAACAAAGCCTGTGGGCTTGCTGTGGCCACCAGTGTGACCCAGCATTGCAGGGCCAGCCTCAGGCACTTCTGGTCTCCCAGGCTGTGTGGGAGTCCTGCAGCTGGGTCCCCTCTGGAGCAATGCTCAAAGTGCAGATAAAGCCACTTAGTTTCATATATAAAATAGTCTCTGCTGGCAGAACCCACTGCCTGCATCACCTTAGTGTTACAGGGATACTCAGACTTCTCCCCCTCTCCCAGGGAAACAGCAAGAGGAAAGGGAGGACATGGTCCAAAAGGACATCTGTCTCATTCTTCCTTCAGGCTAAACAGCAGGAAAGTAGGGCAGCTTCCAGGAAGAGATTTTGCCAAGGAAGATGGAATCATATTTCATATGTACAATGGGAGACTGACAAAATGACACCAGTGCTTTTTATCTCAATGATACATCTTTTAAATTCACTACTAATTCAATGGTTAGTGTCCATTAATAGGAGTGTTTTTTCAGGATTACATTACCCTGTGGAACTGGCAGTCAGGTAAAAATGAGAATTTATTTTGTGAGGAAAACCAAAGACGTCTTCCTGTTCCTAGTCAAGGCACGAAAGGATCCTTGCATGCAGAGTAGCAGGGCTATGGCAGCACACACATTTCTGTGGATGCAGGGACATGCACTCTTGCCTCTCCCTGTTTGTGCAGTAACTGGGGAGGCTCTACCCATGGGCATCTTCCTCACTGGTAATGGGATGGGCTCAGTCCCATGCCTGATAGTGGTGTGGAAACACTGTGCACGGGGGGAGCTTGAGGTTGGTCTCAAGCTTTTTATGCCAGCATTAGAACACAGAAGTGTGTTTTGGAGGACAGATCTAACCAGCTCTGCCATGCAGCTCCCAGCAGAGAGCTCTACCTTTTGAGTTGCACCAAGGACTGACCTGCAGTCCAACTAGAAATGTTACCCCTACATATAGATCTGGGCATTTTTCATTCTGACTCACAGAGCATCTTGCTTGCCTTGCTACATTGGTGTCATCATCAGTGACAACCTGACTTGCTATAATCTCCAGTGAAAGTGCACTTTATCTGCTTTTCTTATTAAGAGGGTGAATATATGTATGAATTAATTCAGTTGCATATTTCTTTGGGTGTTTTTTGACCTGTTTTGTCCTTCTCTTCCCTTCTTCTGTCTTCAATCCTTTTTTTCCCTGGGTGTTACATTATTTTTCAGTCTATGGTTTCCTGCAGGCTTATTATCTGGTGAAGATCTCAAAGGTAAGTTTTCTTGTAGACCTCTGTGATGGCACAGGGAGGAGATTTGTTTAAGGGTATTATATTGCAAAAAAGGACAGTGTAGATTATCTGTTATCATGATGAGCCGAACAAGCTAAGAATATTCTAGTGATATAGTGAAAAACAGGGAAAAAAGGACAATATCTTGTAAAGCACTTGTAACTGTATTTTACATGTCCCTTTGCTTGCTTAACCTGAGTTGTCTGCTTCTGCCAGGTTGAGCCACTGAAATCTCCACTGAGGATTGTTCTGCAGGCACATACACATCCTTCTTTTGTTGATGTCCTGTTGTAGCACTTTATAGTGTCCAGCTTGGATGGAAATTAAGCTCAGAAATCTGTTATAAATATTGTTGCAATTGGTGAAAACAACAATATGTAGTTTTCTTCAGGATAAGAGCTGCCTTGTGTTCAATATGAGAAACTACATGTGGGATTTTTTTTTTTTTTTGTTTAAAAGGATAACTTTGTTTCAATTCAGAAAATTCCTTTTCTATCTTTTCCTCACCTATTTAAACAATCATAGCAGACTAATGCTTTGTGAGCCTGTGTTCATCAGAGATGATGCTTCATTAGATAACCTTCAATCAAGTTGCATCCAAGGTCGTGGGTGAATGCAGCTCATCTCTACGCCTCAATTTCCATATTGTGAAAACAGCAGCTGTGAAACAATGAGAAAATGTGAGTGTCTCAGGGCTGTGTGCTCTTCTACCTGATGTTTTGCATGCCTGACCAGCAGAATGGGGTGTACTACTCCAGAAAGCAGAAGAGAGAAAAAATGAGAGGTCTCAGAGCCAGATAGCCAGGAATTAGCATGTTGAACAATGAGACATTTAATAACCTACTGTGAGATATGGGTACCTACCCCTGGGCCACAAATCCCCACCTGTCAGTTCTGCACTGAACCCACCTCTCCACTCTTCCCTTCTCCTCGGGTAAACGCTTAGCCAAGATTTGCTGTAAGAACTCAGCTGAATCATTAAGGTTTAATCTTTATCTCCAAGGCAATAAAAATAAGATTATTCAGGTTATTAGTTAAAGGGTATTCAAAGTTATTCAGGGTATTGTGGTTGGTGTTTTGGGTATTTTTGGTCTGTTGGACCTTCCAACCAGTGTTCTAATCATGAAGCTAAAGCTAAATGCAACCTGAAAAGTGCTTTGGAACTGGTCCCTGTTGGGGAAGCCTTAGCAGATGAGGGATCGAGTAGCTGGACAGCTGCTTTTGGATAGGGAAGCCATAGGATGACTCAGGAGAACACAGCTTGACTGTCACTGTGCTGGGACAATCTTGGGCTGATGTGGTGTGAAGACAGCTGAGAGCTTGGGCTCCTCCACCGACACAGAGGAGTTTAACTTGTGGGTGCCAGGAGCAAGCGTGGGCCAAGAGAGGGGCACACAGGACTTCAAGGCTTGGAAACATAATTTCTACTTGGAATATTTGTATCTAGCTAGCATATTGAATGCTGCACTAGATACCTGTATGCACTTCCAGGCTTCCAGCACTGGAAGAGGACAGGTTTTAAAAGATTGCAGCTTCAGATTTAGGCAAGACTTGAGTACCAAAAGCCTTTTGTGACTCTGTTCCCAAGTCATTTGAAGTAATTAGCTACCTGTTTTCCAGAAGAAGCATCATCCTGTCTTCATTTCTCTGAATGCTAATTTCATCTGCCAGCTGACTTGGTCTCTACTGTGCTTCCCAGGTTTTGCTGGGAACACATCCCAGAGGAAGTCTTCTGCATTAAGTATAGACCTCTTCTTGCCATGTGCTTCCAGCACACTGATGATCTACAAGAGACATCTGGGACATCATCTAACATAATCCTGTGGAGCTTCACACAGGAACCACCTGGAGAAGAACACCAGTACTAGAAAAAAAAAAATAAAAAATGCTTGCAGCCAGAGGAAAAGGATGGTTCCTTCTAAAAGGGTCTGTGCACAGAACAGAATGTCTTTGGTGCAGCTGGATTGGCTTCAGCTGTGTTGCTCAATTCACACTTAGGCAAAAGGAAAACAAGGAGAGGTGAAGACAAACATTTATTCAAATTAATCTGTTGCTTCTTTTTATTGAAAATATACATTTAGTCTGAAAAAAGCAAAACAGCCCAGAATCCTTATGAGAATTTTTAATTGTTTATTTCTAATGCTTGTATCTCTTGATCTTTCTTATCCAGCGTATCTTGAGGCCTTAAATTTAATCCAAAGATGTTATAATGTTGCAGAAATGAATCAAACAAGGTACTTCCAGATTGAGTTTTAACCAGTGGGTAAGCCAACTTGTCCTTTCAAAATTATTTTCATTAAGGTACTCTGGATTGAGCATTAATATAAATATACTTGTGAAAGTATGACCATTATCTCAGAAAAGTCTTAAGTAAACCTAATTAAACGCCTTTCAACTCCCTCAGGTCTAAAGTAAGTAAACTCTTCTACACTGGAAATTTTTGTGAATGAGGAATAGGGAGGGCAAAAAATAGAGGTAAATTTCCTAAATAAAACATAAGTAGGAAGTATGCAACATTTCAGGCTATTTTAAAGGACTTCTCTGTATTAAAGCACTGAAAAGCATAAAAAGCAGATAAATCATTCAGCCTGAGCTGATTAGAAAGTGTTTTGGTGCAGTAAAAATTCATTAAATACTAAAGAACATACACTTTTTACAGATTAAGATGGAAGAAAATGCTGGTTATTGAAGCTGTTATTTACATTATTTTAATATAATGCTAGTTTCAAACTAATTTTTAGTGTGATATTCATTCAGATGTGATAATAACTTGCAGATGTTTTAACACCATCGGTTTTAGATGACTGCATCAAACTGCCATTAATTACAAGATGCTGCTTTTGTTACAAGGACTGTTAGGAAGTCTTGATAAAGCTAAAACATGCTAAGAATTACTAAGAGTTCTCTTGACAACAGCTGAATTCACAGCTGGACAAAAGGCTTTAAATGAGTCTGGTTTTACCTCTATGACCAATATTAGTGCTGGAGTAGAGCACATTTGCTCTGTCTGTCACTGATGATGTCCACAGCATTGAGAAGTGCCGTGGAATGGCAGCTGAAGTTGTTCTTCAGTGGAAGATTTGAGCAAGTTTTTCTTGAGTCCTTAGCCTTCCCCACAGATTTTGTTTCAATGCATGCATCAGTTCAGATGTGCAACCAGAATTATAAACTGTCTCCTCAAAATCCACTTCCCGTGAAGAGCAGAGGGAAATTTGTCTCCCCTGATCTGACAGATCACTGCAGTTTGATGTGGGAAAGGACATAAAGAAAACTCCCTCTAAATAATTTTTTTACCTTATTCTTTATCTTAATTAGACTTTCATTACTAAGCCTACTTACTCAGAAAAGTTAGTAGGTAAGCACTTGTTTACAATCACATGCTGATTGCTCCGTTACAATTGTAAAATAAAACCGAAGGATTTATGCAACTTTGCTTTTTCTCTTACTTGAGATTCTCTCATTTATCACATTCAGTGGTCTGGAGGAATGGACATGCTATTGCTGAAAATCAGTTTCATCAGACCCCTTTGACTTTTATGGTTTTTGAAGAATTAATGTCTTCAGACAACTATACTACCAGGGGTTGCAGCCCATCCTCTGCTGAAAATTTACAAAGGTCACTGAGTCAGCGGTGGGTCTTTGTGACTGTATAAGGTTTGTATGACATGGATTTGGTAGCAGGGGGACTAGAGAAGGGTCTTCTGTAAGAAGCTTCCCCCATTTCTGATGGAGCCAATGCCAGCAGGTTCCAAGATGGACCCACTGCTGGCCAAGGCTGAGCTCATCAGTGAAGGTGGTGGCTCCTCTGGGATAATGTCCTTCAGAAGGGGAAAAGAGTTACAGAAACAACAATATGTAACAGGAAAAAACCCTCTGCAGCCCCCAAAGCCAGTGAAACAGGAGGGGCAGGAGGTGCTCCAGGTGCTGGAGCAGAATCCCCTGCAGTCTGTGGTGCAGACCATGGTGAGGCAGCTGTTCCCCTCAGCCCATGGAGGACCATGGAGGGCAATG